>NW_027491758.1:0-600000 GCF_021521415.1 Bidens hawaiensis
TAATCGGGTTAAGCCCGAAGTCCTAACACATTGTGCTTAATGCACTTTTGACACATAAAGGCATAAAATTAAGTTTCCTATAGCTCTCCGAAAGGCTCTCCTCCCCCGAATGGTCCTAGTGGTGGAAAATACGTGAAACCGAGAACTTGAAACCGTAGTTTCTCGTTGATGTCTCGGAGTTCCATTTTCATGTTTTCCACTGATTCGGTGAGTTGCATGAGACGCATCTCTGCGAGGACATTCATTTCGGTGAGTTCTCTCACGAGTTCTTGAAGAGAAGCTCGGTTTTGAAAACATGGCGGGCATCGTTTCTCGGATGTCGGGAAACTGGAATTGCATCACTCACTTCAGTTGGCATGCTGAATTATCAGAGGTTTTTGGTTTGGGTTTTGGTTTGTGCAAGGAATGCAATGACACAAGGTGCCTCTTATAACCAAACAGGAGACCGAGCACGGCACCGTGCTTTTAGAAGCACGCCCCCGTGTTTTTGCTCTGACAATTCTGTTACAAACCAGTCTGACTGAGATTTTTGCAGCGTAGATGCCGGCCCGCATTTTTAGGCACGGGACCGTGCTATAAGGAGCACGCCCCCGTGGTTTTTGAATTTTTTTTTAAACAATATTTACAAGGCCTACTTTTGTGAAGGTCTTGGCCAGACCTTGTTTCCTTAAAGTCTTATTTAAAAAGTTTGGAGGGTTAGTACCTCCAAAACTTCTTTAAGTGGACCGTCGATGTATGGTTTTAATCGATGTCCATTGACTTTGAACTTTTGGCCATTTGAACTTGAAATTTCGATGGTTCCATAGTCAAAAACTGTTTCAACTACCTATGGACTTGTCCATCGGGATTTCAGTTTTCCTGGGAAAAGAAGTAAACGAGCGTTGTATAACAGTACAAGATCGCCGGCTTGAAATTTTTTGTTTCCTTTTAAATGAGAGTCATGTATGCGTTTAGTCTTCTCCTTGTAGGACCAGGAATTTTCGTAGGCTATTGTTCTCAGCTCCTCGAGCTCACGAATTTGATCTTCCCGGTTTTCTCTGGCGGGCGTTAGATCACAATTCACTGCTCTGAGAGCCCAATAAGCTTTGTGTTTTAATTCTACTGGTAGATGACATGCCTTCCAGTAAACGAGCTTGAAGGGTGTCGTTCCTAAGGGAGTTTTGTAGGCCGTCCTGAGGGCCCACAATGCGTCATCTAACTTTTCTGCTAATTTTTGCGATTCATCCCCACACTTCTTTCCAAAATTCTCTTAATTCCTCGGTTTGAGACCTCCGCCTGCCCACTGGTCTGTGGGTGATATGGTGTTTCTAGTCGGTGGCGAACCCCATATCGTGCTAAGACCTTGTCCATCAGGGTGTTACAAAAGTGAGTACCTCTGTCGCTGATGAGGGCTTTTGGAGTACCGAATCTTGAGAATAACTTTTTCAGAAATCGTACAACTACTCGAGCATCGTTGGTGGGAAGAGCTTGTGCCTCCACCCATTTAGACACGTAGTCGACTGCTACAAGGATGTATTTATTTCTGAATGAGTTAGGAAATGGCCCTATGAAATCTATCCCCCATACATCAAAGATTTCACAAATTTGAATGCCTTTTTGAGCCATCTCATTTTTCGATGAGATGTTCCCGGCTCTTTGACAAGCATCGCATGCTTGGATCAAAGCATGTGTATCTTTGTATATAGTGGGCCAGAAAAATCCTGCATCAAACACTTTCCTGACCATGGTGGCAGGTTCGTGGTGTCCGCCTGTTGGTCCTTCATGGCAGTGTTTGAGAATGTCTAAGGCCTCCTTGCCTGCTACGCACCTACGAATGACTTGATCCGCACCTATCCTAAACACATATGGATCTTCTCAGAAGTAAAACTTAAGGTCGGAGAAAAATTTCTTCCGTTGTTGGTGGGTAAGTCCTTTTCTGAGGATCCTACAAGCTAAGTAATTAGCGAAGTCGGCATACCAAGGACTTTCGTCTTTTTCCTCTATCACTTCTTGAATGTGCATGAGAACTTCATGTGGGAAATTATCATTGATAATTTCCTTGTAGAGTTCTTTGGAATTTGGACATTCTAAACATGAAAGATGGTCTGCGGCTACATTTTCTGCTCCCTTCTTGTCTTTAACTTCGATGTCGAATTCTTGGAGTAGTAGGATCCATCGGATGAGCCTAGGTTTGGCATCTTGCTTGTTGAATAGGTATCGTATTGTGGCATGATCGGTGTAAACTATGGTTTTGGAAAGAACTAAGTAGGATCTAAATTTTTCAAAGGTAAATACTACGGCTAGTAATTCTTTTTCAGTTGTGGTATAATTTTCTTGTGCATCGTTAAGAGTTTTACTGGCGTAGTAGATTGGGTGAAAGTGTTTTTCTTTGCGTTGTCCGAGTACGGTTCCAACTGCAAAGTCACTTGAATCGCACATGATTTCGAATGGAAGGGTCCAGTCGGGTGTGGTCATGATTGGTGCGTTGACAAGTTTGTCTTTCAGTATATTGAATAACTCAACACATTCCTCAGAGAAGACGAATGGTGCGTCTTTCTCTAGAAGTTTGGTCATAGGTCTTGAAATTTTTGAAAAGTCTTTTATGAAGCGGCGGTAGAAACCGTCGTGACCTAGAAAACTTCTAATTGCTTTGACTGAAGTCGGTGGTGGGAGTTTGAATATGGTTTCTATTTTGGCCCTATCGATTTCTAGTCCGTGTTAAGAAATCTTGTGACCTAGGACAATGCCTTCCTTTACCATAAAGTGACATTTTTCCCAGTTGAGCACTAGATTTACTTCTTCACACCTAGCTAGCATTTTGTCTAGGTTTTTCAGACAATGATCGAAGGAGTCTCCAAAGACTGAGAAGTCGTCCATGAAAACTTCCATAGAGTTTTCGATCATTTCATGAAAGATGGCCACCATGCAGCGTTGGAAGGTGGCTGGAGGATTACATAATCCAAATGGCATTCTTCGGTAGGCGAAGGTTCCGTATGGACATGTAAAAGTAGTTTTTTCCTGGTATTCAGGGGAAATGGGAATCTGAAAGTATCCGGAAAATCCATCACGAAAACAGTAGAACATTTTTCCTGATAATCGTTCGAGCATTTGATCTATGAAAGGAAGTGGAAAATGATCTTTTCTTGTGGCATCATTAAGTTTCCTGTAATCGATGCAAACTCGCCAGCCTGTGATGGTCCTCATTGGTATCAGCTCGTCATTCTCGTTCATTACGACTGTCATTCCTCCCTTCTTGGGTACTACTTGAACGGGACTTACCCAAGGTGAATCTGAGATCGGGTAGATTAATCCGGCGTCAAGAATTTTGATTACTTCCTTCATCACCACATCTTGCATCTTGGGGTTGAGACGTCTTTGATGTTGGACCACGGGTTTGTATTCTTCTTCCATGAGGATTTTGTGAGTACAAAAGGAGGGACTAATGCCCTTGATATCCATGATCTTCCACGCGATAGCCTTCTTATGGTTTTTGAGAACCTTAAGGAGTTCGTCTTTCTCTTCTTTAGAAAGGTGAGATGATATAATTACTGGGAGTTGAGAATCTTTCTCTAGAAAGGCATATTCGAGATGTGTTGGTAGTTCTTTTAATTCCAAGGCTGGTGGTTCTTCGATTGATGTTTTTGATTTTTCATTGTTTTCAATGACTTCGCATGCTGTTTCTAATTCTTCATGGTAGTTGTTATTGAAATTTTCATTCTCTATGACGGGTTTGTTGAGTGTTTTGTCTAAGACTTGTGTTTCTATGGGAGTATTGATGGAGGAATCTCGCATATAGCAACTTACGATGGAATCTATGATGTCAACATAGTATAAAGTGTCATCGTGTTGTTGCGGATATTGCATAGATATTCCTATATCAAAAGTGATTGCCTCGTCATTGACCCTAAGAGTGAGTTTGCGGTGCAAACATCAATGATAGCCTTTGCAGTGGCTAAAAAGGGTGTTCCTAAAATTAGAGGTACGCTTTTGTCTTCCTCTATGTCTAGAATCACAAAATCTACTGGGAAAACGAACTTGTCAATTTTGACAAGCATGTTTTCAACAATGCCCCGAGGATATTTAATGGATCGGTTAGCTAACTGAATGCTCATGTCGATGGGTTTTGGTTCTCCTATCCCTAGTTTTGCAAAAACCGCATAAGGCATTAAATTATTACTAGCTCCTAGGTCAGCTAGGGCATTGCTAACAGATAAATTTCCTATGAGACAAGGGATAGTAAAGCTCCCTGGATCAGTCATTTTTGTTGGTAGCTTGCTTTGTAGAACAGCTGAACATTCTTCACTCAAGGTGACATGCGAGAGCTCCTCCAGCTTCCTCTTGTTGGTCAGTACTTCTTTGAGAAACTTGGCGTATTTCGGCATTTGAGCGATAGCTTCGACAAAAGGGATGTTGATATGGAGTTGCTTAAAGAGTTCTAGAAACTTCCCATACTGGGCTACCAATCGCTCCTGCTTCAGTCTTCCAGGGTATTGAATAGGTGGAACATAGGTTCGAACTGGCTCTTTAGGCAGTACTGTGTTTGTTGGGGTCAGCCTTTCCTGCGTTTCATTAGGAGACTTTTTCTCCAAAGTTGGTGAAACAACAATAGTTGTACCACTCCTGAGTGTAACGGCGTTAGCTGTTGCATTCGGATTGGTGATTGTATTGCTTGGAAGAGTGCCAGGTAGTCTTTCGGATAATTGTCGAGCTATTTTCCGAATTTGGGTTTCTAGGTTCTGAAGTGATGCTTGTTGACTTTTGAGATCGGCCTCATGCTTCAGTAATACTCCGCTGATATCAACAGCTCTTGAGTCAGCTTTCTTCTCGGCTTCATTTGTTTTGGTCATTAATTGGATTAACATTTCTTCAATCTTTGAGTAGTTTGGGTTTTGATGGCTATTAGAACTTTGATCTTGAAATTGAGGTTTAGGTTGGAAGGGTTGATTCATTGGTCTTTTCTCAAACCCGGATAAAGGTTGAGTGTTACCTCCGTCTTTCCAGCTGAAATTCGGGTGGTTTCTCCATCTTGGATTGTAGTTATTGCTGAAAGCGTTGTTCTGTCGAGCGATGAAATCGACTTCTTCCATGGCAATAACGACTTGTTTACAGTCACTCGTCTTGTGACTTCCTCCATAAGTGTCACAGGTAAGTCTGGTTTTTGATAGTTCGGCTTGAAGGTGTTCGAATTTTTTAGAAAGGGCTTCAAGCTGGGCTGTGACAAGAGTGTTGGAGTCAACGTGGTGTATTCCCTTATGGGTAGGTGTAGATATTGGTGGGTTGTAAGCGAAACTCTTCTTTGCGGCCTTCTCCAGAACTTCAAATGCTTCGTTAGGTGATTTGGATCCCAGGTCTCCACCAGCGATCTGGTCGATGGCCTGTTTGTTTTGACTGGATTGTGCGTCAAAGAAAGCTTGGACTTGTAACCATACGCTCAGTCCATGATGTAAGAATTTTCTTAGAAGACTTTTTTATCTTTCCCATGTTGCGTGTAACGATTCATCATCATCGGTCCGGAATCCGGTAATGCTGGCTCGATATTTGGCAGTTTTATCGGGCGGAAAATATTTGAGGAGAAACTGTTCAACCATCTGGTCCCAAGTAGTGATGGAACCAGAGGAAAGAGATTCTATCCATTCTAGGGCTTGGCCCCTTAGAGAGAAAGGAAAGAGTTTAAGCTTGATTTGATCTTCTGAACAGTTTTGAAGTTTAAAGGTTCCGCAAATTCGTAGAAATCGAGATATGTGAGAAAGAGGGTCTTCGTAGAGGAGACCATGAAATTGAACTGAATTTTCTACCATATGAATGGTGCTAGATTTGATTTCGAAATTTTCGGTGATTTCGGGAGGAGCCAATCCATTGCCGTAGCCTTCGAGAGTCGGCTTAGCATACTGGCTCATGTTCGGCCCATTGTTCTGGGCCGCCATCATTTCTTCAATTTGATTTTCTCCTGATGTGATGGCGTCTACTGATTCGCCTCTTATTGCTTATGCGGTTTCTGTAGCCCGTTTACGAGTTCGTCGACGAAAGAGTCGTTCCGGTTCAGAAATTGGAGAAACAAGCTCACGCTCAAAAGTAGAGAACATACATGAGGCTAAATCAAAATTACACTAAAGTAAAAGTTAGTTAAAGTTAGTCTAGGTTGAACTATAAGTTAAACTATTTTAAACTAAACTAATGTCTAAGTTAGTTAAACTATTTCAAAAGTAAAGTAAATAAAGGTTAAAAATTAGGCTAGCCGTAAAATTATATAGTTTAATATTTAATAAAATTAAAGATAAGATAAAATAGAAGTTAAAAATTTGTACAATTATAGACAATGATTAAATTAAAACTTGGATTGTTCTTAGAAACGTAACGTGTCCCCGGCAACGGCGCCAAAAACTTTGATGTGCTGTGTGCGTGGCTTGTAAAAATATGATGGATTGGATATCTAGATTTTGCACAAGATCGTGTTTTAAATTTATAAAAGTGATTTCTAAAAAGACTAAACACACACAAAATAGGCAAGTGTACCTATCGTATATGTAGAATAGTATTTGTAAGAACCAAGTATCGATCCGTGGACACAAAGGTTTCTAATAATAAATCGTCGTTTTACTTTAATCGGACGTTTTAATCATTTTGGGGTTAATAATTTTTTTGAGCTTTTTATAAAATATAAATGCTTATATATATATATATAATATATAGGTGACCGAGACAAGAGATTCTAAACGGGTTGTTCAATTATGCGAAGGTTACCATCTAAGATCAAGAATCCACTCCATTTTTAGCGTTGATAATTAATATGTAGACATGTGATAGACTTGCCGCAGCAATATATGATAGATAGCTCCTTAAACCTTAAGTGAGCATCTTCGGCAATAAGGAGATGGTATGCGCATTTTAAAGTCCACCCTTTCCTAATGTCATACCATCTCAATGATGTCGATTTGAGTTGACAAGTAGTTTCGTAAAGTAGAAAGATTAGGATTGACTTCGATTTCTCAAATACCAATTCTAACAACTTCGGGTGGTTGTAGTTCATCACACAACCTCCCCTTGGTTGATTTATGTAGGTTATAATTACACATTCCGTTAACATATGATTTCCTTGACTAATTTGATATCCTAAGCAAAACCATTTTCAGATTACCAAGGTTTAGAAAAATTCACCATAACTTATATCACATCATTTCTAAGTACAATATAATATAAGGATCCGTGTTTCGATAATGTATCAAAGTATTTCTATCTTTCAAGAACATGAATCGATCATGAACGATTGCCAATGATATTGACAACCACCAACTTTGATTTAGTGATTTAAGATGGTGAAACGTTTCTCATCAAAAGATAATTGTAATATAACCATGTACTTTACTAGACTACATCACATGTCTTGATTAATTATCAAGTAAAACAAAGCTTCTTCATAGATTTTAGATGGTAAAAGGAGTTTAGCTCATAATGAGCATAGTGATAGACATTAACATGATTGATAACAACAAATACATGATTAAAGTTAGAACCATCTAACCAAGTGTAGATGAATCCTTCTTCTTAATGATGGTAATGATGGTTGATGATGATGATTAGTGGTGATGACCTCCAAGCCTTCAAACTCTTCACTAGATCTTCAAAGTGAGTGTTAGTGTGTGTTTTTATAAGTGAAAACTGGAGAGAACTCTTTTCAAGGCACACTTGATGAATGCAACAAGAGCCACTATTTATAGGCAATCTGGACGATGAGGCACGGCCCCGTGCATAATGAGCACGGCCCCGTGTATTTTTATGACATGTGCCAGATTTGTTTTGTCTTTTGTGTGAGGTGGCAACGGCCCCGTGGTTAGCAGGCACGGCCCCGTGTTGTTTAGTGACATGTGCTCAATTGTTCTTTGTCTTTTCTGCATTCCCGTCCACGGCCCCGTGCATGCTGAGCACGGCCTCGTGCTTTTGCTTCCAGATTTTGTCTTTTCTTGTTTCAGAAGCATGGGGGCGTGTTTCTTGAGGCACGAGGGCGTGTTTCTTTGTTTTCTTGTGTTTTCTTCTGTTTTTCTTCGTCTTTTTGCTTGTTTCTTCGTTTGAGGCTTGGTTTCTCCTGAAATTATGTTTTATTATGATAAGTAGTCTTTTATGCTATGTTATTAGATAGAAATTGCAGTTTTTAGAGATTATTTGATGCCGAAAATATGTATATTTCTATGTACATCAAACATGAGTCAAGAGACGAGTCAAGAAAAGAGCAAATGGCAATCGTTTTGAGATTTGTGGATGAAAAAGGGATGATACGAGAAAGGTTCTTGGATTTGGTCAGGTTCACAATACTTTATTAGAAACCTTAAAAACAAGTTTGTTTAGACAACTTTTGCATTATGAGTTTGATGTTAAAAACATTTTTGGTCAAGGTTATGATGGTGCTAGCAATATGAGAGGAGAATGGAACGGATTACAAGCACGTGTTCATAAAGATTGTCCTTATGCATATTATGTTCACTGTTTTGCTCACAGGTTACTTGTTTATTTTTGTCTTTTTTTCTTCGATTTGACTTAAATACTCTTATGCTTATTATGTTTTTGTGCTTTTCTTATAGGTTACAACTTGCCTTGGTTTATGCTTCAAGGGAAAATATTCCAGTACACAACTTCTATAATCAAATGGTTTCTATAATTAACGTGGTTTGTGCTTCTAGTAAGCTTCATGATGAGCTACAAATTGCCCAGGAAGATGAGGTTAAAAGATTATTGGAATTGGGTGAAATCAAATCGGGATCGGGTCTAAATCAAGTTGGGACATTGCAAAGAGCTGGTGATACACGTTGGGGTTCCCATTATAACTCCATTTGTAGTTTGCTTAACATGTATTCTGTCACTCGTGTTGTTCTCAAAGGAATAATTGAAGACTTATCTCATACTACTTTTGATCTACGTGGAGATGCCGATGCAGCTCACCAGATCATGCACTCATTTGAGTTTGTGTTTATTCTTCACTTGATGAAGGAAGTATTGGGAAGAACAGATACACTTTCTCAAGCATTACAAAAGAAAAACCAAGATATTCATAATGCCATGGAGTTAGTTTCATCAACAAAGGTTAGTCTAAATGATTATAGAAACACTGGATGTGTTTCATTTTTTGAAAAAGTTACTTGTTTTTGTAACACGTATACAATAGAAATGCCAGATATGAGCGCTCCATACACTTATACTCGGTACCGGCCTCGTAAAAAAGATCTCCATGTTACATTTGAACATTATTACCGAGTAGATGACTTTACATCCACATTTGACAATCAATTGCATGAGTTGGATAGTAGATTCAATGACCACACGATTGAGTTGTTATCTCTTATCTCTAGTTTGGCTTCAAAAAAGATAAATGTTGATGAGATTTGTCTACTTGTTGAGAAGTATTATCCTGAAGATTTTACAGAGCCGGAGAGTATTCATTTACGAGATCAGTTGGTGGTTTTAAATGTTGAAATGACAAACAATACCAAGCTAAGAGGTGTATCATGTATTTCTGATATATGCAAATATCTTGTGGACACTCAGAAGTGTGAGACGTACGATTTGGTTGATAGGTTGATTCGATTAATCTTAACACTTCCAGTTTCCACAGCAACAATAGAAAGGGGATTTTCAGCAATGAAAATATTCAAGAATCGTCTTCGCAATAAGATGTCAGACGAGTATCTCGCGAATAGTTTGGTGATTTACATAGAAAAAGAAATTGCTGAGACATTTGATTCGGAGTCCATAGTCAATGAATTCAAAGATCTTAAAGGTTGTCGGGCTGCTTTGTAATTCTTCTACCATGTACTCACCCAATCACCCTTTTTTGCAATGTCATTCTTAGATTGTCTTAAGTATTTTAGGTCTTTTGTTTTTAACAAAATATGTATTTGGTTTTTTTGTAAGAACGGTCTTTTGAATGAATGAAAAAAAAGTATTTATTTAGATTTTATATTGTTTGACCCACCCCGCCCCGTCGACTCAAAAATTTTTTATTGTTTGACTTTCACCTGACCCAAACCGAACTGCTGACCCGAAATTTTCCGGATCCATAACTTCGGCCCCCCGATGATTTTGGTCAAGCTTCGCTACTGGGTTGAAAAGGTTGTTGTTGGAATGTTTGGGTTGTGTCGGGTTCATCTTGTAACCGGAATCTCGTCGGCTCGCCTAGATTTTGTCGAACCTTTGGTCGAGATTGGGTTTTCTTTGAACCCGAGCCACGTTTCCTAGAACCCACCATTGGTGTGATGTTAGAATGTTGTTTGTAGTAGAGGATTTGAATTGTATTTGAGTTGGATTTGGAGATGGATTTGAGTTATATTTATATAGGTTAAATAATTTTTTTAATAGCCCCAACGTTCAACTCCTCTGGCTCCACCACGTGATGGCCATCACGGCCGCACCCCTATCACGAGTAATGGGGGGACCGGCGGCGGTGTTTCAAGGCCCATCACGATTGATGGGTTGGCCATCACGGACCACCCCGTCCCCCCTCATGGTTGTATGCATAAATCTAGCTAGCTAGAATATTAAAGATAAATAATATACAATAATATGTTTATTATTAGGGAAAATTCCCATAATAGCCCATTTAGTGAATGTGTTTCCAAGTTTGTCCCTCCAAATTCAAGTTTCCAACTTTGTCCCTTTAGTATCTCGTCGCCGGCGACATGTTAGCGAAAACCGACGATGTGTTAACATAACATAGGGTTGACAATGCGTTATGTTGCTAACATAGGGTAGAAGTGATGCGTTAATGTTTAAAGCAGGGCTTCCACGATGCGTTAGCTGATAACGCATCGCTGCTACCCTATGTTAGCAACATAAACGTATCTCGTCGCCGGCGACATGTTAGCGAACACCGACGATGCGTTAACGTAACATAGGGTTGACGATGCGTTAATGTTGCTAACATAGGGTAGCAGCGATGCGTTATCAGCTAACGCATCGCTGCTACCCTACGTTAGCAACATAACGCATCGTCGCTACCTTACGTTAGCAACATAACGCATCGTCAACACAGATTCCGGCCACGTGTCGTTATCCAATTTATTTCGATAACGCATCGTCGGTGTTCGCTATCATGTCGCCGGCGACGAAATACCAAAAGGACAAAGTTGAAAACTTGAATTAGTGAGAATAATCTTGAAAACACATTCTCTGAATGGGCTATTATGGGAATTTTCCTTTATTATTATTATATGGTCATGATAACACCATTATAGAAAAGTATTGCGAAGAATTGAAGATAAACGGTGTTCATGTTTCTTGTAAAGATAATTTTATTTATTCGGTGGTGATGATCCATTAATTAAGAAAATATTTATGTGATAATATTATGTAACCGTTGAATTTCATTTTCTATTGTTGCTTGCAACAAACTTACTTTTTAAGCCGAGTGAACCAAGTGAAGCATCAAACTCAACTTGATTCAACTCGTAAACTTAAGTCCGAGCTACAAACTAAGTTTGTACATGATTCAGATTCTTTTTCATTAAAAACAACCAAACGATTTACAATAAAATGACAGGTAAACACGGGGCAACAAGCTGCTGTATATTCTTTTTCAATGTAACATAGTATAATCATTGATGATGTTGTATGTTCTTTTTCCATTTTGTTATGGGGGCGAGACACGCATCCCTCCCCACTCTCGTTTTTCTCTTTGTTTTGGTCAGGTTTATTTATTTACAAAGGAGGGCGGGGAAGGTTGATTAATCAAAAGTTTTTGATTTTTAATTTATATTGTTATTTATAATGAAATATTAGAAATGTAATAATTGTGTAATGATTGGACATTTGTTACGAGACATTTTACTACTATATCACTTTTTACAATAACTATTGTTGATTGGTAGGGTGTGTGTGGTGCGGTTTAGTATGGTTTTGGGCTAAAACCAAATCAAAAACCAAAACTTCAGTTGTTGGACTTTTGAAACCGTACACTTTCGGTTTTTGGTTTCGATTTTCGGTTTTTGCCATTTAAGCTTCAATATTTTATGCCGGAAAAATAGTTAGCCAAAATAATGAATTTAGACTTAAATAGTTTTATTAGTTATTAACTAATTGAGTATTATACCTTTGGCCATGAATATTTGAGATACATATTTATTATATTATTATAAATTACTTAAATAAAAAGTAAATGAAATAAATGAAAATCTAGAAATTCACCGTTTATGCAAAATTAAAATTGAATTGTAACATAAAACTAATCCAGCAATTTTTGTTTATGCTTAGTTATCATTATGCATGATCTAACAGTTAATTACTATGAATGATTAGATGGACCACCCTAGACTTCTCATAGGTAGTCTTTTTATTTTATTTATTCACCTGAATGTTATATGCTATAGTAATTAACTATTGTTGGGTTTAGTGATAATGGGTTTGTAGCAGGTCATGCAGCATTGAAGGCGGTATCGGGCAAGGTTGCTAAACACGAGAGAGCTTGTTTGGAGAATCAACACGTGTTCATCCATTTTGCCTTTGACACTTTGGTTTCTTAGCTCCGGATGCCGTGGACCTTTTGAATATGGTTCAGAAAGTTGTGCATAGTAACGTATTGGTTCATAAGAACCGAAACTTTGTTTTTAATAGGATTGAGTTTGCTATCCAAAAGGGGGTTGCGGCGCAGCTTGTTGCCCGCTTACCTATCACTTCATTGTAAATCGTTTGGATGTTTCTATTCAAGCTTAGAATTTAATTTTTATTATGAAGTTTATCAAAAGTATTTTGGAATATTTTAAGCATTTAAAAGGATTATTGACTATACGCTACCAATTCAAAGATTAGGGTAAAGTTTTAACTGGTCAAACGTTTTGGGCTCATTTAATAATTATTCATACTAATAATTGGACGATGTCACATTTTCTCTTATCACACGTTTAATTTGTTTTTACCCACTTTAAGCACCAAGTCAAAAATTCATAAGAGAAATGTGTTCTCCCTTCGGCGCCCCAACCTCCACCCTGCCTCCATTTGCTTGGGTGTTGTAGTGGTTTCACCTTTGGCATCTCCAACCTCCCCACCTTTGTCATTACCCTAATGGCGCTTAAAGGGGTGATTGACCTTGGCGCCGATGAGATTGGCTAAGCTGGGGTGACGTCCCTCTTTGCAACCTAAATACTCAACCTTACATAGCCCAATTACATTTTAAAAAAACATATATATAAAGTTAACTAGTAGTCACCGGTTTGTTCTAAACAACCGCTTACTGTTTCAAACTGCTTTTTCATATAAGCAAACAAGAAAGGAACAACCTAAAAATAAGCTTTACTTTTAGAAAGTGTAAATACTATTTTAAAATCAAGCGTGGTTCTATTTTGCCGGGAGTGGTCCAGGAATAACTTTTCAATTGAAAAGATGTACTAATAATTTAACCGTTAAAAATATTTTAATCATGTCACTCATATAGTTTTTTCTTTAAAATTGGGTCATTAAACCTTTAAATCGAGTCTTATCGATTTTTTTGTGTCTTAAAAAAGAAATGAAGGATAAGATGTGAGAGCCGAAATTTACATATGTAGTTAAATTAAAAAAATGTTAATTATATTAAAAATTAAAAATAAAAAATAAAATATTCAGGTCGTCACTCAACGTCAACATAAAAAATAAAGATAAAAAGATTTTCAATGTGAAACAAAATAGAAAATTGCTAAAAAAAACTTGTTGAAATCTTTAATTTAATAATACATGAAAGTTGAGTAGCTTAATTAAAATATTTTTTAAACTTAAACTTAAGTGACCTAATTAGATTACCTTTTAAACTTAGTTTTTATTCATCAATTTGTAATATTATCTTATCTAACTCGTATCATTAATTTTTAAATTTTACTTTTATGTAATTTATTTTTAGATTTTGTTTATAATCTAAAAACCTCACACATCCTATTTACAATCTTTATCTCTTTTCTCTACATCCCTTTTAGAAAATGTGTAGTGGGCGACAAAATGGAAGGATTTTGAGCGACTTTTTACTTGAACACCACCCCGCTAAACGATATATCTATTCTCTATATCCTTTTTAAAGCATGTGTAGTGAGAGATAAAATGTGGGGGGGGGGGTGTTTATAAGCGGTTTTTTACTTGAAACCCTCCCCCTAGGCGTATTTGGGTGAAAGGGGGGGATTAGGGGTGTGCATGGGTCGGTTTGGAGCGGTTTTAGGCCAAACCCATAACATAACCAATATGTCGGTTAATAGAAAACCATAACCATAACCGATCCGTTATAGCGGTTTCGGTTAATCGGTTTTAAAGTCTATAGCGAGTCGGTTATAGGTTGGTTAACTGTGATCAAAACAATGTAATTGAGCCAAAAACTTTGATACTAAATATTACCCTTACTAAAAAAATAGAATTCATAATATTAATAATATATATTCAAACAAACAATAAATGGATTAACTTTGTAGTAAATTTATATCATATAGTTAAAAAATAAGAGCATTATTAGTTTATTTACTTCTTTAATTTTCTCCAAATTATCAACATTGTCTTCTAATTATACTCCGTAAAGTTGAGAATCTTGTACATGGGGTGGTTCGGTTGTGGCGGCTTTGAAATTATCTTTAACCAAAACCGACCCGTATTTTGCGGTTTTCAAAAATTCATTAAATCAACCCACCGATTATGTCGGTTATTAGTTAAAATGGGTTCGGTTATGTCGGTTATAGTTCGGTTAATGGTTATGGCGGTTAATTTGCACACCCTTAGGGTGGATATACCTTTGTAGTTGGCCGGGGTGTAAAAAAAACAGTATTTTATTCATTTGACCATTTGCAAACGGTCAATTCCATTACAAAAAATAATTAACAAATTAATATAATATAAATACCCAACCCAACCTACTTAAATAATTCAACCATTTTCACCATTTCATATACTAACACAACCTTTAAAAACCAATATCATTCAACTTTCTTTTCTAAAAATGGATTCGACAAATACTTCCGACATGGTGGAACAATTTATTGATAATAAGAAGAAGATAGTTGCGATCAAACAAGAGACGACAAAGAAGGAGGCTGAGGTTATGAGTGAATTTTGATCCATGGCAAATAAAAGCTTATGGTTCTACTAGTTCTTGGTCGCGCACGAGACGGTTGTATATCGTTTGAGATCATGAGGCCGCGAACGGTCTTTTGATGCAAGACTACTTCAACGGCTCGCATAGATACGATGACGCTAAGTATAAACGTCGTGTTCGGATATCTAGATGTTTATTTTTCGCATCGCGGAAGATTTGGAGCGAGAATATTCGTATTTTCAACAAAAATGTGACGCAAGAGGGTATTTAGGATTCACCGCTATCAAATAGTGTAATTCGGCGCTACACGTCCTCGCATACGGGAATAAGACTGACATCAATGACGACTAATTAAAGATGTCGGAGAAAACGACACGAGATACGTTAAAGATTTTTAGCATCGGTAAAATTTAATTTATCTTAAATTAATTATTTTTGCATCAGTATAATTTATTTTTTTTATATAACTTACTTGTTTTAATTTAAAGTGCTTTAACTATTATTTATATATGATAATAGGAATAGTACAATTATACGGTGGTCGTTATCTGAGGATTCCAACAACGAACGACCTAAGTCGCATATACCATGTACACGAAAGTAAACATTCTTTTCCCGATATGATCGAGAGTTTAGATTGCATGTATTGGGAGTGGGGAAACTTTCCAACCACATGGGGAGGTCAATACACCCGTGGTGACCATGGATTACTAACGGTTATTCTTCAAGTCATTTCTTCACACGACCTTTGGGTTTGGTCAACCTACTTTGGCTCTATCGGGTTCAACAACGACATAAACGTTCTCAACGTGTTGCCCATGCCAGAATATTACATCAGTCGTAGTATACCGATCTTACTGTACTGTGCCAACGATACCTACTACAATCATGGATACTATCTGGGGACTGGGAGGTGGGATATATCCGAAGTACTCGATCATGGTGAAAACGTTTCAAAACCAGATCGAAGAAAAAAGAGAATATTTGAAGAAGACGCAAGAGTCTGCGAGAAAGGGTATCAAGAGGTGTTTGGAGGTTCTAAAAAACATGGCATTATGTGAAAAATCCCTGTCATGTATGGTCGATGGAAAAAATGAGCGAAGCCATGTATACATGTATCAAATTGCATATGATTTTAGAATAACGCAAAACAATATGCCAACACTATATACCAGGGAGCGTTCCAAAACAATTTCCTGAACCAACCGAAGAACAACGAACATGAACCAATCGCGAGTTCACATCAAGTGAAATACATAACCAACTTAAGATAAGACATATTTGGTTTAACACGTTTGGGATAATCATCCATTTGAAGAGGAAGATGATCGACAATACGAAGAAAGTGAAGATTAGTCATAAATTAATATTTTTATATGTACTTTTTTAAAAAAATTTGGTGTATATTTTTTATTTTAATATTTCTTTTTAATTTTAATATATTTTTTAATTCATTTAATTTAATGAAATTTTTTTATTTTAATTTAATGAGTTTTTATATATTTAATTTAATTATAAAAAAAATAATAAAAAAGCTGACGTAGCAATGTGATGGAGCTAAAAATCAAGACAACCCCCCCCCCCTCCCAAATAAATATCATCTCTGCTGATGTGACGCCACGCATCAAAAAACTCCCTCATTTTGTAGCCCTACACTACCTAGAACCTTGTGTTATCTCTTTCTCTATCTTCTTCCATACTTGAAGATTGAAGTACAAATCAAAATGTTTGAGGTACAACTTTTAAATATTGTTAATGTGAGTAATGAATCTATAATTAAAGAGATTCGCTCTAACTTGATCTACAAACTTTACTTATGCTGATGGAGAAAAGGGATGGACAAAGACTAAAAATTTGAAGATGGAAATGAATGTAGAGCTGTCATTGTAAATGCTCTAATATTGACATCTAATGACGAAATAGCAATAGGATGATGTTTGCTATCAAAAATTCAAAATGCTCATATTCCTACTAATTCATAACATCTCAAATTACGGTAACCTAATAAATGAAAACTCCTTTTTAATTATAAAACCCGGTCTGTATTGAAAAGGTGTGGATCTGTAATTCGTCAAAAAAGGTCCAAGGTTGATTACTCTTGGTTAAGACAGTTTTTTATTAAATGAAATATCTCTTAGACATAATTTACAAATCCTTTATACAACCAAATGACAAATTACTCTTGCTTATACTTTGTGCGTTTTAGGATCAAATAGATGTGAACCATGGAGTCATATGGCAACTACAAGACGAGGAGTTGATGGAATCACGGAAACCAATCAACCATGATAACGACGATCCTTATTTTGGTACGTGTGTAAAATCTAAATTGTTTTTTACGACTCAAGATAAAATCAATGTCATTAGAAAGAAGTCTTACTATACTGTTAAAACAATACAAGATATCTACATGACATTCAACTAGCATGTCCACATAAACTTCCAACTCATGCGGTTTTCATCTATAGAATTGTCACATAATTTACTAATTAATGTTTTCTACAATCATAACCTCACTAATTAATGTTTTCTATAATCATAACCAACTATTGCCTTTCAAATGATTTAAAAATCGATTTTGACCACAATTAATTATTTATAACTAATATTGTGTTCCCTTTTTTAAATTGACTATTATTTTAACAATTCAATTATTTGTATATTCAAACAGTTTTTCATTCCACATTATAAATATTTTTCCTACATCTTGTGGTTTTTCAGAGAAAAAGGTAAAATAATCATTATGATATCTACATACTAGTTTTAGAGCCCGTGTAACACACGAGATTATCCAAATTATAAAATTACAAGTAAGAAATAATTACATAACGTAAATGAAAAAATGTATTACATCTATGCTTGTATCTATACTATGTGTATATAAATTGATTTTACTTATATTACAAAATGATTTTTTAAATGAACTTAATAAAAAATGCATGTGCAAAAACGTACCCGAGAACGCTCATTTTATTGAAACTTTCATTGCCAGTATCATATATGTATACTTGAAAGAATTCAGAAAGAAGACTTCTCATACAATAGTAGTTCTAACCACTCAGCCTAAATACTGAAGGAGCGTTATCTTTATTGATGTATTTATCAATTTACAACCCATAAAGGAAAGAAGAACACTAAATTTCAACGAAAGATGTTCTTCAAGAGCTATGTATTTTCTGAGCTAAGCCATGAAAAAGATTTTGATAAGTTTTGACAACATAAAAAATATCATATTAAACCATTAAATTTTGAGAATATTTTACTTCATTTGAGCATAGTTTTACATGACATGCTGACACGACTGTTTCAAATTTGATACAAGTTAGAAGCATTGATAGGCTTTGGGGTGGCATGTCGTAAGTATTTACTATCTATTCTTAACATTTAATAGTGAGGGGAAAATAGTCAATTTACCAAATCCCGAACCTTTTGATTTTTTTCAAAAATGTCTTTGAAGTTGAAACCCAAATCATGATTAAAATTATAGCTTTCATCTGTTTGACATTTCAAGTTAACACTTTGAACCCGCAACGAATTTGACGATTAATATATTTGCATTCTCAAACTTTCAAAAATACTTAGATTCCTCATTTTTACCCATAACAAATTTTGACCTAAATATAGTTAACTTGTACCAAACAATTTATTTACCAATTTTTTACTGTAAAACCAAATTTAAGTTCCACAAAACCCGAAACAATCCTTAATAAAAAAACCAAGAAATTAAATATGATAAACTTTGTTATATATGAAAGTGACTGGTATATATTTACTAAATTAACCGAAAAAATAAAATTGATAGAATTAAAGCATATTTTTAATATAAATTCATATGACAATTTACAATAATAGTTATTGATAAATGGATTGATTTATAAAAAAAATGAATCAACTTTTAAGCATAGATTTATGATTTAATAGTTTTAAAAATTACTTTGTAAAATGAAAGCATGTTCGAGTTTTGTTTTTTTATAATCTTTAACAATATACATAGTAAAATATGTTAATGATAACATTTGAAATTATATATTCTTTTCAATCTTTAACAACACATAATTTGTTGTTAATTTTTGGATTTCACCAAGTATTTTGGAATTTATAGGAAAATAATATGCTAATATCTTTTTTTATAAAATTATAAAAATGTATAAATATAATATAAATAAAATATAAAAATAAAGTGAATTAAGATCTTTATTTTGGAGGGAAAATAGTTGTGAGGTATAACCACAAACTAATACGTGTCACAATTATTTTTACTTTATTAGAATAGTAGATATATAACGATTGAAATATTTGTCACATATGTGTATCACGGGCCAGTATCATAGTTTATAATTTTACGTGATAATCCTTGACTTGATATTCACGAATTGCAAATTCCATTTACAATGCGTGAAAATTTCCATTCATTTTCATTTCTCATATTTTTCTGCAGTAATTAAAAATATCAAATGTCATAGAGAATGAAATAAAGATATATAAAATAACTATACAACTTTGAGAATGAAATAAAGATATATTTAAAAAATTAAATGTTCTATTATATTTTTATTTTTTTAATTAAATAATAAAATGAAAAATATGTTGTCAGTAGAAATCAAACACGCTATATTGCTTTTAAAACATTTTTGACTTACCAACTTAACTAGGACTAATTGATGTTAGCATTCTCTTTTTCTTAATTGTTATAGATTTATAACCTTCCATTTTAAATTCTTTTAAAATACAAATAAAAATTATTCTTACTAATCTATGTATACTAGAAAATCATTTATATCTTATAAATCCATGAGATATGTTATTATGTATATTATTAAATTTAATTATTTTATTTTATTTTTTAATCACATGTGTATCACACCAGCTTTATCTATCCTAGTAAATAATATTTCTCTTGAAGATCTAAACTTGGGTTAAAAGTTATTTTGGAACCAGCCGAACAAAGATACATTTTGAGCCCAACCCAATAAATGAGATGCTAAAGCCTAAAGGTTTTGTGTCTTTTTGGTGGATACAACCGAAAAAAAAGAGATAATAATATTGTGGGATTTTATTGGTGTTATGTTATAGAAAGTTCGATGAGTCGGTGCCAATCAAGTATCCAACACGTATAGCATATTAAAAAAAAGAACCTGTTATTAAATTATGGTATGGTAAATATTGTGAGGCATGTTATTTTAATATGGCTGATATGTAACACTAGTGGCCGTTGTCACGTGTTGAGGCATTGATGGTAACGTGGTTATGTACGTAAGGAGAAACATTGTTGAAGTTTGTAAGAGTCGAAACAACGAGTTTTCAAATTCTCAGAATATTGGTTTCATGATAAAAACAAAATACATAAATAAATTGAATTCAAATATACTAATAGAATTTGAATTTAAAAAATATAATATTATAAAACAATAAAAATATGATTGTCTTTAAATTAGTTTAAAAATAAAGAAATAAATAAATAAAGAGAAATAATATATTTTGAAACCTTTAACAATTATTAGTTACCAAATATAATATTTGGATAAATTACAATGATACCCTAGAACATAATTTAAATATAAAAGAAAAGGAAAAAAATTGATTGGTTGTAAATTTGTAACGATTTCTCGTACTGAAAACACTTGTGAAATGAACCTAATCATATATATATATATATATATATATATATAGGGTTGATTTCTTTTGAGAACCGCTTTGAGTTTTAAGAACTCGAAAGAACTCAACGTAACATTTTTTTTTCTGAAATTTTTTTACACATGTGTAATACGTAAGTGTAAGTGATGTACAAAAAATTACGGTATTTTTTACACATCGAATCGACTTTTTACACATGTGTAACTAACGTTTAAACTTGTGTAATTTTCAAAAATACTTATTCTCTCTCATGCTTCATTTTTTAATTAAGTTTAATCTCAGCCACATATTCTATATCATTTAATTAAATGTATGGTTCAAAATTGAGTTCTTAAAGTTCTTAAAACTCACCATGGTTCTCAAAATAACCCTCCCCTATATATATATATAGGTTTAAGTTCAAGAAAGAAATGAAATTACTGCGAGAAATGAATATGATCCACTAGTTTTATTTTAGGTTTTAAATGTTTAAATATAAATGAAAAAGATATAAATGTAGCAATAAATGCACAATCTCTCTCCGATTAATATAAGTATAATAAATCTCTCTCTAACTAATATATACATAATTTAACTAAAATAATTAAAAAGATAAAAACACTAATTTAGTTAACATAAATAATAAAAAAATTATCATACAAATGTGTCCAATAAATATAAACAATAAAATATAGAACATAAAAAAAGTTATATAACCTACACTTGTTTTGAGCAATAAAAACGTACAATATACAAAAAAACATACAACTTACATATTAAATTCGACATCAACAATTATATAAACTACACATATATACACATATCCTACACGTGTGTAGGTTGTATGTATATTTCACATTTAATGCAAACATATGTAAGATAGGTTTTTGTATTATTCATCACAATGTAACTACGTGTTGATGGATATTGATATGTTGATTAGGAAGAAATTGGCTTTAAATAGAAAATTTTTTTAATGTATGAATAAATTGTATTTGTGTAGGATAAAGTTTTCATGTGTAGATCATATATTTTCGTGTGCGTGTATATTTTATTGATGATGAATTTTGTGTGTATGTTATATGTATTCTTATTCTCAGAACAAGTGTAGGCTATATATTTTTGTGTATGTTTTATTTTTTTTGTTGATATTTAATGCTAACACACGTAAAATAGTTTTATATATTATTTATCACAATGTAACTACGTGTTGATTGATATTTATATATTGAGTTGGAAGAAACTTGGATAGAAAGAAATTTTAACTTATGAATAAATTGTACTTGTGTAGGATAAATTGTACTTGTGTAGAATAAATGAATTCTTAATATTTTTCAATTATAGTAATTTGATTAATTTATTAATTTAATAGATATATTAATTGAAGAGAGAGTTGAATTTATAGTTTCTTAATTAATCTTGAAACTTTTAAAACCTAAAATAAAACTAGTGGCCCATATTCATTTCTCGCATTTCTCGCAGTAATTTCATTTCTCTCTTGAACCATCCCATATATATATATATATATATATATATATATGTATGTATGTATGTATGTATGTATGTATGTATGTATGTGCGTGTGTGTATATATATATATATACTAGTCGGATACCTGCACGATGTTACGGGAAATAACATTTTAAGGTTGTTATCGAGCCAAGGCTAACTCTACTCGAACTTTACACAAAGCCGACCCAGCTTAGCTCCAAATTAAAGTTGAAATCTTAAAGTCGAGTTCTTCTTGATTATTTTGATATTTATATAATTTGAATAGTATTAATCATATTTTTATAAAGCATAAATAATGAAAACAAAAATCAAAAAATAAAATAAAAAATAAAGTTGAGTAGTATTTGAATATACACGATGGCTTAAAGTTTTACATTAAATAGTAGAATATATTGATAAATGGTGAGAAACTTTTATAACCGTGACAAGTTTTTTATGTTTTTATCACATAGATAAAGGGTTAGATGTGTAACTAATAGAAACATCAAATTGTAAACATTTAGCATTTAAAAAACTTGTACATTCATGCAGTAATAATTTGTACATTTCAAACCGTCCATCTGATTTGAAAAAAATTTATATCGAAACGTCGACAAAAACAAGCCCGTTTAAATGGGTATGCTCAGATTTTTTTAATCATATTTTCGTAAAACATATATGATTAAAATAAAGAAAGGAAAAAGTTGAGCTAAAAGTGGTTAAATATGAGGGGTCAAAGTTGTAACTATTTCTTAAATTAACAAAGTTTGAATAAAGTTAAAGTACCATATTTATAATTATATTTGTTGAAATCAAATGAACGTGGGTGGATTGTGTTTAAAAGACCACTTTGCCCCTTTATATACATGTACCTTATGCATTGAGAGTTGTAAATCATTTAAAACAAACATCTTAATTTGCCCTTGTTTGATGTATTATATATAGAAAAGATAGGGGACGGTTCAATGAGGAACTTAAAAAAAGTGAGAAACTTGAGAACCATGCTATGTATATTTAAAAAAATAATATAAAGCTCGATTTTAAATGTGAAAAAAAATTAGTTTTAGAATAAACCTTTTTAGGAGCTTTTGCTTTAATGCATGTAGAAGACATTTTAACAAAATATTTTAATTGTTTTTTAACATTTTTTGGTTGTTTTTTTTTTTAACTTTTTTTATGGAAACGGCTTCTACATGTAAAAATGTGTTTTATTAAATATAAAAATAAAATTATTTTTTTTACATGTAAATGGAAATTGAGAAGTTTGAGAACTATTTTGAACAAAAAAAACATTTTAAGAAAAAATAAAAAAATAATAATAAATAAACATTTATAACCAAGACAAATGCAAAAATATAAAAAGTAAATAAAAAAAAACAAAACGTTTATCTAGCATCCAGTTTCATAAAATAAAATCTCAATTTAAAAAAATTATACATATATGTATAATAATTATAAACACGTGTATATATACACATATAAGTATAATAATTATAAACACGTGTATATATATACACATATTATTTTTATACACATATGTCCAATTAAGATACAAAATAATATACATATGTCTATATTTTGTAACTGGAGATTAAATGATAATATAATTTAGTAAAATCGAGATGTTTATATGAAACCAGGATGCTAGATAAACGTTTTAGTTTCTTTACTTTTTATTTTTTTTTTGTTTTTTCTTGTTTTATAATTTTTTAAATATTTTTAAGAAGTTCAAAATAGTTCTCAAAATTCTCAATTTCAAAAAGTTTTATGGATCCTCACTATATATAGGGTAAGGATCCTAAGAGAAGCATTTGAAAATTGAGAACTTTGATAACTATTTTGAGCCACAAAAAAACCTCTAAAATTTTTAAAAAAAATTATAAATAAAAAAAAACAAAAATTTTAAAAATTAAAAAATAAAACAAAATTCTTATATTTCATTCCAGTTTCATAAAAAAAGACTTCGTATTATACACGTGTATAATTTCATTTAATCTCTAGTTACGCAATGTACACATATGTACATTATCATTTACCTTAAATTGAACATATGTGTATGAAAAAAAAACATGTATGTACATATATGCACATATGTACATTATACATATGTGTATAATTTAGCTAAACCGAGACAGTTTTTTTCATGAAATCGGGATGATAAATATGAAGTTTGGTTTTTTATACTTTTATTTTTGCGTTTTTTTTTTGTTTTATGATTTTTTTTATATTTTTGGGTTTTTTGTGGTTTAAAATAATTCTCAAAGTTCTCAATTTTAAAATAGTTCTCACATAAAACTGATCATATATATATATATATATATATATATATATATATATATCCATAGAAAATTAGAAAACCCATTTGATATGAAAAAACTTGTGAAACGAAGTTTCATGCATAACTTTTTGAAGATAGCTGTACCGCTAACCTCATTAACTCGAAAGTCGAATAAAATCCACTGAGGAAAATTTTAAGAGGTAGCATTCGAAGTATTAAAGAAGAGCCTCACACAGACTCAATTATTGCAGTGTCATATATGAATGGTGATCAGGACTTGGTGGCTTGTTTGGACACCAAGTATTACCCGAGAAAGGCTAGCGTGGTCGCTCACACATTGAGTAGAAAAGATGAACAAGTTATTACAAAATATAAGTTGTATAAACTTGTCGTCATGCCAAGTTTCATGGAATATATCCATTAGACACAATTGAAAGCTCTAAAAGGAGACCATGTAAAGAAGTAACAAATGGTGGGCTAACAGTGAGACTTTGGTGTTAACACCAGGTTTGGTCAAATATGGATTCCAGTATATGGGGATTTACTGTTATTATTGAAAACCTGGGTGATGAATTCGATAAGTATTCAAACATCTTATCTTGATTTCAATCTTCATAAATAATCAGTAGCTTGAATTAATCTCTTAATTGTGTGAGAACTTTCAAATAAACCTATTTCGCCAGTTACACATGATTGATTTATCGGATAAGACATAAATTTCTCTTATTACTAGAGTTGGATTTGTATGTTGCTGTGAATGTCATCAAGAACAGAATGGTAACCGCCATTCTGTTCTCTATTCAACCGATCTATATTTCAACACCATATGGTCTCCATACTTATAATCATAATTTATGTCATGTGTTTCAAACCAAAACCCATTTTATTAGTAGCTCACTAGATAATTTATTATGGCCCAAGTTATTATTTTAATAACTAAACCCAAATAGTATCAATAACTAAATCGAGCCCGCACTCCATCGTCAGCCAACTCGTTTAATGTCTAATGATATTTGCTTGATCAACAAGTGTAAGGCCCCGCTCCCGGTGCCCTACATTTAGTGTTGGATTTACTCATAAACACAGTTCTAAATATCAGAGTTAATTAAAGCTTTCACGGAATAATAATAATAGTCAACCATTTTTTACAAACATTTTTAACTTGTCTTTTAAAACATAACATAATCGATAATATCAAAACATCACGACAAATCTTCAGATGCCAGCCTCTTCAATCTTGCCATGTGTCCTACTCAAACCAGCTGTCTCAATCTGTTAACCTGCGTGCATACTAAAAGTCAGCTACGCTGAGTGAGTTCTAGTTAATCAGGCAACATACAATACATTCACATACTTACTTATATACGTATCTGAAGATACATATTACATACTTAACATGTTCATCGTTCTGCCATACTCATAATTTCATTCTTTCGTGCTTTCTTTCTTTAACATACACAATACACACGTAACTAACCTTACATTATAAAGAGCATTTCGCCCTACATACCTCAGATATTGTTAGGGTCCGGTACCCTCCATCCTCGGATATTATTAGGGCCTGGTTACCCTCCATCCTCGGATATTATTACTGTCCGGTCACCCTCCATCCTTGGATATTATTAGGGTCCGGTCACCTTCCATTCTCGAATATTATTAGGGTCTGGTCACCCTCCATCTTCGGATATTATTAGGGTCCGGTCACCCTCCATCCACGGATATTATTAGGGTCCGGTCTCCCTTCCATCCTCGGATATTATTAGGGTCCGGTCTCCCTTTCTTCCATACAACCTACCATACTTTTCTATATATTCATAATTATAACTTTCATACATACACACATCATTTACATATCATATATAACAACCATATCTTCAAACTATCACCTGGAGGTACATGCAATATCTGAAGATCGTTCACGCACCGTCAAGCATTCATTCATACATAAATCATATAAGACATACATTTACCACTTAAAGTAAGTGTATTACTAATCACATAGAGTATGCACACAGCCCCGAAAACATAACAAGGAATGGGGCTAGAAACTCACCTGATCTCGGTTGCGTCCGCCGTTTAAGGTTATTCCCTTCCTTTGCTGTGCGCGACTAACTGTTTGATAGATACAATAATAAATATTGTTCTAGCCCTTCTTACTGCTTACTTAACTAGTCTTAAGTGTCTAAGCCTATGTTACAACATTGAGTCATTACCCGGTTAGTTAATCGTTACACGTTAACCTTTAAAGGTATCTTTCATAAATTAATAAAGTCCAGGGGCTAATATGTAATTAAGCCATTTATTCTCAGTCCAAGAACCTTTCTGTCATTCTTTCAAACTTCTAATTCGTTATTCAGAATATATCGAACTGGACTCTTATAACGAACTGATATTTTATAACGAACTGGCTTTAACGAATTGAAGCTAGTTCGTTGTTCTTCCTTAACGAATCAACATAACGAATTATTTAACGAATCAGAGCTAGTTCATCATTCCTTCATTAACGAATCAATTCACGAGTTAAGGCTAGTCCGTTAACGAATTACCTTTAATTCGTTAGTTTCACATAACGAATTAGGGTTAGGGTTTTAATATGCTTTTCATCCTTGTATACGCTTTTCCGGCGCCGTCTTTCTGGCGCCGTCATCGCCGGAAAACCGGGATCTTACCCCATTTACCCGTTTTTCATTCAAAACAACTTATTTAGGTTAAAGTTTACATCTTTCTCACATAATAGGGTCCGATTTACTATCCTAACAAGTTTCATGCAAAACCGACTTCGTTTACCCGGCCTTTTCATAAACCGAACACTACTCGTTTTACCCGAAACAAACCATCTAACCCGATTACTATCAAGTTCATTATTTTATCAATAATCATGACCCGATCTATCATCCTAGCGATTTTCATGTAAATCCGTTCATGAAAAGTAAGCCTTTTTAACAAAACGTACCTTTGAGGTTTTTGCATGAAATCACTCGAGATGCTCAATACCATATCAAATGAACTCCGATTTGAGTGATTCAAGCGGCCACGGAACCTTCTCGTCCTAATGTACAAACCCATCACCTCACCTTCTCCGGAAACCACCGCTACAGTCGCTGGAACACCTGAACAGTTGCCGAAATCTTCACTTTTGAGCTGCTATGGTTTTGCTGATAAAAATCGGACTTCCCAACCTCTGATCAAAGATCTAATCGGTGTAATCTTCATTTATATACCACGTACACTCAGTTAAAATTTGAGACTGATCCGACGGCTTTATCTCTGGGAATCTTTGTGTCTTTATGGGTTGTATTCTCAAAAACGGGAATTGGGTTAAGTGTGTGTTTTAATGGTGTAGGCTATGGTGTGGAGATGTATGAAAATGGAAAGGATTAGGGTTTTAAGGGGTATTTATACTCCCTTAAGCCCATGGAACTTAATTCCATATTTCCTTTTTGGTCCATAATTAATTCTATCTAATTAGCCTACTTATACTTCCATCTTTATTATTTTATTTCTCTACTAACTTAAGTAAACTTTCCCTCTTAAATAAATAATATATATTAATTATTTATTCTTAGAAATTTCGGGATTTTACAACAAGTTAATTCAATATACCAAAATACATGCTCATAACACTAAAATTACCAACAATCTTCCCCCATTTTAGTGATATCCATGACTAACTTAACTATCCCCACAGAAACTCAAATGTATGCATAAATGAAATGTCGTGACGATTGAATTCCATCTTAGTATATTACGCATTCCAAATATTTGAATATTAGGGTGTTGCTACGGATTGAACCCTTGCTATTCATGGTGAATTTTCTAAAATAATATACACATATGTTAATAAATCCAAATTCCACTTGACACAATTTACTAGCCTGTGTCCTAATCCTTCAAAGAATATATCAAAGCTCAAGTCCAAAGCTTCTTGAAGCGGCTAAACTTCATATTTTTATAGGTAGTTCATTAATCTTGCACCCGCACTACAATTTTTCAAAAAACTAGTAAGAAGCTATACTTCAACCGCCTTTATCTCGCGGTCCGAACACATACCTTGGGATGTTGCTACTAATGTGTTCCAATTTCTAGATGTTAAGCTTTCCACATTATATTCAGCATCTAATATCATATTAGATGGGAATTGGGTATCTTAACATTGAGAAAGTTTATGAGGACTTTAAACCCATCTCTAGGGCTGATTTATTCACGAGATCTCTTCCTAACTCTTTAGTTAGATCATAGCCAAATTATACTCAGGTATCACACCATGCATGATGAATCATGCAATGTATAAATATGTAACCGTCTAGACTTTCCATTAAACACATGAATATACTCATAGTCAGCACTATCACACCTGCTAGATTTTGGTGATATCAGTTTAACCACAATATAATTTCATAATACCAGTTTCCTAGCCATTCAACCCTTTTTATCAGTTGCTACAAATGCTACAAACTCACGTTCTATTGTCAAGCGATGCAAATTCATTCCTTTAATACATAAGAAATGTAACCTTCCTCAAGAGAGAATACAAATCACTTAGTTATACAACCTGCACCATAATGCCCTACTAGAACTGAAGGAAAAACTTGAATAACACAAACCATAATTCATGGTTATCTTAATATCTTAGCCAAGAAATTAAATCACCTTTATTCAAGATAAGTTTGATATTATGATCTATAGGAGTACTAAGCGGAGGACAATAAAACTGATTGAATATCTTCAGTATTTTCTCAGTGTAATAAGATCGAGTCATAACTATAACACCGCATAAATAACCCATTAAGTGTTAGCTAAAAATACTAACTTTTATAAGTTTAGGGAACAAACTTGGAAATTCTGAAAAATCCATCCATCGCGATACGCGATAGGACAAGCCTTAAGCCCATAGCGTAGCGCTATGGACTTGCACAAAAACCAAGCCTTGGGCGGCGTAGCGATACGCAATGGCTCAATCCAAAGGACCATCGCGTAGCGCGATGACGGGGCTAAGTAAACGGGGACACGTGTCCAACCAAGTGTCAACACGTGGCACGATATGATAGGCCACGTGTCACCATCTGGTAAGGCAGCGTCACATTGCGGCGTTGCGATACACGATGGGGTAAAGAGGAACCCATCGCGTATCACGATGGGTCACGGATTTTGCCTATAAAAGGGGGGTGACGGGTATTGAGCTATTCTCAACCCACCACACCTCTACTTTCACACACTTAACATAAGAAAGCGTGCCTGATTACCTTGACAAGCCAACGTCCTGTTTTCTCGTAATTTGTGCAAGTAACGAAGTCCTGAACAAGTTAAGAGAGTAGATCAAGATCCTACCGAAAAGTTTACTGTTTCTTAGTATTATCATTCTAAGTATCCATACTAAGGTTAAATATCATTCTCAATCAATTAGTCAAGGTTTCATACGCACACCGACGATACATGTGAATATGTTAACCTTTACAAATAAGTCAAAACATATTTATAGTCAATAAGATGAACGGGTGTTTGTCTTAAAGAGTCTGTCAACGTTCACATAAGATTACGTGATCTCTAAAACGTTATAATACAAGATAGAAAATAAAAGCAACTCAGACCTATTACACATGTGTATGGATCAATTCATAACTGTTCAGCCTAAATAGTCAAAGGCTACGTGGCCATGGGCTAATAGTCATAACTAATTCTCCATTAAGGGCTACGTGGCTCGGGGAATACTTTTGTGTGTGTAGGGTAGTGGTACAAATCGTAGAAGTAGAAATACTTTTGCTGAGTGAGAAAACTGTATTTGTATTGTAACTGTTATTCAATTATTTTAGAGTCATACGTGTTCACCAGCACATAGCTGACACATTTTTCCAACCCATTGCAGGTAATTAAGCACAAGTAGCAATAGAAAGGATTGGAGTCTTAATGTAGATAGAAGCGCGTTACAAGATGGCTCCGTTTTCTATAAACTAAATCCTTGTAATATAAACACATATTTTGTAAACTGAATACTTGGGTATTTAACTCCCAAGTAAATTTTCAATGTAAAGTAATACTATATTCAACCTAAAATCTTCCGCTAAAATTAACCCATAAACTCTGATATATTTACAAAACAGGTACCAACTTATGGTCACACGCCTAGGCCCTAAGTCGAGGTGTGACAGGTTGGTATTAGAGCCATCGGTTTAAACGAATTAGGTATTAAAACAAATAGTCTAAGCTTTAACCTTGAAGTTATTATTATTGTTATTATTCGTAGGGATAAGATAGGATTGGTAAACTTCCTATCCCTAAATATAACTAAGTGCATATGTCTTACGTTAACTATCTTGGTCATAGACGCCGAGTAGCCATTCTAACAAAACCGACATTCACTACGAACCATCAGATATAGAGAGTAGCAATAGTTATTATACCAGGTTTTTTTTCAATCAAACTCAACCGATCATTCCGACATTACCATATGGGAGCCAACCCGTGTATCTCCCGGGATGTCAGCAATGTCCAATCGAAATCTCTAACAATACTGCCGACAACATTCACCAATACTACCCATTTGAAATTCCAATTTACCATCCTTCCGAGGAGCAAGAAGTGTAGAGTAAGATCAAGCAAGAAACTAATTCGTCAAGATGGATGGACTGCCATTCTGACCAAAGCAAATGGCACTTTGGATCGCCACCACCGGATTATCCATACAAAGTTCCACAAACTGTTGTTGAACCAAGCCGTAAACAAAGGATGAGGGTTATCTTACCTTATAAAAAGAGATTAGTTCAATAACCGGTCAAAAATCCTTATGAATCGGAAGAGGATCCCTAGGAAGAGGATGAGGAAAACGAGAATCCTTATTTTCCTCCATTTGTTGGACCGAGACCATCAATTTCCCAGCAAGCCAATGAAATCCGTGAAGAGGCAAACCTGATCGAGGAATTTTATACAACTAATATCCCCGATGAGCAAATACATGCTTACGTTGCAAATCCACACCTTTATCTACAAGAAAATGCTTATTTCTTCCCAGCTGCATCTGCGCCTAAGGGATATCCCAACCCACCTAATGCGGTGATGGACGAGCCAAGAACGAGAAAGTGGATTAAGGATTAGAATAGTTACTATGTATTGTTGTTAACTATTATGTTTTCTTTCTTGTAAAATAAATGATGTATTATAAGAAAGTGTGTGTTTTCCTAAATCTTATCTTATTCATGTAACAGCATGTCTGGACAAGATAACGTTAACAGTAATCTCGATACGCAAGTAAACAACAATAAAGAAAAGACTGTTGAAGAGAACATTTAAGCAACACTGAAAGATTATGTGCTCGGTATTCGTGATCTAATAAAAGAAGTTGTAACCCCACTATATAAACTAATGAAAACCGATATAAGTCGAATTGGCCTCTCATTCTAATAAGAGGGCTAGTCGAAGCAAGAGTGAAACCATAAATTCGAAAAGAGAAACAGAGAAGAAAGAAAGTAAGAAAAAGGAAAAAAAAAACGAGAAAAAGAAAGAAGCGAGTGATGAAAGCTCAACCACCGAGAACAAACTCCGTGATAGAACCAAGAAACTTAAAATACACGAAGGTTGTGATTTCAAAATATTAAAGTTTATAATCCTAAGGAGTTTCATGGAGATAAGGGACCGATTGTTACCCTTCGATGGTTGGAGGAAATGGAGTCGATCGTACTGATAAGCAAGTGCACGGAAAGGGAAAAAGTTCAATATACCTCCCAAATGTTCAAGGGGGAGGCCCTGGAATGGTGGAATACCCTTATTGGAGTCAAGGGTAGAGAGAATTTATATAATTTGGACTGGGAAACGTTTAAAGCAATGATATTAAAGAAATTTTGCCCAATCAACGAAATGGATCAAACACAAACCAAACCGTAGAATCATAAAGTTGTGGGAACAAACCTCAAGGAATATAACACTAAATTTTTTGAGTATTGTAGATGTGTACCTCACCTGGTCACTCCTGAAATTTACAAAGTGACACAATACATTTACGGATTACCCATCGAAATCCGTGATCTGGTTCGTTCACATATGCCGTCCACGACGAAATCTGCCATGGAGTTGGCAGGATATTTAATGGATGGGATTACTAGGAATAGGGACGAAAGGAAGAAGGATGATGGAAAATAGACGGTTGGAGGAAAAGTGAGGAAGGATGAGAAGAAAAGGGAAGGGACGTTTGTTATAATCGTCCGATTTACAAGACATGTGGAAGAAGACACTTTGGGAGATGTCAACGACCCTTAAGTACCATCATGTGTAACTTCTGCAAGAAACTGGGTCATATTGAAGCTGACTGCAAGAAAAAGGCAGTGGTATGTTTTGATTGTGGTGAAAATGGGCATTTTAGTACGGAATGACGGAAGAAAAAGACAACAACAGCAGCAATGCGAGGTGCAAGTGGTAGCGGTGCCAAGGCCGATGCCAAGAAAGGAAGTGCAAGGGTCTTCATGCTGGATGCCTAGAAGGCATCTGACATAATGGACGTGATCACCGGTACGTTTCCTATTAATAATGTTTATGCTAGGTTTTTATTTGATTCTGGTTCAAACCAAAGTTTTATAGATTATAAATTCTATAGTCTATTAAATGAACCCTTAGTTAAACTAGATAAATATTATGAGGTTGAGATTGCTGATGAAAGTAGAATAACCGAAGCTTTAGATAATGCAACAATTTTGCTAGCCGATCACATCATACCTGTACGACTATTACCTATGACGTTAGAAAGTTTTGATGTAGTTTTAGGTAAGGACTTAACGTCTAATCAAGCTCGTATCTTATGTAATGATAAAGCCATTGAAATCCAAACGTCTAACAATAAAATCATTCGTATCACCGGAGATAAAGAAGCAGGAAAGGTAGGAATAATTTCTAAGATAAAAGCAAGTAGTTGCTTAGGTAAGGGATGCCTTGCATTCATGGCCTATGTAACTAAAGAACCCGAGCCCAAGAAGATGGAAAAAGTGCCAGTAGTATCTGAATTTCAAGACGTGTTTCCTGATGAATTACCAGGAGCACCACCAGATAGAGAAGTAGAATTTAGAATCGATCTTATACCAGGAACTTCACTGATAGCTAAGTCTCCCTATAGACTAGCACCCAAGGAGATGAAAGAATTGAAGAAACAGTTAGATGAGCTTTTGGAAAAAGGATTCATACGACCGAGTTCGTCACCATGGGGAGCTCCAATTTTGTTTGTAAAGAAGAAGGACAGATCAATGAGAATGTGTATAGATTATAGAGAGCTAAATAAGGTTACGATCAAGAACAAGTATCCATTACCAAGAATCGACGATTTGTTTGATCAGCTCCAAGGAGCAAGTTGTTTTTTTTAATTGATCTTATATCGGGTTACCATCAATTGAAAGTACAAGAGGAAGATATACCAAAGACAACATTTAGAACCCGATACGGACATTATGAGTTCACCGTTATGCCTTTCGGACTCACTAATGCTCCGGCAGCTTTCATGGACGCGATGAATCGTATTTGTAAACCGTATCTTGACAAGTTTGTTATCGTATTCAATGATGACATTCTTGTTTATTCAAAATCCAAAGAAGATCATCAAGTATATCTTAAAATTATACTTGAAATCTTAAGAAACGAGAAATTGTACGCCAAATTCTCTAAATGTGAATTTTGGTTATCTGAAGTTCAATTTCTTGGTCATGTTATAAATGAGAAGGGTATTCAAGTAGATCCAGCTAAGATATATTACTAAATGGGAGAATCCCAAGACCCCAACTCAAGTCAGAAGCTTTCTAGAATTAGCTTACCGAAGATTCATACAAGACTTCTCTAGAATAGTTGTCCCATTAACTTCAGTTACAAGGAAAGCAATCAAGTTTGAATGGGGACCGAAACAAGAGGAAGCATTCGAAACACTTAAACAAAAGTTAACTAATGCACCTATCTTGGCCTTGCCAGAAGGATTTGATAACTTTACCAAATACTGTGATGCTTCGCACACGGGAATGGGATGTGTTTTGATGCAAGGAAAAAAAAGTAATTGCTTATTTTTCAAGACAATTTAAAGTTCACGAGAAGAATTACACCACACACGACCTTGAATTGGGCGCTATAATTTTTGTGTTGAAGTTATGGCGACATTATCTATACGGTGTAAGTTCATAGTATACACTGATCATAAAAGTTTAAAGCATATATTCGATCAAAAGGAATTAAACATGAGACAAAGCGTTGGATGGAAACGTTCAAAAACTACGACTGTGAAATTATATATCATGAAGGAAAAGCTAACGTAGTGGCTGACGCCTTAAGTAGGAAAGAACATGAAAAGCCAAAGAGAGTCCGAGCTCTTAGATTAGAACTAAAAGTTGATTTAGCTATTTAGATAAAAGAAGCTCAGAAGTTGGAACTGGAAGAAGGAAACATTAAAGCCGAAATAGAGAACAGTACTATCGATCAACTGGTTAAAGGAAGTAACGAGATACTAAGACTTGGTACAAGGATTTGGGTACCAATGGTCAGAAGTTTACGAGACAAGATTCAAGAAGAAACACATAAGTCAAAATATATGATGCATCCAGGAAGTGACAAGATGTATCATAATCTAAAGGATGATTATTGGTGGATTGGTATGAAGAAGGATATTTCTCTCTATGCTGCCAAATGCCTTACGTGTTCTAAAGTAAAAGCCGAACATCAAAAGCCGTTAGGATTATTACAACAACCTGAAATACCAATATGGAAATGTGATATGATAACCACGGATTTCATCATGAAGTTACCTAAAACTTCTCGCCAGAACGATGCGATTTGGGTTATTGTAGATAGACTTACCAAGTCTGCTCATTTTATCCCGATACAAGAAACGTTTAGCATAGATAAGTTAGCACATTTATACATTGAAAACATAGTATCTTTGCATGGCGCACCACTATCCATCATTTCCGATAGATCTAGCCGTTTTACTTCAAATTTTTTGTCAAGCTTTCAAAAAGTAATGGGGACTCGACTAAATTTAAGTACTGCTAATCATCCCCAAACGGATGGCCAAAGTGAACGTACGATTCAAATCTTAGAAGATATGATTTCTGCCTGTGTCATCGACTTAGGAGGAAGTTGGGACACTCATCTTGCTCTAATGGAATTTTTGTATAACAACAGTTATCATACGAGTATCCAAATGGCACCATTTGAAGCTTTGTATGGAAGTAAGTGTAGGACACCTGTATGTTGGTCTGAAACAGGTGATAGTCAATTGTCAAGACCCGAAATTGTTCAAAGAACCACAGATCAAGTAATACAAATTCGTGAACGATTAAAGGCAACAAGAGATAGGCAGAAAAGCTATGTGAATATTCACCGCGAGCCATTAGAGTTCAAATAAGGAGATAGAGTTTTGTTGAAAGTATCACCTTGGAAAGGTGTAGTAAGATTTGGGAAGAATGGGAAACTGAGTCCACGATTCGTTGGACCATTCAAGATACTTTAATGGATTGGACCAGTTGCTTATCGACTGGGATTACCCGATGAAATGAAAGGCATTCACGACGTGTTTCACGTATTTAACCTACGCAAGTGTTTAGCCGATGAAACTCTTACCATGCCGTTAAAGGACGTTAAGATCAACGAGAAGCTTGAGTTTGTAGAACAACTGATTCAAATAGAAGATAGAATAATCAAGTTTCTTAAGCACAAGCGACTCAAGCTCGTGAAATTCAACGGGATTCAAGGCGAGGACCCGAGTATACGTGGGAGATCGAGTCATAAATTAAGAAAAATATCCCTTTCTATTCCAATAAATCTTGAGGACGAGATTATTCAAAAGGTGGGGAGGATGTAACACCGCGTAAATAACCCATTAAGTGTTAGCTAAAAATACTAAATTTTATAAGTTTAGGGACCAAAATTGGAAATTCTGAAAAATCCATCCATCGCGTAGCGCTATGGACTTGCGCAAAAACCAAGCCTTGGGCGGCGTAGCGATACGCAATGGCTCAATCCAAAGAACCATCGCGTAGCGCGATGACGAGGCTAAGTAAACGGGGACACGTGTCCAACCACGTGTCAACACGTGGAATGATATGACAGGCCACGTGTCACCATCTGGTAAGGCGGCGTCACATTGCGGCGTCGCGATACGCGATGGGGTAAAGAGGAACCCATCGCGTATCGCGATGGGTCACGGATTTTGCCTATAAAAGGGGGTGACGGGTATTGAGCTATTCTCATCCCACCACACCTCTACTTTCACACACTTAACATAAGAAAGCGTGCCCGATTGCCGTGACAAGCCAATGTCCTGTTTTCTCGTAATTTGTGCAAGTAACGAAGTCTTGAACAAGTTAAGCGAGTAGATCAAGATCCTACCGACAAGTTTACTCTTTTCTTATCAATAATTCTCCATTAAGGGCTACGTGGCTCGGGGAATACTTTTGTGTGTGTAGGGTAGTGCATAGAAGTATAAATACTTCTGCTGAGTGTACAGAAAATTATATTTGTATTGTAACTGTTATTCAATTATTTTAGAGTCATACGTGTTCACCAGTACATAGCTGACGTATTTTTCCAACCCATTGTAGGTAATTAAGCATAAGTAGCAATTACAAGGATTTGAGTCTTAATAAAGATAGAAGCGCGTTACAATATGGCTCTGTTTTCTTATAAACTAAATCCTTGTAATATAAACACATATTTTGTAAACCGAATACTTGGGTATTTAACTCCCAAGTAAATTTTCAATGTAAACTAATATTATATTCAACCTAAAATCTTCCGCTAAAATTAACCCATAAACTCTGATATATTTTCAAAACAGGTACCAACTTATGGTCACACGCCTAGGACCTAAGTCGGGGTGTGACAATAGCTATACCGTTGCCACTCTTTTTATGATCATACCTAGGATAACATTAACCTCCCCCAGATCATTAATATTAAATTTAGAAGCCAGTAACTTCTTTGTCTTATCAATCACTCAACCCCGAGTAAGATATCAAGAAAATAAGGATTTCCTTCAAGATTCCATTTTTTCCTTTCAGCCACACCATCTTGGTTGTGGTGTATAAGGAATCGTGGTTTAGTGTATTATATCAGTAAACTCATATACGCTGAACCATAATACCCTCCACCACTATTGTATACAAATTCTTACTCAAACCACCTTGATAAAACTCTATTTCTTGTTAAAAGATTTCAAATTAATCAAAAGTTTTATCATTAGAATGCAACAAACATAAAATTTCTAGAAAAACCATCAATAAAAGTACGACATTTATATTGATGCATATGAAAAGTAGATATATAACTCATCTTAGACATATCTATCATTCTTAAATAATTCACATACCTAATCTAGCATGCCATAATTTAGAACATAATTTACCACGCTTTGAGATAATGATATCATAGAAATTGATTCAATACCAAACGAGACATTAATATTAATTTTAAACATCATTAGATAAATATCCAAATACAATAGATTTCATGTTGAGATAAGATAAACTTATTCGACCCAATAACCTGCTTAACATCATAAATTATTTAAAACAACCTAGAAAAGAGATTCTTTATAATCTCTAAAACATACAGCACATCATCTAAAACAAATGCTTTCTAGAGTAAATACAAGTCTAACTTTTACATTTCTCATCCTAAGTACAGATCCATCTTCAATTAGTTCAAATTCTTCAAACAATTTCAGATCCTTGTATACTTGACTCGTATCGTCCGAGTCTACACACCATGCAAGCATGTCATCCTGTACATAAAAAGGATATAGAAGTAAACAATGCATAATTTTTAACTAAATTATATTCAGAAATCATTGAACTTTTTAAGTCCAATAACAAACCCAAAACAGGGTTTCATCTATTTCATACCCAACAGGTTTTTCTCGACTTGTATTCCTCTAATGGGCTTATCATTACTTGAGTCGTGGCTGATCAACCACATGTGTAGCATATGGACAAATGAAATTTTTATATATCATTCAAACTATAAAATAAACATTGTTTCTTTGATAGATCCAATTTTGTGTTTAACAAGAACTAACATGCCCGGAATGAATCATTGAATCAACTACAAAACTCAGAGGATTGTCAAATTTAAAGTAGAGGCAAACGCAAATGAATCATTTAGGTCTTTCAACCCAGTTTGACCTACCACAATAGGCTTGTTTCCATAAAAGGAAGCCTTTAATCAACGACAAACTTTTGCCAACTGTTTGATTAACTTGAGTATTGCTTCAACATCTTTTAAATCCCTCTCAAAACCGGAACTAGAAGACTAAATTTGGACGACCACTTCTATCCAGAGAGAGAGAGAGAACAAAATAATTTTCTTATGTGTTCCCATACCTTGTATAATTGTCCCACACAAAAGTCGAAACAAAGCAAAACCATTTTCTTGCCTAGACAATCTTATGGCCGAAAATAATCATACGGATACAATTGATGGTTTTGCAAGTATAATAATCATAACCATGCAAGTGGCCAAATATATGGACATCCATATATATATATATATATATAAAAGAGTTCAAATAAGAATAAGGAGTTTCCTAGGAATGGTAAGAACCAACAAATTCTTGACATTTGACATTACAAATGATGGTGAAAGAACAATTGTAGGAAACTATGTCGGTTATAATGGTGAAAGAGTAATTATAGGAAACTATGACGGTTTTTTGTAATTTTAAATCTCAATCATTGATTAATATGATCCAATGGCTATGATTTATTCATAGTCTTGCTAGCAAACTACTTATTTTTAGGATAACCCTACCCTGTATATATATATATATATACACATGAATTCACTATTCATATGTATCAATAATATATATTAACATTCCATGTTTAACCACATGTATCTATATAAATTTGTATCTTACAGTGGACTCTATCAAGATTTATTAATAAACCGTTTTTCCATCAAAAGTTAATCATCAAGTAAGTAAGAATCAATAATTAACATGTATAATGACTTCTAATTCTTCATCAGATCCTTAAACACTCATGTTTATATAACAAAGCACTTCGAATCATAATTTTCATGCCTCATAATAAATCAATAAACATGTAACATTTACAAGGTTTTATGTTTGTATTTGTTTTCAGAGAACAAATATAAGATAAAACACAATATTAAACATATAATATACACTGTTCCATGAACAATATGGATGAAAACACGGTAGGGTGTTAAATCCCTCTAACAATATTTAAAACAATTCAATATTACATAATTGTTCTTTAATTACTTGAAAACAATATTGTAAACACTATATATGAATTGCGGTTTCTAGCATACTGTTCGGTCAAACATCATAAAAATAATCGAACTATGATTATTTGGTTTAATTTTGGTTATTGATTTCAATTTTCTGTTAAAATAACTTTGTTTGGTTCGACTGATATTTGGTGAAACCCTAATTCTCAATATTGGTTGTTCTAGTGATTGATTGATTCAGATTATATCCATAATCAATTTCCAGAATCAATATTTGTGGTTTGTAGTTTGTATGCATCATATTGGGGTTGATTAGGTTTATCTTTGTTGTTTATATTGCGTACCTGGATTATGAATTCGATAAGTATTTAAACCTGTGATCTTGATTTCAATCTTCATAGATAATCAGTAGCCTGGATTAATCTCTGAATCGTGTGAGAACTTTCAGATAAATCTATTTCTCCGGTTACACGTGATTGATTTATCGGATAAGACAAAGATTTCTCTTGTTACTGGAGTTGGATTTGTATGTTGTTGTGAATGTCATCAAGAACATAATGGTAACCGCCTTTCTGTTCTCTATTCAATTGATCTATATTTTAACACCACCACACCTATAATCAAAATTGATGTCATGGGTTTTAAACCAAAACCCGGTTTATTAGTAGCCCACTAGATAATTTATTATGGCCCAAGTTATTATTTTAATAACAAAACCCAAATACCATCTAAAACTAAATTGAGTCCGCACTCCAGCGTCACCTGACTCGTTTAATGTCTAATGTTATTTGCTCGATCAACAAGTTAATCCAATATACTAAAATACATGCTGATAACACTAAAATTACCAACATTCACGAGGCCAGATCTGGATGATGCACATGAGTCTCGGTTACTCCATTCATCCATGCACAATGAAAATATACCAAGATTTGAAAAAAAGAAAAAAGTATTATTGATGGTTTGGTACATAGCTATGAAGTAACTATATATATAATGGATGATGGGAATATTGTAAGTTTCTGTAACAATTGTGGGCGGTTAAGTGTACTGTAATTGGGTGTAAATGGTACCGGTAGTTTGGGGTGATTGACATTTTGATCTATTTAATAAAATTATCTTTATCGGTCGTGAAGAATAAAAAAAGTAAAAATTGATTTTAAAATAATCCTTCATATAAGAAAGTCTTTCAGTTATAATAAGAAACATGGTCTATTACTGTCAATAGACAACTACGCCTAACCTGACTGATTCGATTCTTCAACAACGTTATAAACTTTAAAAAAAAATCTAAAACTTTCTTTTCACAAAAAAAACATCCACAAACAATACAGAAGGATCACAATTTAACACCTCTATAAAAAGAAAAAAAATACACACAAAACATGACACTATAGAAAAAGAACCACAACATGATGACATTAAAAAAGGGAAAATATCTTAGAAACCAAACAAAGAGTTGGTCTTTGGTCGGCCAAACCAAACTTGTTTAATCTACAGTCTCTTTCTTGGGTTAGCTGATCTAACCATGGTTGGTATATCTTTTTGTTTTTTCATGATGATGACGATAGCCTCACCGAACAAGCAACCACTTGCGCCCATTGTCTCAATCTTGTCTTCACCGTCTGCGGATTATCCCCTTCAACCACACATTTCACAATTCATTTATTGCAACTACAACTTCATAGTATAATGTTATAGCGGTGTAAACGAGTCAAGTCATGAACTTATTTGTTAATTATTTTATTAATTAATTTATATATATTTTTAAATTATTTTATATATTTTCAAAAAAAAATATTAAATGAGCGTAAACTCGGTCCGAGCTTATGTGTTGTGTTTCTAAAAGTGTAAAAGTTTTAAAGTAGACCAGACTCTTTAGTGCTCGACCTAAATGATCTTATCATACAAGGTTCGAGCTCAGACTCGATAAATAAAGAGCGTCTTGGACTCGGCTTGATCTCGATAAGGCTCGGCACGTTTTGAGTTTTTTATCGATCTGATCTCGAGTAGCTCGTAAATCATGAGCAAAATTTAAACAATTACCGCGATTGATTATGGTGTGAGGGCTGCTTGATGTGGAAGATAAATCGGGGTCCGAATAAGCCGAAGAAGACGACACCGACGAAGATTTGGAAATAGTATCATAATCAAACCCAAACCCTAAATCAAAACAAGCTTTAAGCTCATCGATATCTTCATCGGTGACACTCTTGCTTTTCCGGCGACGGTGGAGGAGGTGTTTGCCTTTCCGCCGAGTCCACTCCTCTTCCCGGTGAAGGTCCGGCGACCATGACTTTTGTTTGTAGAGGGTGGCGGAGGATGACGGTGGTGGTGGTGGTGAAGGCATGCCCGGTGGTGCCCGACCCGTGAAGGGTTCGGGTTGGGGTGCCCAAACGGGTCGTGAATCGGAGTGATTGGTTGGATTAATATGGAAGTGAGTTATAAAGGTTAAGAGACGTTGGCAACTGAGATGGCCCACCACCCAACTTGCTAAATTAATTGATTGGTTCAACCGTTTTGAATTATTTTTTGTGTTTTTAATTTTTAAGACTTAAGTTACATGTTTTTAAACTTTGGTTTTAAGTTATATATGTACAAATCATCGGCTAAAAGACACTTAATTGCAACTTGCTTTTTTTTTTCTTTTTTTTGTGACTTGTAACATTTTAAATCACTACTATCTAAATGTATATGCTAATTTTGAAGACAAATCAAGAGTTATATAAGCATGAGATGGGACATGTTTGTTTCATAATCAATATCACGTTAAAAGCTATAAGAATTTTATATAATCTGTGTGGCACTCAGTTCGGGCTCCACGAGCTCTCAAGGGTTGTCTTACCACGCCCACTCTTCATAGGTTTTCAATTGGGTTTACAAACTCACTTTGATCGAGTTAAATGTGTATTTTCATGTAAACTTTATATATAAGTTTGGTTACACATTATTCGTTAAAATGTAAATTCTTTTAGTTGCATATTATTTGATTATGTTTTATTTCCAATAAAATCAAATACAATTAATTCTATCAAATACAAATATTGCACATCAAATATTTTTAATCAGGGTTTTTTGGGTTAAAGTAAGGTGACGCGTTTTTAATTGGCTAGTGAATTAGGTTCAATGGGGAGTGTCCCACCCACCCTTAGACTATCCTTTATGTCGGGGGCATCGAAGCCCCTCCACAGTATCACGCTAGCGTCACATGTGCACTGGGGGCATCGAAGCTCCACCCAATTATGCCCCTCCATGGTAAGGGAGCATCGATGCCCCCTTTAAACTTTTGTTATTTTTATAAAACAAAAAAATCAACAAATATATAAAATACAATAATAGTAAAAAACAAACTGACTTAAATTTAAAAACATATAAATAAAAAAATGTATAAATAATAAATATATATATATATATATATATATATATATATATATATATATATATATTCGTCGTCCTCGTTTGTGTATTTGGCAATAATCCTTCTTTTTTTTGTTCTCCAAAAACATCCGCGTAACCGAATCTAGTTGCGAGAGATCCTTTGCGAAGAGCTTGAAATCCTTTTTCTTTGTCGCTCCTAGTTATATTTCTTTCTTTCTTCATGCATGGCTTTGTATTCCGCATGCATCACTTTTCTTTCTTTATGCATTCTCTTGAGTTATACTTTTGAGTGTTTTTTAGCCTCGGCAAACTCTTAAAGTTTAAGCTCCAAGTTGTCAAAACGTGAGCTCACATTGGAACTCATCGAGGATGTCGTTCTAGACGAAGATCCCCCACCTCTAGCCGTCGCCTTGACTTTATCTCTTCCTACCGGACATCGTAACTCATCCGGTTCATCAAAAACAAGATCGGGATCAAACTCGTTTAACTTAACGAGCATCCGACTTGGCTTGAGACGACGATTGATTGGCCGAAGTAGACGTTGTCTTTGATCGTTTGGACGGTCGCGGTGAAGATGTCGGGATCGGATGCCACTTTGGTGAGCTGGTGCATTTCCTCCAAATTTCCAACATACCGAAATCGATATTTAAGGGCCTTGAATTTTTTTAAGCAAATCACAATGACATTGACATCGCTCGTGCCGCTTCCTCTATTGTTTGTAACGCGAGCGTGAATTTCAGAGAAGTTCATTTTTTGCGCATTGCCTTCCATTTGTTGGGACAAAAATCATCCCCGTGCTAACAACATCGACCCATTCATCCCAAAATTCAGGGATGTGTTTACCTTCACCTACGATACATATAAAAGCTTAGTATTAGTTAACAAAAAAAAAATAAAACACGAAATATATATAAATAATTTTATGATTTACCTTGAATTGAGTCTTCGAATGAGTCGATCCACGCTTGCGCCAACACCGCTTCCTCATCATTTTCCCATTTTTTTTCAACCATTTCGGTAGTTGTTTGACCGGTATAAAGCTTCTTTTTATGACTTCGTTTTCGAGGAACTTGTTGTTCGTCTACTTGGGTTTCTGTTGGATCCCGTATGTGTATCAATCCAGTAAAAATACCAATAACAGATCTCAGATCTGTGTGTAATCGATTAATACTTTAACTATAGATCTAACTCATAATTACGTATGATTAAGTGTTGTATGTGTTTATATATATTAGTATCAGTAATCGTATAATATTAAGGATGAAGATCGAGAGAAGATTTGGACAGAGATTCGTTAATTAACTCTCAAAACTTAAATTATGTGTGAACAGTGTTCACTATTTATAGAAGATAGGTCTGGTTCGCTAACATCCCCTAGCGAACCAGATCCAACTTCGTTACATACATAATTTAGACGAAACACCCTCTGATTCGTTAACATCCCCTAACGAATCAGAGGAGATTTAACTTAAGGTCTAGTTCGCTAAACATCCTTAGCGAACTAGCCTTATACTTTAACGAACTACATGAAATAATAATAGTTTATTACATTAAACAAAACGACAAATACGTTAACGACAATTACAAAGACTCAAGACGCAAAACCGTGCACTAACAGACACCCCCTCGTCTTGAGCTCTTTGTCTTTAAGTTACTTGAAGCGCTTGGACCGCTAGTCTCTGCAACTATGAATTCCATTTTCATGACAAACGCGCACAACACGTTGGAATTGCATAGCCAGGTCGTAGTCTTTATTGCGCTCGATCAGAATCTGTTTCCTGTGTAACACGTCATTGTCTGTTTCAGATAAATTAACCAACCACATCGGGTCGATTATCTTGATAAGCTCAGTCTTCAGTCCTTTACCAAGTACAATGACGGCCTCTCCTGTACGATTGTCATAGTACCAGCGGTTGAATGAGAGATGCATTTGTTGGGGCATCGTCTTCACCGGCACTCGTTTCATCGTCTTCGGCGGCTTTACTTTAAGAACAAGTTTCTTCCGGCCAGTCTTTGGATCAATCTCGTCAATGCGTTTACGTTTCGGGACCTGGGGCTTGAAGAACTTGAACCCATGATTAACTTCGAACAACAAGTGTTGATGAAACCACTCAGCTGTCCGGATGCCACCACGATTGATAAATGGACGCCTCGCGAGGGTACGAACATCCTAACGCGGTAGTGTAAGAACATCCATTATAATCTCGTAGTACTGAACTCCCTTTTCCCATTTAACTATACATACCTTAAGCTCGGAATCGTATAGCCATGAGAAAATATCACCATGAACCTTGGATACAGTCTTGAAGGTAGTTACTTGATTCTCTTTGACCCATGCAGCTGCTGTGTCTTTTCGTTCTTTATCAACAAATCGATACGCCTTGATAATCTTACCCGCAGCTTTAAATCTGAACCATTTAGCAATATCCTCATCAGTTGGGTTCACAATTGAGTCAAACCGAGTATCTACAACTTTCTTTCCCTTAGTCATCTTCTCCAAATCATCCTCGGCTTCTTTAAAAGTCTGTTCATTAAATACCGGAGCACCTTGATCAACGTTCGTGTGTTGATACAAGTCAGGATACTCCTCAGCAGTGACGTCTTCGATCTCAACATCCTCATCTTCGTAAATAAAATTTGTATTCATTTGACTAGACAGATCATCCTCTATACCTTCCTCATTCACCACTTTGACATCAGGCTCAGTTTCTAACACAGTCAACTGTTCGTCATTCAACCCAAGCAGTATGGAAATCTGCCTCGTGTCAGAGACCTGTCGACAAACTCACCCACCTCTATCTCATCCTTGTTCACCATACTTCTAATAACCCCCTTTCCATCCATAAATGTTATCGTGTCAGCTTCAATCATCTCAATTGGTTTAGCAGCCGAATAGTCACGATAAACAACAATCTGTTTTCAGAATCGTCAACAGAACTCGTACCCGCACCTGAAGCAGGGTCTTGACTTTGTTTAGGCTCACCACCAGCACCAGACTCATCATCATCAGGATCTTCCTCATTATTCTTGATCTTCTTCAAAGCATCATCTTTGCATGTCAATTGCAAAATCAGATCCTCTTGTTCTTTCAATTTCACCCCCTGAGACTCAACAATCTCACGTAGGGCCTTGGTTTCTTTTTGACAGAAAGAAACGTAACTGAGTAGTTTCTTCTGATTCTCCATTAAGCGTTCTTGATTTAACCGATCAACATACATCAGATTCTCATACAAATGCAGAAGATTTAAAAGCATTTATGTCTGACGATTAGGTGGCAAAGCATACAAGAATGGATGAACTGGTTGGATTGGACCTTGAGGCCTGGTAATTCTCATAAATGAGAGATCACTAGGAGGAGGAGGCCTCATAGATGTTGTTGGAGGAACTGTAGCCACTGTATCAGTCGGCAAAGGTATTTCAGTTAACGCTGACTGAGGGATCATACCTAACTGCTCATGTGGTACCATCGTCGTCGTCAAGGTCATCGCCGGAGTGCTAGTTGTAATTGGCACTACGGGCTTTGAGGTGTGGTTTGACGAGGTGCTGGCACACCGATGATTACACCAGCCCCAGCAGGTACACGTCTCTTATTTGATGGCTCACCAGTTGCCACACCTTTCCCTTTTCTCTTTCTTTCTAGTTGAGTAGCAATGGTGGCAGCTAATGCAGCATCAACTGCGGCCCGTTGCTCTTTAAGAGCTGCATCACCAGTATCATCATTTCCACCTTCATTACCCATCGCCATCATTTCCACCTTCATTACCCCCATCACCATCATTTCCATCATTACCATCATTCCCATCATCACCATTGTTCCCACCTTCTCCTTCCTCATGCTCGGAATCTGAATCATCATGAATCCAGTGATCCTCGGAAGGACATACATAATTAGGATTAACGATATGACCAATCATTCGTTTATCCGCTGGCCTTGCCTTTCGATAAATCACCATTCTACGTACTGTGTCGGCCGTCATGTGTTCCATAGGAAGCTTATCATTCACCAAGGTCTGATTAATAGCTAAATTAGGTATCAAATCTTGAATAATCAACTGCAAAAAATGAGGATACATTAAAAATTTCTTCTTCTGGTCCGTCTGCTGAACTTGTTCTGTCAAATGATCGAATACAAGCTCGGAGTAGTTGAATGGCTTGTTGAGAATTAAAGCCACAAAGGCTGATTGCAAACTGAGTCGACATTCGTCAAAGCCACCACGACGACCACTCATGCAATGAATAAGAACATGGAGAAGATACTTGTATGGTGGGCATAATCCATTCTTGTTCAACATATATTTATTAATGTCTCCACCATAACGCACACGTGTAAACAAACCCTTGACCAGTTTCCTATCAAATTCACTCGGGTTGTCATCAGTATCATCAAATCGAGGCACATGCCGCATTACTTCAACATCAATTGTAATAGGAGTTTGATTAATCGTGGCTTGAATAAGTTTTTCCTCCTCAACATACTCAGCTGTATCCCAAAACTGCCTGATAATACTCAGATACACCTTAGGTTGAGCAGTGATGGCGTAAAGTATCACTGATCATCTTAGAAAAGTCAACATATCTCCAAATGTAGCAACATCAGCAACATCTTGATCAACATAGGCACAGATGTTATGTTTCTTATCAAAAGGTAATAAAATAACATCGTCATGATGTTCCTGAGGAGGTTGCTCTTGTGGTGGTTGTTCTTGTGGTGGTTGTTCCTGTTGCCCTTGATCAGCAACCGGTGGATCTTGATTCACTTGATCAGCCATTTTACTGAATGAAAATAAATCAAGATAAGTAATATGAAAAGATAAACTACATATATATATATATATATATATATGTATGTCTCAATGGTGTATTTAATTTCATATGATATGTGTGATTAATTTATTTACGCTCTTAGACGGTTGGAGTAAATTATTTACTTGAAAATGTAATCTTAAGATTTAATTAAATAATTAAAAACATGTCATTCGTGTGAATATCACTCTGATTCGTTATAATTCAGTAACGAATCAAGCGATTCGCTATCAGGTAAATAAGATAACGAATTAAAATTAGCGAATTACTATAAAAGAGAACGAACTAGAAACTAGTTCGTTAAGAATTGACGAATACACATCTGATTCGTTAGATAACTTATTTGCTATTCTAATTCGTTTGAATCTTTAACGAATTGGACACGAAACAGTTCCAATTCACTAAAGTTAACGAATGGCCATAAACGCTTAATCTTTGACTATCCTGGTCAAAGTCAAAATCACTAAGAACATCGACGGTCAAATAAGCCAAACCAGATTCAGTTGTTTTCATGCTTATCGTTGAGTAATCAAAACAACAAATCTGTCCAACTCGGAATCGCAATCCAAAGCTCAAGGTGTTAAGATTGAGGCTTAACACCATGATATAAACAACACGAATAAGTAAGCTAAACAGAGGCTAAAACCCCAAACTGATTAATGTACAATCAACCTAGCAAACGATAATCAATCATGATTAACGTCTACTCAAGGTCTCGGAATCACATTCCGGTGACATTGAAACAAAAATAAGCTATATTATCACAGTATATCATAAATAAATTAGGGTTTAAAACTCGGAAAACCCTTTGAACACAAAAGTCCATAATTAGTGTATTAAAACACCATCTTTTTTGACGAAAATCACATCGTTGTGATCGTTAATACCTTAGTACCACAATGATATCCTTGAAATGTCAAAGTTTGAAGGTCAAACTTCAGAGAAAAATTTGAAAAAGATGACTTTTGGGTGAAGGAAGATGATAAACAGTGATGGACTGTTCGTTTGCTTTATCTTATATAACCTTACCCGTTTCCCGAAGTACCTTTTGTACGAATCAAGCGGTTCGTATAAACTTTAAGTTAACGAATTAGACAATTCGCTATTCTAATTCGTTGCCTCAACATAACGAACAAGACGTGACTTATATTCTGATTCGTTAAATATGTATAACGAAGTAAAGATGATTCGTGACAGAGTGCGGAAGCGAATTAGGTGAGCGAACTGGAAATCAGTTCGCTAAAGAATCACCTAGTTTGTTATCCATTTTTAACGAAGTAGCCTTTAACAAATTAAAAAGTTTATTTAATTTTAAATTAAATAAATAAATTAATTAAATAAAAACCAATAAATAAAATTAAAAATTTTAACTTAAAAGAATTACCGAGAACCTTTTGTCCCGATAATTGAATACTTTAAAAACGTTTCACTTTTACGAAACATAAATTAAATTATTTAAATAATATGTAAAGAAATAAAGATAAAATATTTTTGGTATTTTGAAAAAAAAAATTAAAGAATGTATGTACAAAGAAATATCCGAACCTTTTAAAATTGAACAATCTTTTTGCGTTTTTTTTTTAACAAAAGCAGTACATATTTTTTTTGTTTTTGTTGAGTTTGAGCAGAGAATCATATTGACCAAAGTGTCCTTCCATCACAGTTTTATATTTCAGCGATAGTATGACTGGCGTTAATTCAGTCATTAGTATTGTTGTCCACTTAAATCTAATAACAAACTTTCAAGTGTTTTTGTGATATGATTAATTGGTTCAATTATAGCACAGAATATCAGAAACTATCAGCCTCTAATCTCGATTCAAGCTTAATTTGATTTTTGCCATATCACCCCAACTTGACTTAAACCATTATATTGTCGATCAAAAATTAATTTTATAAAGTTTATGAGCAATGCAATGATTTTCTGTTACTATGAGTGAATATGCACGAGTCCATCTGTTGGCCTACATACATTGTATCCCCTGGGGTCCGTTTCTTAATGGTATTAAGACGAGCGCAAGGGAGGAACAATGTATGACTAACAGCGGATTTTGATCAAGTCAGTAATTTGGATTTGTACGAAGTACAGCAGTGATCAAGTTTAATGACTTTGGGCTTGCTCTAAAAGCGAATGAAATATTCATGCATATGAATACCCAGATGATTAAGCCGCATAAAGACTCACAGTGTCCAGAACCTCAAAGCTTGTTATTTGCTTTATTTTATTTTTGGTTGATCAAACAAGTATAAGGCTTGAGTATGACAGGTTATTACATTTCTGCCATCCTCACCGAGACTTTTTCTAGAGACTAACACCCCTTTCAATTTGGCGTTTCTTTATGTTTATATCACATACTTTACTTTACTTGGTTGTTTTAAGACCTACCAATTCACCAATGCAATTAAGCACACAGTCTTTTAAGCTTACTTCTTGCTAGACTTGGAGTCAAGATAATCAATGTACTATCATTTTCTCTTTTTGCTTCAAAAACTCAAAAATTTTGAGGAGAATAAAACAAAATAAAGATAAGTTTAATCGCCCCAGTTAACTTAAGTCTATAAATAAATGGCTGTTCTATCAATTCAACAAGTGAATAATAGGACCAAGACATGCAAGCATGCTTCACAAAAACTTAAATAACCGACATAATTTTCAACGAGAAAATAATCTAAAAACGCATAACGAACGCCCAACTATTTTCCATTATCAGGTAAATGGCTAACCTGATCATTTACAAGTAAATGTCAGGACCAAACATATACACGTATATGCCCTTCAAATGTAGATAATTGACATAATTTTCAGCAAACGCATGCAAAAATCTTTTTGATTTTTCTCTATACATACTTTAAAAACACAATATTTATTGTCTTTTTCAATATTCTTATAAACAAAATAAACTTCACACTCTTTTTGAATTTTTCGGATTTTTCTGTACAAAAACTGAAAGAATACATTCTTTTTGGTTTTTCAATTTTTAAAATGTTTTTGGTTTTTCAAAATATTTTAAAGGAAAACATTAAGGAAAAGAAATCACAATATTTTTGATTTTTCTGAATTTTCTAATGTTTTTGGATTAAGAAAATTTTGTTTAATGTTTTTTGGTTTTATCTATACAAACGAAAAACACAATCTTTTTGGATTTTCTAGATTTTCACCCCCTAAAACCAAAATAAATTTTAAAAGAAAATTAACAGAAAATAAAGATCGTCATCCTTGTTTAAGGACATCAGCGAGGGTCTTCAATCCGTTTAAGCCAAACAAAAATTTAAAACGTGTTTTGTCAAAAGCTTTGGTAAACAGATCGGCTTTCTGAAAGTCAGTATGTACTTTCTCAAGGTCAATCAACTTCTTCTCAAAGCAATCCCGTATAAAATGATATCGAATTTTGATATGTTTTGTTTTCGAATGTTGTACATGATTCTTTGTGATAGAAATTGCAGCAGAATTATCAATCAGAATAGGAGTAGTAAGAAACTTCAAACCGTAGTCGCGAAGATGTTGTTGTATCAACAAAACCTGGGAACAGCAACTCGAGGTGCAACATACTCAGCTTCGGCGGTTGAAGTGGAGACCGTTGTCTGCTTCTTACACTGCCAGTAAACAAGCCGGTTTCCTAAAAATTGACATCCTGCAGTCGTTGATTTGAAGTTGATCTTGCAACCTCCATAGTCCGAGTAGGAATAAGCAATAAGATCAAAAGTATCATCCTTGGGGTACCACAACCCGATGTCTGGATTTCCCCTCAAATACTGAAGAATTCTCTTGACCGCAGCTAGGTGAGTCACTCGTGGACTTGCTTGATACCTAGCACAAAGACAAACAGCAAACATAATATCAGGGCGAGAAGCCGTTAGATACATTAAAGAACCGATCATGGCACGATAGAGGGTAGGATCAACGGTATCCTCCAATTCATCCGGTGATAAATTGTGACCCACGGGAAGAGGAGTAGAAGGGATTTTTCCGGCAGATATCTTGAATCGGCTCACGACGTCGTTCACATACTTAGTCTGGTGAATGAAGATTCCGTTAGCAGACTGGTGAACCTGCAACCCTAAGAAGAAATTCATCTCTCCCATAGAACTCATCTCGAACTTCGTTTTCATGGACTTCTCGAACTCCTTACACAACGTGTTGTTTGTAGACCCAAAAATAATATCATCAACATAAATCTAGACTAGAAGAAGATCGTCACCAACTGTTTTATGAAATAAAGTGCAGTCGACAGTCCCTCGTTTGAAACCGTTATCAGTCAGATGGTCGGCAAGCGTGCCATACCAAGCTCTCGGGGCTTGATGTAGACCATAAAGGGCCTTGTTTAATCGGTAAACTCGGTCCGGATAATCAGGATCTTCAAAACCAGGAGGCTGTAAAACATACACTTCCTCGTGTAGTTCACCATTGAGAAAAACACTTTTAACATCCATTTAATAGGCCTTGATATTCTTATAGGCTGCATATGCCAAGAAGATACGAATCGACTCTAATCTTGCAACTGGAGCATATACCTCTGTGTAATCAATACCCTCTTGCTGATGAAAACCTTGCACCACTAGACGTGCTTTGTTTCTGACAATCACCCCTCGATCGTCTTTCTTACACTTAAATACCCACTTAGTCGGAATCGCTTTCTTGACTCTAGCAGGCTTGTCTATTAAATCCTAAACACCCAAACGTGCAAATTGCTGCAATTCTTTTTGCATAGCTTCTACCCAAGAAGGATCTTCAAGTGCCTTATGAGCTGTCGTTGGCTCAACTTGAGATAGAAAGCAAGTGAATTTAGCAAGATTTACAACTCCCGAAGAATGTAAATCAGTGTAAGCACACAATATGTTATTATCACTCGACGAAGCAACTTGATGACGTGTACGAACACCCACATCAAGTTCTCCAATAATGTTTTCCTGAGGATGATATCCATGAATCCGAAGAGTAGGATTCTCAGGAACAACAACATTATCAAATAAGTTAGTGTAATGTTCACCAAGTTCAGGAGATGAAACATTATCACTGTCAAGTTTAATAACTTGATCTTCAGCTTGATCATCATCAGAAGAAGTGGAAACATTATCGATAGCAACTGGAGAAGCAACTTGAGGTTCCTCAGTTGGAGCATCAGGTTGAGCTTCAACATCATTAGAACTTGAAAATCTTGGAATTGCCAAATGATCTTCAAAGTATGCTCGAACCAGGTCTTCGTCTATGTGTTCAGTTGATGGAGTAAATGAATTAAATAAACTATCATAGTCAAACATCCAATCTGGACCTTTCCCTTGAGGAGGCGTAGTGTACTTTTGACAGTCCATATGGTACCACTCTTCAACACAACCAGATGTAAAGTTAAAAACCCTTTTCTTTGGAGATGCATATCCCAAGAAATAACCTTCGATAGCTTTTTCTTCAAATTTACCCGCATCCTTCTTCAGCATCGTACACGGACACCCAAAAGGTTCCAGGTACTTTAAATTAGGTTTTCGATTATTCAACAACTCATAGCTTGTCTTTTTGAGTCTTTTAACGGTTAGAACCCGATTAAGAGTATAGCAAGCTGTATTCACCGCCTCATTCTAGAATTGGACGGGAAGCTTAGAATCAGCGAGCATTGTACGTGCAGCTTCAATCAAGGTTCGATTCTTTCGTTCAGCAACACCATTTTGTTGAGGTACATAAGGTGCACTGTATTCTCGATGAATTCCTTTGTGAGCACAAAAGAAATCCAAGACAATGTTTTTGAATTCAGTACCATTATCACTTCGGATTCTTCTCACTTTTTGTTTGTAGAGTGATTCGATCTTGGTGATAAGGTTTTGTACCAAAACCGGTGTTTGATCTTTCGAACTCATAAATAACACCCATGAGTATCTTGAATAATCATCAGTCACCACAAGACAATACCAATCCCCAGAAATACTCGCACGATTCACAGGACCAAATAAATCCATATGAAGTCGTTCAAGAGGAGTATTAATGGAATTCAATAATTTAGAAGGATGTGTCATCTTCTTCTGCTTACCCTTTTTGCATGCAACGCAGTGATCGGATAATTTAAAATTCTTCAACGAGACACCTTCCACTAAATCATTAGCCATCAAGTAATTCATCTTTCTAAAATGTATGTGACCGATTCTACGATGCCATAGAATTGAGTCTTTCTCGGATGCTTTCGAGACAAAACATGTTTCGATCGATGTGGATACCTTAGAGCTCATATTTAAGACATAGATATCATTCGATCTTGGTGATCGCATGACAACCATACCATGTCCTCGGGTATAACATAACCCGGTTTTAAAATAAGACATTCTTTGTCAGTAAATATCGTTGTGTACTTTTTGTCACAAATCTGCGATACACTTAATAAGTTATGATCCACTTTATCACAATAATTTACTATCTCAAAAGTGATGTGACCATTTGAAACTTCACCCTCTTGTGTGATCATGCCCCCAAAATTCCCAGCAAAGGCTACATAACCCCCTTGAATATTTCTCACGTTGGTTAATAAGTTGAGATTCCCAATGATATGACGAGAACATCCACTATCCATTATCCAGTTTTCACCAGACACAGTCTTGGATGTACCCTACACACAAGATAAATTTGATTAGTTCAAAAAGGCAGCCCAGGCCTCAGTCTTGGGCACCTTTTGGTTTTCTCTTTGATCATTAACTTTAACAAAATTCAACTGTTATTCAGCCACTTGTGAATAAGTTACCGGCTTCCTAGACTTTCGCCTTAAGTAAGCTGCTTGAACAATGTTTGAATTCGTGTTCCTACAAATTGGCTCATGCGGGACAAACTTTGGTTTAACCTGACCATGTGTTTCATTAACATGAATAACCTTCTGAGGATTCACATTAGAGAACATAATATGAGTGTCATCAGCATACGGCGCAGGTCGTTTCAGAATCTCCTTTACCAATGGAATTGGCTTAGAGTTGTCCTTGATAAAAGGATGAAGATTCTGATAGCTCTTCTGACTACAATTCCTCACTACATGACCATGTTGACCGCAAAGAAAACAACTTCGCATGTCTACACGATGATGTTGAGAGGTAGTTGGAATGAATGACGCAGAAGTTTGATGATGACTCGCATTTTTTGTCATGCTCTTAGCAAACTCATCAGATAAATCGGATTTCTTTTTCAAGTAGAAATCCAAATTAGAACAGTTCGAGAAACTCTTCAACGTATCTGTCCCAGTTGACTTCACAAATTGAATTTTATTAGCATGTTTTAAGACTTGCTTTGCTTTAGTCAATGGGTCAGATGGAACTGATGTTTTCATTTGAGCATATCGACGTTCAAGATCTTGAATCTGTGATGTTTCATTGATAAAAACACTCTCAATAAGTTCAGGTTTAATGATACTTATTGGAATATCCTTTTCCGTGAACATCGTGTCCATCCCTTTTAACTTAAAAACTCTAACAGATGAAGGCTTAGAACTAGGAGGATTAACAAATCGTATTAAGTCCTCATCAGAAATCTTTGGTTTATCTGACTTCTTTGCTTTCACTGGTTTAGTTTTCACCGGTTCTTCCTTTTTCATGTGAGACTTAAATGAACCATACACAGCTTCCTCAAATTCTTGAGGTTCGCAAAGAATATGATTAGAACTTGGGATGTTCTTATTCTTGTGTATTATCTCAGGTTCAAACACGTCCTCGATAATTACTTTGTCAACATTCTCAACAAAGACCTTTTTACTTTGAACATGAGGTTTTTGAGAAGCAACTTGTGGTTTAACAGTTTCTGTTTTAACTGGTTTAGGTTTTTCAGAAATAACAGTTTCTTTCTCAATCAAATCCTCTTCTTTTCTAGCAAAAGGATTAACTTTGTAATCATTGTGAAAAGGTGGTGGTATTTCAACAAAACCAATTCCTTTCTTTGAATCCTTTTGTTTACCAGATACTTCAATAATTTCATTCAACAGAAAAGAAGAATTTCTAAATTTTCCCAGTTTGTTCTTCAACTCAAGAACCTCATTCTCAAGCTCGGTTATCTTTGAACGATGTTTCAGAATTTCTTGAAACTTTTGATCATTAATCGTCATTTTTACAGATAACTCAGCTTTGAGATCGTGGTTACTTGTCGACAATGCTTCAATCTTTTCCCGAGATCTCATCTGAGACTCAATAGATTGTCGATAAGTATCCTTCAGAGAAGCAATTTCTCTTAAAAGATTATCATTTTGACTTTTCAAAGCTTCTAACTTAGGTTTGTTAGATTCACAATCAACACATGATACTTTAACAGATGAAGTAGCAGAAATAGAATGACTAACCTCATTGATCTTGGCCATGCAAGCAAATACTGTTGGAGGCTTGTCTCAAGCGTCGTCAGAATCAGATCCAGAATCATTATCAGAAGACATCTCACTCCCACTTGTATCTTGACAATCTTTATGTAACCCAAACATAGCCAAATTTGCTTGAGCATTATTACATAGTAACCGTTGTGACCAGTCATTTCCCTCTGCTAACATTGCATGTGTTGTAGAAGAAGATGGTTTCTTTTCAGCATCACTACTTCGTGGTGTTGAAGAATTTTGATGTTGACCACGAGAACCAGTGTATTCCTTCTTTGGTTTGTCACATTCTTTTGCGAAATGCCCAAATTCTTGACAATTATAGCATTTTACTTTCAACTTGTCAAAACCCAATTTCTTGTTTAAAGCTGGAAGATCTTTTCCAGTTCTCTGCATGAATCTTTTAATTTTGCGGACGATCATAGCTATGACAAACTGAAAATTTTTCTTGCTTTTTCAGACACCCATCACGACTTGACTCAAATTTTTAGGACGAAAATTCTTTCAACATGGGAATGATGTGACACTCGTCAATTTCAGGTTAACTCCGTTAATCCAACTCCGTCAATTCAAACTTAAGATCACTTGATCTATAACGCACATCTCATTTCATTTAAAATAGAGTTTTAAATGACGCTTGACAATCACTACATATGTAGTCTTTCGGGATTGCACCAAAACGCAAACGAGTTGACGCAAACCATTGGTGAATAAACGAAAAACATCCAAACAATAATTATTTGATAATTATGTGTTAGGTTTATGTGCTATTTGATAATATTATATAGAACACTAACTCAAGATGCAAACAAGTTACTTTAAGCTAGAAAAGTAACAATTAGAAGTTAAGGGGCCTTAGTGTAAAATATTATTATTAATAATATTAAAAACCGTAACTCTCCCTCTCCCTCCCCACAACCGATCGGCCCCCTCCCCTTGCTCCCTTGGCTGCCGTCAACATACACACACATACACACAAGGATTTTTCAAGTTTGTTGAAGAATTAAGGTGCTAGGAAGGTATAAACAACTATTCTATGCATTCTATATGGTTAATTTTGATTTTGAATGGGTTAATCCAAAACCCTAAGTCACGAAATTGATGAGTAAGCTGAACTAGGGTTGATTTTATGCTTGATGATTAATTATGCTTTGGTTATTGATTTAGATGATCATGTGTGACTTTGAACGGTGAAAGGTTGTTAAATCATTGATTGTTTGTAAACCCTAGAGGGTTACTACTGATTTCTATGGATAATTATGTTTATTGCATGTTTGGAGATATGTCGTATGCTTAGGATGCATGTTAGACGATTGTGTGTGCTTGCTGAATTTTGACAGCAGAGATAGTTAAACTTGAACGACATGTAACTTGTTAAATATAAAACCAAACTGAGCTATTTATGAGTCTAAAAGGTATTACTCTGAGTCTAGTTTTCATAAAACCCAACCACGCCTGATTTTGAGGTGTTATGGTTGCTCAAACGATTTAAATATGATTAAAGGTCAAAACTGGTACTGGACAGATTGTAAGTTATGTTTAGACAACTGTAACTAAATGTTAATGTGGTAATTGGTCGATATTGTTAACACTACAGTGTACTAGGTGGAGTCTAGTTTCTATAAAGTCCAAGTTTGTAATTTTTGGACGAGTAAAGGTTAACTTTTATTATTTTACAAAACTGAAGTGCAAACCTGAATTGTGAGACCTACTGTTAGGTTGTTTTGTAATTATCATATCTCATGAACTACAAGACCAAATGGGTTGGTTTCACTTCTGGAAGTTAACATGTTGAGTTAAGAACCTAACCCAATTGGTCTTGAATTAATTGGATTTTTCATTTAACGGGAATAACAAATAACATTCTGTTACGCATGATTTTGACTGCTGTGAGTTTACTGTAATGTTTTGATCATTGTGAGTAAACTATGTGGAATAAAAATACAATAAAAATAGTTCAGGAAGCCTAATTCATACATGCTTTTGTGACGATTTTTGGTGAATTAATTGATATGCTATGATCTGTTGAATAGAGTAATCTTTCAAGTAGAATTCTGTCTTGATAAAACTAGCTGCTGAACTATGTGAAAATACATGAAACATGCTTGTTGTTAAATAATTGCTACGTTTATGACCAAATTGCCCTTGTGGGGATAATTGCTAGTAATGTACAATATTAATACATGATATGTAAATAGTTGTTCACACATGTAACATATCACCAATGTGCTTGTTGAGACACACACAATTCACCAACGAAACACGAAACGTATTTTATGCATAGGTGTTATGTGCCGAGTCTAGAGACTCGATAATAGTTCCAACACTTAGAAAATCTCATTGTTGTTTTAGAACGCTAGTGAGGATTTTCTGTGACGCGCATCACTTGGGTGACTTGTTTTGAATTCTTCGCAAACAGTGAGTTTCACGTTCCCCTTTTAACTCTTTTAAACGCTTTTTCACTTGGGGGAGAATACATACTCCGAAACGCTTTTAGATTTTGTTATTTAGTTATATATCACTTGTAAAGGCTAAGTGGCAAACGAAACAACAAAAGTCCTTCATACACATCGAACCGTTTAGTATTGGATAATAGCGAGTCACTGTTGAGTAGTACTACTGGGTTTGACAAACCCCACCCAACGCTAAACTCGACTGGAGGTCGAGTGGGTGTAATCTTGGTTAACACATTACCATGGTCGGGATAGACCTGGTGGCAAGGCAAATGATAAACAGTCAGCTTCGGTGTCGAACACTTAATAATACTTGCTTTATTGGCTAGCCACCTATAGATATATAATTGATTTAACACTATCTGGTAACGCAAAACGCAAAACGCAAAACGCAAAACGCAAAACGTAAACGCAAACGCTTTATTATATATAAACTTGTGAACTCACCAACCCCGTGTTGACACTTTTAGTATGTTATTCTCAGGTAGCCGAGGCGGGCGCGCGGTATAGGATCATGCATTACTTTGAACGCTATTGTTTATGCAAACTTGTTTTTAAGCTGTTATTAATCGGGTTTTTAAGTCGTCCTGCGTGACGCAACACTTGGTTTATGGTTTTACATTTCCGCACTTATTTACACTTAAATTGTTTTCGTGGTTTGAAAACTTTATTTATGGTTTGATTATAACTAATGATTCCGATCCTGTTAGTTCACACCCTCTGACGGTAAAACTCCGTTAGTAGATTTTGAGGGTGTCACAATAGCCATGTTCCATTTTAAATCCATGATTTCCAAATCATCTGGATCTATCTGATCATAGTCCTCATTAGTTAAATCACTTGTGGCAATTTTACTACTTACCAAGTTTTCATATGAAGACATGAAAGTTGTTAGAAAAGAAAAGTTTTGCTCAGCTTCCTTCATATTAACACTAGGTGGTGAAGCAAATAGATTCGTAGTAGTTGAACTTCCAGAACCACCAGACAATCCAGAATTACCAGCAGAATAAAAACATACTTTTGGATCATTGAACATAGTTGATTCTTTTTCACTTGCAGCTTGAGTAAGAAAAGCATTGATTGGAGAGATCGTTGAACTAAGAGGCATACATCCACCATAGAAAGCTGGATCTTGATTTTTTTTGGAGGATTTTTGACACTTAAGATCATATTCTCTAGTTTCGATCTTTTGTAAAAATTCAAGTGCAGTCAAATCTTCATTCAAGAAATAGTCATTCTCTTTCAAAACCATTAGGAATGTCGAGTAAGAACTTGGAAGCACACTCTTAATAGTGTCAATTTTATCCGTTTCAGAAATTTCCAATTTCATCTTGTCCATTTCAGCAATTAAGTGAATAAACCGTGTAATTATCTCTTCAACTGTTTCTCCCTTCAATAGATTAAAGTTTCGAAACTGAAACTTGAGCATCACTTTCTTACTCTCAGCTGTGTTTCCCATACTTCTCATACGAAGATGTTGGAATAGAGAAGCATATCTCTTAATGTTACCCACTTGATTAAAGATATTTTCAGGTAAAGCCATAGTAAGAGTGGAATAAGCTTTTGTGTCAATTTCTAAAGCTTTCTTCTCTTCTTGTGAATATTGAGAAACAGCTTTAGGAACAAACCCAATAGTATCATCACCAATCAATGGTTCCTTATAAACATCATCGAGACAATATGAGCAGTCAGGGTGAACAGATCCCAAATGAGCACGAAACCGAGGTTCCCACTTGTCAAAGTCACTAAACTTCATCAATCTAGGACATTTAGAATGTGACCCTATCTCGGTATCAAGTTGCAACATTTGTTGCATCAACATGTTTTGAGAAGCCAATGCATACATACCAGCCATTGTTGACAAGTTTTAAAACTTCAACGGTATTAACGAATAAGATTAACGAACTATAAACAGTTATAGCGAACTGTGAACAGTAATTAACGAATCAAACGAACAAGAATTGATTTTAGCGAATCAAATGATTAACGAATCAGCTCAGACCATGAACCGGATGGTCAACAAATCAGTCAACGAACCAGTCAACACTAACGAATTGACTAATTTAATCACAAACCGCAAGCTTAGCAAACTAAAAGTTTCTTGTAACGAATTAGATAGCGAACAGAGTATAACGAATCAGCTACAGTTGATTTAGCGAATCAACTATAACGAATCAGGTTGTTACAACCGTTTGTAACAAACTTTGATACCTTATGCCACGTGGCAAAGGTTGTTATGACACAAATCCCAACGTGGACACGTGTCTCATGAATCAGTTAACTCAATCAACGAATTAGATAACACGAATTAGCTATTATAGCGAATTGGCTAGCAAATCAGGTGAGATAAGTAACGAATTAACAAACTTAATGAACGAATCAAAGTGAACTTCATAGCGAATCAACGTAGCAAATCATATTCATCTTTGAATCTTCAAATCTTCAACAAGAATTTCCAGAAATATGGAAATGATGAACACGAAACCCAGAACACCAGAAGTCTCAGATCCATAATACACACTCAATTCTTAACCAAAATCCATAAATTAACTACCAAATTACTCGTTATCAACACCCGAAACCAAATCGCCAATCCTCGGAACCAATTAACACATCTCGTGAATCCAATCACACCAAAACTAAACCTCTGTTTCGGTTAACACCGAAATCACACCAAAATCAATCCAAATACAGTTCTAACCTCAATTCCAATTCTCAATTTCTTACCAATACCTTAACCAACTCAAATCCAAACCAAACCTACCATAATCAACCCATTAACCTCTGAATTAAACCAAAGTCACTAAAACAGAACATAAACAAACATATATTCCAAATTAACACCAAATCAAGTGTAATTGAGCCCCGAAAGCTCTGATACCACTTGTTGGATCCCGTATGTGTATCAATCCAGTAACAATACCAATAACAGATCTCAGATCTGTGTGTAATCGATTAATACTTTAACTATAGATCTAACTCATAATTACGTATGATTAAGTGTTGTATTTGTTATATATATTAGTATCAGTAATCGTATAATATTAAGGATGAAGATCGAGAGAAGATTTGGACAGAGATTCGTTAATTAACTCTCAATACTTAAATTATGTGTGAACAGTGTTCACTATTTATAGAAGATAGGTCTGGTTCGCTAACATCCCCTAGCGAACCAGATCCTACTTCGTTACATACATAATTTAGACGAAACACCCCCTGATTCGTTAACATCCCCTAACGAATCAGAGGAGATTTAACTTAAGGTCTAGTTCGCTAAACATCCTTAGCGAACTAGCCTTATACTTTAACGAACTACATGAAATAATAATAGTTTATTACATTAAACAAAATGACAAATACGTTAACGACAATTACAAATACTCAAGACGCAAAACCGTGCACTAACAGTTTCGGGTATTTGGGTTTGGGGTGTTTGGGTTTGGTGTGTTTGCGTTTCGGTTACTTGCGGAGGCATAAACGACATTGGTGTTCGATAGAAAATATCGTTGGTAAACGTTGCATGGTTGGATCGAGGCATTACGGGTATATGCTAGTCGGCATTGAAAAGGTTATTAGGGTCATTGCTGTTTGCGAGCATAGTAGCCCACCACCTTTGAGCCGGATCCCACGGGTTGGGGTTTGAGCTATAGCTTGTGTTCAGGTTTGGGTTTGGTGTCCGGGTTTGAGTTCGAGCCTGGGTTCGGGTTTAGGTTTGAGAAAGGATCCATGGTTGTAGAAAGTTGAGAGAATTTAGAGTGAAATGAGAGTTATCTGAGTGAAATTTGAGATTTGTTTGAGTAAAATTTGGAAATATTATTAGTATTATATAGAAAATAATTAAATTAACTTTTATTTTTTTTTAAGTTTACGTTAACTAGTTGTTGAGAGGGGGGGCCCACCTTCACCCATCTTCTGCGTCCATCGTTCAAATGGCCAAAGCCTCCGCGCCCACTGTCCAAGGGCGCCCCTTGGCGGTGTTTGGCGCCCAACGACGTCGAAAACATGCCTCCGAGGGTGCCCATAGCATATGGTCTTAGAGGAAAAAATGGTGCTTCCGAGTGACCTTAATCGGGTATGATATCCTAATGAGGCACACGGTCGCCTCCTGTTTAAACTTAATTTGCGGTACACATTTTCGGATTATAGCAACCAATAAAGAGAGAGAGAGAGAGAGAGAACATATGATGATTTTGACATGTTCTTAGGCTATGCGTAGTGGAGAGGCTACAAATTGGGGCGAATTATGACACGTGGCGCCCAGTCAGCAAAGGGTGGTAATTTGTTTTTGTGGGGTGTAATGGTGTAGGGCTACAACTAGGCCCACAATATCTTTTTTTATTATTTTCTTTTATAACTAAACTAAACATATAATTAAATAAAAATGTATTAAAATTAAAAAAGAAATAAAAAAAACTAAACTAAAAAAAATACATAACTAAAAACAAAAAAATACATAACTAAAAAAAACTAATATCCATAATATTCGCGTATTTTTTCAATTTGTCGTCGTTCCAATAATGCGGCTTCTTCGTGTAACCCGACCCCTTTGAGGGATTTGTATTCTTTACTCATTTCCCGCAATTTCAACATAGCGGCAATCTTTTCTTTTTGTTTGTTGGTTTTTCTCATGGTAACGTTGAGTTCCTCTGTAATCTTTTCATGTTTTTTGAATATTTCTCTCATGGTAGCGGTGAGTTCCACGACATGGGTTTCGAAAGGAGGGATGGGTGATTCGGTTGGTTCGGGTTGTTTCTAAGATTTATTTTGTTAGATTCTTTGAAGAATTTGGGTATGAATTGTGTATGAAATGGAGAAGAAGGTGTATGTTTATATATATATATATATATGTGTGTGTGTGTGTGTGTGTATTGTTTTAATTATTTTTTTTATTTTTTACCGTTGCCAACGGCTATTATTAAAATAATAATATTTTTGTCCCTTTCGGCGATAGGAGCCTCTCGCCCCCGCCCCTTATCGCCTCAATATCGCCCGGGGGGTCGCCCTCAATTTCACCCACTACGTTGAGCCTTATGGGATTGGGATAGTTTAGGTGAACAACCCATCCCCCCTCTCTTATTTAATATAAGTGTTCGAACTTCTATAATTTATAAACCAATGATGTGATGTAGTTTGTCGAAAGATATCATGACTTATATGATTGTTGAATCAAGGAAAAAAATATGGGTTACTAATTAATTATAAGCAGTAAGAGTTCAAACCTTTTTATCATTGAAAGATAAGTATTAAATTTATTACCTAATAACAGTTTTATAAAGTTAAATACATTTATTATTTAAGAAAATTGGTTTTAAATACTCCCAACTATGATGCTTTGGCAAATAACAGACCTAACTTTACACTTGACTGGTGATGGTTCCAACTAAAGAGGTATTTGTTTTTAACAGTACGCGACTAATGGATAACTAACTCCATTAGTATGATGTTGAGTTGGCCATCATAGTTGTTTAAAACCATATGACGTGGAACGCTTACGTGGTTGTGAACTCTATATAAACAATCGATCAGTTAACCAGAAGAAGAACAAGACCTAACTTCAATTGATCTCTCTCTCTCTCTCTCTCTCTCTCTGCCGGAATGGGAGATATTATCAACATCAATTTCTATACTATTTTTCAACTTTCATCAAACAGAACCCTAAATGTTTTTCAAGGTGTTTTCTTGACATTCAAACAAAATGTGATGTAATAGTTAACAACATGGCAGAGACCTTCAGTGGAACAATTGTTCAAGCTAGATCCAAACACATCATTGACATGTTAGAGGATATAATGGTGTCTGTTATAAGTAGGCTAACTACAAGGCACACACAAATGTTGAATAAAGATGTGGTTGTGTGTCCTAAGGTACAAATGAAGCTTGATAAACAGAAAGTTGGGCACACAAATGCAAAGTATACCCATCATTCCATATTGTGTTCCAAGTAAGTGATTATGATGATGTTTCAGTAGACTTGGTTATCAAAACATGTACTTGCAGAATATGAGACTTATCTAGTATTAGGCCTGTTCACGAGCCAAGGCCAGCTCGAGCTCGATCTTCATTCGAGTTGGCTCGGCTCGAGCTTGAACCATGATCGAGCTAAAAATATGAGCTCAAGCTTGGCTCGAATTCTCACGCTCCAATTTTGTTAATTTCTCATTTACATTCTGCATCACAATGTACAAGCTAGAAACTTAGCAATCAAGTTGCAAACGTTTATATATAATAAAGATAACATAAACTTACCAAAGCATCATCAAGGGTCGAGAAGGGTAGTGCAAATTCAGCAGCACCTGGTATGATATCAAGCTTCGGTTCAGCTCTTAAAGAAAGTACCAGCCTGCCTGCCCACATACAAATATAGAATTAGCAGATACTGTGAGCTGTGAGCGGCCGACAGAGAGTGTGAGATAGGGTTGAAGATTAGGGTTGAAGATCTGATAGATCTATGGTACATCGATGTTATGTTTGGATGGACTAGGCATTTGGGCTGGATGAATTTTTAATTGAAAAAGAAAGCCCATGTGTTATATATTTGAACTAGATAATTATATGCATGTGTATATATATATATAATAAATTAATTTAAAATAGTTCGAGCCAATCGAGCGAGCTCGAGTCGAGTCGGGGCTAGCTCAGGCTCAGCTCATTTAGAAATCTAGTCGAGCTCGGCTCGGCTCGTTTACAAACGAGCCGATTTCGAGCGAGTTTTCTCCGAGCTTTTTTTCAAGCAAGCTTCGAGCCGTGAGCTTTTTGAACAGCCCTATATGGTATACCATGTAAGCATGTTTGTGCGGTGGCAGGTTTATAGGGAATAAGTCAGAACAATTTGTACATGAAAGTTATCTTAAGGAACAATACTTGAAGTCTTATGAATTCATAATTCCGCATTTGCCTAGTGCAAAGTATTGGTCATCTATTGATTATCCTCTTGACCCATCTCAGTCAAAGCTATGCCTAGAAGACCAAAGAAAAATAGAAAGAAAGATCCACATGAAGATCCCAAGAGGCCAGGAAAGTTGACAAAGCATGGAGTTCAGATGAGTTGTAGTTATTGCAAGTTAACACTACACAACATAAGAAGGTGCCCAGAAAAGGGTAAAGGTAAAGCTATTGTTGAAGATGGTGGTTCTAAAAGGTCAATGAGAAGGCCAAAGGAGAGCCAACCAAAGCTTCTAAAAAGTCAACCAAAGATTCTGAAAAAGTCAACACAAGCTTCTAAAAAGTCAACACAATAAACACAACAATTGTCAGGTTTTAAGAGGCCAAGGGTATTACCAAAGGGTAAGTTCTATCAAGCAAAGAGAATGTCAAACCATGCTTCCCAAATGTCAACTCAACCAGCCAATTCAAGTTAACCACAACAGTCAACTCAAGCAACACAATCAAGTCAACCACAACAGTCCACTCCATCTAAAAGGACATGAGGAAGCAGAAAGGAAAATGTCAAATGGAAGGTTGTTTAAGGGAAGGTTGTTTACTGTTTTCTTTTGGACTATTATCTATTTTATTAAACTTATCTTTTGAACAAGTATGTATGATGGTAAACTTAGCTTTTGAACAAGTATATATGATGGTAAATTTAGCATGTGATCAAGTATGCATTATTATCTTTGAATTAGTCATGGTTAGTGTCAAAATAGTGATTAATGCATAAGGGTAAAATGGTCATATTTGTTAAAATTGTTCACTGGTGCAGCTGGTAAAATGCGTAAGGGTAAAATGGTCATATATGTTAAAATTGTTCACTTGTACAGCTGGTCAAATGCAGAAGGGTAAAATGGCCATATTATTTGTTAACATTTTTCACTGGTGTGTTTGCTTATTTTGTTTGAAAAAATCTTAGTCGTGGATTAAACTAGTCATGTTTAAAATGCAGAAGGGTCAAATGTTTGAATTAGTCATGGTTGTGTTTACTTAATGGTGATTTATGCAGAAATCTTTTTTTGGTTGAATTAGTGATGGTTGTGTTGCAGACCCAAAATGGTCAGAATAGTCATAATGTTGCAGACCCAAAATGGTCAAATGGTCAATTATGTATAAACACAATCTAAACATTCTACTTAACATGGTCGTTTATGCATAAAACACAATCTGAACAATTTAGTCCATATTACTAAAAAAACATCATTGACTTTTCATTGAATACATTGACAATTGCCTTAACAACAAACATTGAAAGATCACACATATAAAATCCACCGTACTGCTATCGTAACAATTATTAAACCTAAAACACTTTGATTCTTTCAGTTGTTCTTTTTCAATAACAATTGTTCTTTCAATTTCTTGTTCACCTCTTGCAAAAGCAAGTTCTGCAACTTCAAATTTTCCATCTTCATATCTTCAAGGTCTTGTTGTTTTATGGCACTGCATTTCCATCGTTCATGTGCCTTCAAGAATTCATCAACATCTTCTTTCCACATGAAGAATTTACAGTCCTCATTCTACATTAAACATGTAAAACACCTAATCAAATCATCTTTGAAATTATAAGCAACTGGTATACTTAAACGGTGTACTTACCGGCCATAAAGGACACCCATAGAATTCGTCCCTATTACGAACACCTCTATGTCCACCAACTCTAGGAATTGCAAGTATGTCCTGATTACAGTAGATGTTTCCATCGAAATCAGCTTAAACCTTTTAGGGTTTTTCTTCCAACAAGATGAAGAAGACGAGGATGAGCTCAATTCCATCAATATGGTGTTTTAGGGTTCTTCAATTGCTCAATTGGGTGATTTTAGGGTTATGCTTTTGTTCAACGACGTCACCTGATGTTTATAAAGAGTTTTCTGCCACTTAAGCATTCCACGTCATATGGTTTTTTAACATCTAGGATGGCCAACTCAGCATCATACTAACGGAGTTAGTAATCCGTTAGTCGCGGACTGTAAAAAACAAATACCTCTTTAGTTGGGACCATCACAAGCCAAGTGTAAAGTTGGCATGTTATTTGCTAAAACATCATAATAGGGAGTATTTAAAACCAATTTTCCTATTATTTATATGTTGTCTGTTTGTTCCCAGAGTTCATGTTATTCACACATTGGAGCTTTGGATGTGATTTGTGGATGTTACAAAGCCACCATTAAGGCATAAAAAAGTTCAAGAACTTGTAATTGTGAATCATTTTTGTTGAGAATTTACGTGGTGTTAGTTGCGGGTCAGGCCGCGTTGAAGTTCAAATCAGGCAAGTTGCAAAACATGAGAAAGCTTGTTTATGGAATTAACATGTGTTTCTCCCATTTGCTTATGATACATTTGGCTTCTTGACCCTGGAGGAAGTGAATTTTCTAAGCAGTGTTCAGCGGGTCGTACATGTTACTTTTTCGGCACCTAAGTCCCAAAGCTTCGTTTTTAGCAGGATCGACTTTGCTATACAAAAAGTGGTTGTGACCCAACTTGTTGACTGCTTACCTGCCACTTTATTGTAATTGTTTTGAGTTTAATATAAATAATTTAACTCATCATTAAAAAAAGTTAGTTGAATAAGATGTAATGAACCTATGAACACTATTTGTACTGATTTCAAGCATTTCTTGCATGCGAGTGCAATGAATCATTTTGTTTGGTGAAAGTCGGTTTTAATAACAAGTGGAACAGTGTATTGATGGTTGATTTATAACCATTAACTAGGGACTTCAAGATTTGTGATGGTTGTTGGTGGGCTTTGAACTAGAATTTACAACATATATTAATATGGGTTGATTTGGTCTTTCATACATGTTAGGAACATACAGATGTTTATATACATTTAATTTTAAAGTTTTGTTGTGTATGAAACTGGTTTTATTGTACGCATATGAAACAAAGGGTCGTGCTACATATTTTTATGCTACCATGCCTAAGGTCATAAATTTGGGATGCCAGTTTCTTTTCATGAGCATAGCGTGTAGCGAATTGGTAAGGTGAAAAGACTAGTGATATGTTATGTTGTTTTTTCAAAATAAATCTAGTCAATAGTTTATGGTTTTATAACTAGTTAACTAGGACATGGCAATCTTAATGATATTCGTTTTGTTAGCACTTAGAATGCGCCATTATACATTATATTATGGAAAAAGTGAATACGGTGGACGTCTAAGCTTACACGTAAAACTCATTAAAACTACGTTGTTTTGATTAAAGATTCCTAAAACTCCTCATTTAATTAAAATCTCATATATTATTGCAATATTTATTTATTAGTTCTTGCATAAAGAAAAACTGTCACTGTATCATCTTCCATTCATAAAATGAATATGAACCAAGAACTTTTTCTATAATACACCATGATTATGTTAAAGTAATTGGGATTGGAAAATATGAGCGCAACACACCAAAGCAATATAAGCACCAGGTTTTAGACCATAATCCTCATTATATGTTTTATATTATTGTTCGTCATCTATGAATAGTCAACTTTCAGGCTTAAGGTTTCATCCTCATTAAGTTTGTAAGAATTCTTCAAAGCATTTATGTTTAGGGACGATGGTTCAGGTTCAATGACGGATGACGGGGAATTGTAAAAATATACGCCAACTAATTCTTCGGAAGCGGCGGTTTCATCAGAGAAACGGTGCCGGACTCGAGATCTTTTCCGGTGAAAGCATATCTTCTACAATGGCTTCAAATTCAATCTTTAACCTTTTTGACATTGTCTTTTCACAAACTGGTCACTGGTTTACATCGAAATATTTATTTAAATTTTCTCTTTCTTATCTAGACTTAATAGTCTGCAAGTGTGAGTCGGAATTAGGGTTGGCATCAACAAGAACTATGACTAAAAGACGTGATTACTCATGCCCAAATAGATGTAATTTAATTGAATGAGGAGTTTTAGGAAATCTTTAATCAAAATTATGTAGTTTTGATGGGTTTTACATGTAAGCTTAGACGCTTACCTGCACCGTATTCACTTTCCTATGTTTTTATGTTGTAGAAAAATAACACCTAAAATTCTGTTTTGTAGTGAATTATTGCTTTAATCTCAATGCTTTGGAGGATTATTATTGAATATTGTTTAGAAAAGGGGGCTGGATTGTAATGTTTAATCACTTTAAGGGCTGGAAAAGAAGTGTTTTGAAAAGAGGGGTTACCATCCATCATTGTGCCCAAATAAAGATACACAATCAATCGGACCCAAACAGCCCAACCCACAGTGGGTTTCGCATCTTTGAATCGAGCCCAAATAGCACTGCACTGGGCCACTGGCAACGGGCTTTCGCCCCATTTAGCAGCCTAAAACGAGCCTGAGATACCTACCAACAAAAGTGAATAGATCAACGCGTGTTATGGTTCAACCAAGGGGCTATAGTTACAAAGGAATGGGTTAAAGCTATGAGGCTCCAATAGATTCCATCAACAAAAAACGAAACTTAGACCCTACTCGATAGACAGAATGGGATAAAAGGCACGGTTACTTTCAAAGGGTTACATGCAATAAGTCTGGATGACTGGATCGACTTTGAAGAAGGTTTCGCTCCAGTTGCTCAAATTGAGACTGTTTGATTACTAGCTGCTTTATCTGCATCGAATGGTTGGGAAATTAATAATCTCAACGTGAAAACGATCTTTATACACTAGTTAAAGGTGTTTGTGTAGCTCAACTAGAGGGATTCGAGAAGAGGGGCGATGAACAAAAGGTGAATAGCTTTATACGGTTTGAGGTAAAAACCAACTCACCAAGTTCCTGGAACAGTAAGCTCGATCCGATTCTAAAAAAATGAAGTTTTTTTTGGTGCATGAAATAATAGTCGGTATACCGAAAGGCCGGGAAAGCATGATTTGATCGTCACGACAATATATTATCTCAAAATGAAGTTTCACATGGTGATGATGGGATAAGAATCAATCAAGAAGACTACCCTCGTAAATTTCTAAGAGAATCGGGATTGCAAGGGTGTAACTCGACTCTCATACCTATATATGATTCATGGATTACGGTTGTGCAAAGCCGTTAACAAGCGAGCACAAACTAGAAGACTAGAAGAGGGACCTTTAGAGTTTGATAATAAAACCTTAATCTTGCATGTGTTGTTATATATGGTTTAATAGTTAGACTTAATAATCAGAAACTTTTATTTAAATAAAATATTAAATAGACTGATCATTTATAATTACATTTAGGTGAAAGACTTGTGTGGGTTCATATAGCCATATAGTTGAAGTGAACATGTAACCACTTCTAATTGGGAATTATTTTTGGCCTTATTTATTATTTAAGAGTTAATATAGAGACTTATGATTAAAACATAAATAAGACATTAAAGCTATGAACAACTAGATCTTGCAATTGGGTTTGTAGGACTTAGTTGTGTTTCGTAAGTCATAATCATATTAATTGAGGGGAGTCAGTTCTTCCAAGTGAATGTATCCAAGTTATTGTTCAAAGTTTATTTGGCACCTTCATACCGCTATAGGTGAAGTTGTTTTCCATCACCCTCCCCTAGTTTCCCAATTCCCTATACACGCCATGGGCACCCATAAATCGGGTAGGTACCCTCTTTAGGGTACACCAGTACCTCCCCCCCCCCCCCCCCCCTATTGTTTGGAGAGAGAGAGAGAGTATTGTGTGTGATATGTTTAAGTAGTACCCGATTGATATGTGGTGCGGAGAGGAGAGATGGAGAGTTTGGGTAGTTGAAAGAAGTGTTGCCTATTGTTTAGTTGGTGTTAGCGTAGTGTATGAGATAAATGACATGACATAATATGATTTGTGGGAATGAGAAGTTCCCTTGAGGGTTGAGTGACAACCCCTCTTGCCCATATACTACTAAAGTTAGATATCCATCATTATGTAGATTTTTGTTTTGAACGTGAATTTCTTTCATTTGGTGAACCCAAGACCTCTAAATGTTTTAAAGATTTTGCCTTAACCAAACTGACTATATTTTGTAGATAAATGACGAGATATAGTCATAGAACACCTTTAGGTGTTGTTTTCAAGGATAGCCATAGAACACATTTAAGTGTTGATTCATAGACGTGTTACTTGTTAGCGTATATATTCAATGCTCACAAATTCCTTTATTTTAATGATCATAATTTCATAAAATATATAAACATGTGAATTTAATGCCAACCACGCATATGTGCATAATATCACGCACCGCCAGATTTTCAGCTCATTTAACCGTGTTTTCGGAACATTCTGGTGCGTTCAAGAGGTGTTCAGGGCTGCCATATTAAACCACAACCTGCTATGACATACAAGGTTGTTCGGAACACTCCATAACAGCCCAGATGTGCCCTAGAACACCCAAGAATGGCTAAACAAATCTGCCAACAAGAAGCTTTCAGAATCTGACCATGTGTTGCTGGAAATCAGCCAAGTTGCTGGATATTTTGGCTGCCATAAAGAAGTCTCTAGACCAGCAAATGATTAGCCCACTTGTTGGATATTTACAAGGAAATCTCTAGATCTTGGTATGATATTTTGTATAGAAATATCTAGATTAAGAACTCTCTAGATCAACTAGTAAGTGGTATAAACAGGTAATGCTAGGCTTCATTTGGAATCACCCAAAAGCTTGTATGCATAAAACCCTTTGTACTAATAATTCCAATAATATAAACACTTAGTCCTGTATACTTGTGTTCAAGTAACTACAAGAAACCTATGTCGTTAATCCAAGACTTCTGCTGCCCAAAAACTCGCCAACAACAAACCACGCAAGCTTGCTTAGATGAAGTTCTAAGGCCGCACAAGAGTCAAAGAAATAACTCTGTGACAATAAGCCATGTACGTCATAAATACTAAAACACACTCAAAAGTCAAGTATAACCAACAAATATGGAAATAAATACAAAAACTTTACCGGTTTGTATAGCTCCTGAAGATATAGTCGTATCATATATCGACCTTCCAACCAACAAGTCCGAAACTCAAAGACAAGGAGAAGTGATCCAGAGACGGATCTAGTATAGGCTGAGATGTACTTTCTTAACAAATTATATTTTTATTGGAAAACTATTGTTTCTTCTTCATTTTATGTATCATCTACCCCTCAACATTTTTTATCTAGCTCCACGATGCTCATGCATGGTTCAAACTTAGGTTGACGATGACCAAGGCTGATCATAAACAAAGGTTCTGATGCTGTAGAATAAAGACCAATCAATGACCTCACCTGACCAAGCTCAATGCTAAAAATAAGAAGTTCAAAAGATAAGGTCGACGTCAATCTATCAATGGCCCGTTGACTAGAAAAAAAAATACTGTTATAATTACTCAAGTGAACTTCAAATCATACGTACATAGCTACATTATCCACTTTTTCTAACCTATTAGACTCAATTTGAAGCTTTTCCGTTAGATCCTCCATTTTTTTCATCACTGATCAAACCAAGATTATAAGTACATGCCTACTTGAATGGTTGGATTGGTCAATCCATAAGACTAGGGTGTTCACTATTCGATTCGAATTCAAAAAATTCAAAATCTGATTCGCTTCGAATTCGATTTCTAAGATTCAAATTCGGTTTCTAAAAACTCCCCCTTTATTAGTTATTTAACATAAAGCTTTCTCCAAAAGGAGTACTAGTAATTATAAAATTTCGAAATAACTTTTGAGTAGATTTTAATGGGCCAGAGCAATACACCAACTCTTAACTAATGGGCCTTAAAATATCATACTAGCCTGCTTTGTAAAAGTGTTAGAATTTTATCATAAAAACCCAGATCCAAGAATAGGTCTTACCGTGTTAGTGTTTTTTTTTCCTTATTTTTGATTCTTGGGTTGGACTAAGCACCGAATCTATAATATATATAAACGAAAACATAAAAATCTTATGTGTCGCAATGTGTTCGCTCCCCCTTTTTTTAGAGTCACCAGATTTGCGTGATTTTTAAATGGAGGCTTCTCATGCATTTGACCCGAATTCATGGGTATGAGTCTTACCAAACTCAAATATTTCTTAAACGGGTTATAACATCTCATTAAATCAAAAATTATTATAACCAAATTATTGATGTAAAAATCCTATAAAATAGGATATACTAAAAACTAATATATTATTTACTTTAAAAAAAAGATATATATATTATTTAAATTAAAAAAATCAATTTTATAATAAAAAAATAAACGGGTGTTGGGTCTCATCAAACTATAAGTATATTATTAACTTTCATATATATTATTTATAATTAAAAAATCAATTTTATAGTAAAAGAAATAAACGGGTCTTGGGTCTCATCAAAACCATATATCTTTTAAACCTGGTTATAATATTTCATTTATTTGTGAAACAATTTATCATCAAACCATAAATATATTATTAACTTTCATACAATAAAAAAAATATAAATTCAAAAATAAATAAATATTAGAACAAATAATATAAGACAACCCCCGTAATACGGGGGATAAAAACTAGTCATATATATAAGTCAATAGTTTTCATGACTATGTTACGGAGTTTATTTAGGTTTTTAGTTTTCATGACTATGTTATGGACTACTTAGGTTTATATATATATATATATATATATATATATATATATATATATATACATATATATATAGGGGTGGGATCTAGAGAGAACTAGAGAACTACTAAAGAATTATTTTTAACTATTTTAAAAAAAAAATATTTTGTAATTTTTTTTCTTTCCTCCTTCTAATAAGATGATATTGATACTAAAAAAAATTGTGTAGTACTGTAGTGCATATGTGCACTAATGCCTATTTCATATATACAATAGTGTTTTATTGCATATAATACAACACAATTGCATTATCCAATACACAATATTGAATATATGCAAATACGACACTAATAATTGTATGCAAAACACATTATCGCATATATGTAATACAACACTAATGCACATATGCACCATATCGATTTTTTTTAATTTTTGTATATAATATAACACTATTGCAAATAAACAATACAAACAACTATATATATGCTAATCAACATTATTTCAAATATCAAAAATGAACACTATTGCACATATGCATTATAAAAAAAAGTCGGTGTATTGCATATAGCATTACTCGTTAATTTTTTTTATTTATTTTTTATTTTTATATTTTTTTGTGGTGAAGAATAACAAAAAATAAAAAGGATGAAAGAAAAAAAATTTAAAAAATATTTTTTTTAATTAAATTAAAAATACTTCATTATTAGTTCTCTAGTTCTCTCCATAAAATGAAGTTCTCTCATAATTCTCTCCATATATATATATATATATATATATATATATATATATATATATATTGTAATAATTTATGTTATTTTTCAAGATTTAATACGTATTAATTTGTTACATTTATTATATTTTTCTTAACAATTTAGCACTTTCAACTTAGATGAGTATTTTAAATATTTTGTTTCTAATATTATAGACATATTTTTTATTGGACTTTAATTTAATTTTAACTCGGGTTCGTATTAAAGAGTATTAATATCAAAAACTAAATTATGCATGCTTTTATAAATTCAAGATAACATAGTATGTTACTAATCTGTCGCCAGTAACAACTGCTCTAGGCATGGAATCAAGCTTGGCGTGGTGATGGTAGTATGAGTAATGAAGATGAAAACTGGTTGACCCTGATAAGGTTTCATAAATAAAAGAAGTAAGAAACCAAATATGAACTAGTGGCTGATTAACCGGTCCTCATTAGTCGATTAAGAAGAAATCCAACAAAAATTGGGTGGTTGATGTAGGTGAAGATGGTGGATGATGTATTAGAGGGGAGTTGACAATGGTGGGTGGTAATAGGAAGAAGTGTTTTTAAACTTAGACCGGACCGCATGTGCCGGGATTTGAAAACGCGCCTTTTTTGAGATGAATGACTTAATAAACACCTAAAGAGCCAATTGAACAACTTTCTTTGATGTTTTTCTAAGTAAAAAATAAACCCTATATATTGAAAATGAAATGTATAAAGCATAAATGGCCATAAAGGTGGTTATTATTAATAATTTTTTTATATGTATATGAATTTTCTCTCTATCTATATATATATATAGGATGAGTATCATTACATAACTGTTAAATTATTTAAGAACTTGAAAGAACCCATGAAAACTAACGTTTTTTTATAAAAAATTTGTATGTTAATGTTAGTTGAGTGTAGCTTTATCATTTTTAATATCTATATATACGATTACAATTTTGAAAATTAGTTTTTACACATATTCTATGTTTTGTTTTACACCTATGTAAATTTGTTAATACATAATTTTACACATATGTAAACTTGTTATTTATATATGTAATCAAAATTTTTTATATAAAATATGATAAAACTACTCTTAAATATTGTTAATATATAAAAAAAAATTAAAAAAATGTTTGGTTGTGTATAGTTTCTAAGAGTTCTTAACATTTTTAGAGTTCTTAAAGAATACTAACCCTATATATTTATATATTTATATATTTATATTAATTATGACGTCATCCGGTCAAGGTCCGGAGCGACCTCTCGGGTCGGTCTGACCTGTGACCCAATAAGATGTCCGGGTCGATTTCCGGTCCAGGTCTGAAAACATTGATAGGAAGTTAACCGGCGATGGAGATGATAGAAAGTCGACGGAGAATATGTAGATGAGAGAAATTAAAATAGGTTTGATGGTGAAAATGTTTCACAAACAAATGAGATGTTATAACTCATTTAAGAGCTATCCGGGTTTGGTGAGACCTATGATTCGTGAAAATTATTGTTTAATGATTAAGGGTTTCACAAATAAATAAGATGCTATAACTCGTTTAAGGGCTATCCATGTTTGATGAGACTTGTGACATACGGAAATTATTGTTTTATAATAAAAGAGTTTTATAAATAAATAATGGGATTTTAAAGGAGTCAATTATATATATTATAGATAGATTATAGAGTCTTTTGGATATTGATTCTCTTTAAATATGAACTTAATAATATACTTTTGCTTTTGATTTCGAACAGAATGGATTTAAAATAAATCAAATTAGTTTTTTCTTAATCTTCTTTATAAATAAAAATTAGATATTGACATTGTATTTTAACGCTTTCATTTAAAATACTTATGGTAGAGAATACCCTGGCTAAGGGTACCTAAACCGGATTTTGATCAAGTCGGATCTATTCAACTTCACTCTCCAAGTAAAATAGTTAACCTTGAGAAGCAACCATTAATTCCATGGAAACAATCATTGTGGTCATCCGTCGCCTTTAATCCTTTGTAGCTCCGATCTCACCTCTTCTTATGAAATACATGCTCGTTGTCCTCTCCCACCCAATATCACTTACCCCCGCATTCTTTTACGTTTACCTATTCAATACACCCATGATTGAACCAAGCTCAAGCCACTCTGTATCTGATCTTGAGGTGTTTGACCATTAATAAATTTATAAACCAAACATGATATAAACCTGTGGGTTATGATAAATAGGAAATTGTATTTTTCTATGAAGTCTAAGAATCATTAAATGTTTTCAAGTGGGACCAAAGGAGGAATTATAAGGTGTAACAAAAAACAGTTTTTTTTACCTCTATTCAAGTCGTATGTCAATTTTTCATTATCTAATAATTTTCGCAGCCCCCACCCCACCGAATTTAGAAAGAAAAAAATTGAATATGATGAACGAAGAGAAAATTATTTAAAGGAAAAAATATATAAAAAATGATAAAAGCCAATATGATCCTAGGTGAAAAGGGTATAAATATGCAAAGCACATAAAAGTTCCTTATAACACGGAAGCCCCCAGAAAGTTGCTTTTTTTAAATTTATCACTGAAGTTTCTTCTTTTTATTAAAAGAGAAAAGATACAGTTTATACAATACAATAATAGCTCGTGTGTGACGAATAAAAGATACCTCAAATGATGTTACACAAAATAAAGAAACAAAGAAAAAGGAATTTGTACAATGATTTCCACTTAACATAAAAGTGCACCTAAAAAGATGAATACGGAAAAAGGTTTTGTAATTTCTTACCCCTTAAAAAAATTATATAAATTGTTAAAACAATAATTTCTAATAAAGAACCGTATAAACGTGTGTAAGTAGTGTTGAACATATATAGAGACAAACAGACTATAGGGTTACATATTCGTCTTATTACGGTTAAAACATTACATGCAAGTATATATAGGTTATGTAATTTTTGGCATAAAATTGGTTAATAACCTTTTGTATTAATTCAAATGAGAATTTATGGCCGTCTTCGAGATTTCGAGTGCTCAAGATAAGTATATAAAAGTTTGGTCGTATATAAATTAATTTTGTTTTCTTATTTTTTTCCAGAACTTTTTTTTTTTGCCCAATTAGACTAAAAACAAACTAATTGCTGAATTACTAGGCTTTTCTTTTCCATAATATTTTGGTCCAATTAAACATAACATATTAATTGCTAAATTACTAGGCATTTTTTCCAGAATTTTGTGTCCCATTAAACACAAACAGATTAATTGCTAAATTGCTTTTCAGCTCAATTTTACATGTTAATGTTTTAAAAAAATTGTTACACGCACATATAAAAAAGTAAAACAAATTTGTGCCCCATCAAAACCATGCCTTAAACGCTTGTCAATCTCAGAATGAGGTCTAAACGACTAACCCCGGAAGAATTACCAGACAACTATCAATAAAATAATACATTGTAGCATATTTTCTTAAATAGACGTCTAAGTGAACGGCTGCAATTCATGGAGTGAAGTTCTTTTCTCTGTTATCCTCTGAAAATGAAACAAACACTAAAAATAAAAGTTTTTTTTTTTTTTTTAATTTCAAACTATTTGGTAGCTTTTTATTTCAATTTAAATATCCTATACCTAGAAACAAAAAGCGTGAGTGTTTGAGAGAGAAGGGAAGTTGCAAGTAGCGAGAGTCATTATTCATTTATTCCCTTTTAATGTCTCAAATCACAACCACTCTTAAAGAAACGAGGAAAAGTAAGCTACTTCGTAAAGTTGAAATAGAATAAAAGGCAACGACAGTTTATTGAATTAACAATTAATTTGACACGAAGACTTTAAGTTAACAATTAATTTGAAATGAAACCTTTATGAACCATTAATTGAAATTGATGTGACTTGATGGTTGAAGGTACCAATAGTATTCATACTGGAATTTCTGAAAAAGCAGGTATTTTGAAACAATACGGGTACTGATACTCATTACAAATATTTGACACTTTATGGTATCGGTACCGTGCCAGTACTAAAGATATCAAAATTCTGGAAAAATTGATAATGAATTTTCTGGTATGGTACCGGTACTCGGTACCAAATACCAATCCCTTGGCATCTTGATTTGAACCGCATCTATACATGCCTTGTCTCATAAATTTTGAAGACCACCATCAAGGCATCAACTCTTTTTTAGTCAATTGAAACCGTAGAGAATCGATATGTGGCAACATAGGATATAATTAAATATATAACTAAAAAGAGGACAAACACAAACAAAGCACCACAGAAACAAGAGAGAAATGAGAGCCTCCTAACTCATACAAAGACAACGCATGGAAGAATTAATCCAACATACCCAACAAACGCTACAGTGCTAGGACTTGAGTTTGACCCAACAATATATATATATATATATATATATATATATATATATATATATATACACACGCAATCATCTCTTCAATTATTGAGTTTGTCGACCGAGCCCAATTTTTGAAAATTCTATCATTTATTTGAATCCAAAAATACCAAAGAGAAGAGCAGATAATGGCCAGAAGAATCCTCTACCCGAGACAAAAAATGGTTCGTCCGCCACAGAAAGCAAATTGTCCAAACTATCAAATCCGGTAGCTACTGTTAATACTCAACATTGCTAACTAGTTTTTGATTTAAATAAATAATACGTGTGAAGAAACGAATAGATGTCGAGAGAATTAAATGAATAAAATGAAGGAAACGTATAGTCACATATATCGTAGGTTATGGAAAAATCTTGTGTCGTATCAAATAATTTGTGGAATCTTCTGTCATGTCAAATAGTTGGCGGAATCTTGTTTTGTAAAGCAATTGACACACATATCACTCAGACCTTGATTGACCCTCAAAATTTATCATTCATACATCTCATATTTAGATTATTAATTAGGCCATACGACTCAAATGTGTGTTGAGTCATATGACTTGTATTGCATAATACACGTCGTATCACTATAAAAATTAATCGTGGTGCTCGAATTCAGTGGTGGTAAAATTTCATCACCTTTTGTTTATATAGGCCGATAGGGGTTTAGGTAACTCCGTATTCCTTCTTGAATAAAAGAAAAATTATTCATATTTTCCCATTTCATAAACGACTAAACCCTACACCCATAATAATACTCGTCCTAATCCTAGTATTAGATAGACATAAAGAGCCCTATCCACATCATAAAAGTACTCTACCCACATCACACGATCGCCATCTCCTAATTCCTATCTTCTATTATTATATATTATTATTATTATTATTATTATTTTGTGTTTTATTAATTTATACTTTTCACTTTACATATAAAATTTGTAGTATTTAATTATTATTTCTCCTTAATGCTCTTGTGTACATTTAACATTAGAGAACCTCTAATACGCGGATCTGTAAGGATCCTTGAGCATACGTAACATCCTTGAGAAAGAGGTCACCATAGAAAATGGGATATTTCTGAGAAATCCTTGAGGAGAAATCCGTGCTTTAAGACCACTTTCATCAGCAAACTCATCATAGGTTTGTCCCACTATTTGAATTTAAAAAAGATAAAAAAAAAGGCAAAATATATGGCAAACAATTTAGTGCAACAAACTAGTTTGCCATCTTTAGGTTTGTCACATGTCACCACCCGAATGGACATGTTTTTAGTTTATTTTTCTTTTTCTTTTCACACTAATTAGTTTTAGCTTTAATCTTGTAATAACTTTTTTTTAAAAAAAAATCCAAAAATATAGTCTTTTCAGTTTTTTTAACACACCAATATAAATTTTATGAAAAACTAAATTTGTTTAAAAATATACCATTTAATATAAAATAAATATGAATCATTACCTAACTTTTTATTCGTTTTTAAATAATTTAAAATTAAATTTATATGTTTATTTTACATAAAGAAATTATATTTATATTTCTAGTAACTTTTAATTAAAAAAATAACAATTATAAATTTTATTTATTTAATCAAAAGTAGTGAATGTTGGGTTGATAGTGAGTGTGGAAAGTTTGGTTTAGTTGGGTTAGGAAGGTGAAAGAGAGAGCATCTAATTTTATAATAAAAGATTGGTTTGGATTGGTTGTGAATGAGGATAGTCACATAATTAGGCTGAGGGTAGTGAGGTGTGAATGATGTGGCAGCCGCACACACCACTACCACCTTTGCGTGAACAAAGACGCGGTTGGCCGGGGCAAGCCGGTACACGGGGCTCAAAGAGCTGTTGAAGTTGCTGCTTATATTTGATGTTTTTGTTGTGCATTGTAGGTTAGATAGTTCACAAAGAAAGAAAGAAAGATGCCTTCTCCAAGCAAAATGAGGGAAATGGATGTCATGAAGATTATTATTATTATTATTATTATTATTATTATTATTATTATTATTATTATTATTAATGCATCAGATTATTAAGAGACGTTTATGCTTATTTCAAACTGATTATTTGTTTTAATGGAATATTTTAATTTAGAATTTTTGTATTTAACAAAAAAAAAGTTTTAATCAAGCCTCGGATCACCTGAATCGCTACACCCTCTAGGGCAGCTTGATCATGTGTCACGTCAACGCCTACGTGTCGTAAATATATTGGATCACTTAGGGGTGGATTATGCCCCACTACCCTTAGCCTTCCTTATGTATATGTTAGTATGTTTTTTCTATCGTAAAACAACATACATACATAATATTTATTATGTAAAAAATATTATACTTTATAAATAGTGCTTCACTGCTTCGTATATATGCAGGCTCGGATCCAATCAAGTTTGGAGCATTAAGAATATCCACAACACTAATAAGATTTTTACCTGTATTTTCCTTCCACAAACCCATTTTACCTTCAATACATGTACATGCATGTTTTTCCCACAAACACCCCATTATTATATCCATAAAGACAACTTTTTAAAATAGAGGGCTCCACCAGATTCCCTGCCCTTCATGAAGTCCAGCTCCAACGTTCAAGTGCACCTTCAATGCAAGATGATTGCATTTGCCCCACAAATGGGATGCTGCCGTATAAAAAAATGCTCCGCATTGAGGAGAGCCTATTTATGTTGAAGGTTTTAACTTGTGTATTAAAGCTAGCTCTATTATAAGTTCAAGTTTGTTTTGAGTTTTTAGCAAATCAATTTCAATTTTCAAATTGCTTAGAATCAGCTTGATTTGTTTACACTTCTAAAATTACTAACCTCTTTGATAAATGAGTCGTATTAATATACCGAGCCGAGTGCAAAAAAAGAAAAAAAAACATAATTAAATAATGAACACCAGTTTTTATTTTTTTTCTGGAAATGCCAAATATTATAAAAACCAAAATGACAAATTACAAGCCGTAAGAAGCCTCAATCATAGCGAAAAAATCACACAAAATCCATTCACACTTTGTTATAGTTATGTGCTTTTTAATTTCAGCTGATATATTATTACGTAATTGGTGATAAAAGTACAAGCAGAATGATGATAAGTTTCTTTGGATGGCGAATAAAAACAAAAAAGTTGGATTATTAAAGTTTTGTGGGGATCTTTCTATATATACATACACAATGAGGCATTGCATTATGAATTCCATTGTTCGTCTGGAGAAATAACATAAACTATTCTAAGAATAATTATTTAAGAAGGTAAGATGTAGGACAGAACTAGGCTTTTTTACTTTTATATGAATAAGGCACATGGGGATCGACTTGTTTTATAGGAGTATTAATTAACTTGATATATATAATTGTTACTTCATATTATACTTCTCTTTTAGTGGGAAATATCTTCCTTACGCACTAATGACGTAAAAGGCAGTTTTATAGATTTAAAACTCTAATTCACATAGTGTTAGTGTTATGTTACAGCGGTTTGTATTTTATATCCATTTATTTTTGTTATCATGTGGGACGTACGCTCCTTATATATAACAGGGAGAGCTTTCAGCGATGGGCTGATGGTGACCTGTCTAGTAAATATGGATGTCATTGGTAATCCGTAACTCCTTTTAACTTGAGTAACTTGTTAAAAACACACTTGGTGCAAAGCAAGATTTGGATGTATTTTTGCATGACTTAAAGTCACATGCTTAAGTGACAACAGTGTATTTAATTAGCTTAAGTGACAAAATCATTATCACATTTGTCATATTTAACTTTCCAAACCACCAGTTCCGACAAAGGACCCAAGGACCATCACATATTCGTTCGGTATTCCTATTAACAAGTTTGGGAGAAATTTTATCTTATTTTTACATATGGATTAGCAACAGATATTCCATAGCAAATGGTTTCAACTTTCAACCGAAAACAAAAACATTAAATATAAGCGAAGTTTCATCTGGAACCTTAAATCACGGTGGTGATCCCTCGGTAGTCCTTGGTCATTTTACTTGGATATCTCCGTGGTGAATGGTTTTTTTTTTCTTTCTGGTTTTAGCCATTTTTCAGTAATTCGTTGGTAACATTCACACCAATTTTTAGGGTTGTCTTCGAAATTTTAAGTGTCCAAAACAAGTATAAGAAATGCACCCAGTATAATTTTTTTTTTCAACACACATGTATAAATGTGTTGATTGCTAAATTTATAGAATACGGATACAAGCCCATTTAAATTACTAATTCCTACACACTTACATAAGTTAAGTTTTGTATTATTTATAAAAGCAAAAATAGAAAAAGAAAAGTCAACTTGCAAAAGAGACAAGAAAATGGCATAAAAGTAAAATAATTTATCTAATATAAAACTAATTTTTGTTATCATCTTCTCCATATCGTATCCGTCGTAAAATTTTCCGGGAATAATTATTTTTCTCTGTTTATCCTTTTCTTCTTATTTCACAAGTCATTGCCCCAATTTAACTGGTTAATGTTTAATAAAACAGATATATTATACGTAATAATTTAAAATTTGTTTGCCCTTCACTAAAATCGTGTCATAAACGGTCGCCGAGGCCAAGATTGGGTCTAGGCCGGCCCTGCCTATTTTATTTCTAGGGTATCCTCATCTAATCCGCTTACCAACTGATTGTATCGTTGATCATGAAAAACCATCAATGCTAGTTAGTTATCTAGGACCGCACGCTAGATATCACTATTTTCTTTGTAACTATAACAGCGTCATTAACCTCAAATAAAACTACTAAAACACTTAAAAAAAAAACTTTTGAAACCACTTTTAAATAATATTTTTTTTTCAAATAAGAACTCCTTCATGTAAGAACCATAATGACTTCTAACAAATCAATTTTTTTTCCTGTTTTGATACTGCTATAACTATAGGGGGAGAAGTGATAATTAACTAGCTTGACCATTTGATATATCACTAATCTTTACACAATTTTTTTAATATGCCTAGGTCGAGTTATTACGTAAGTAATTATCAACAAACCTAGTTAGTTTAACAGTGGTTCTCATGATTCATACAAATATTAATCTACCCTTATATACTGTAATGATCAATAAAAATGGAAATATCAAATATGACAAATTTAGGTGGTTGACCAAGTATTTTCACAAAAAATAGACATGGACTTATCATATTACGTACAACTTCATTTTACCAATGGCAACCAGCCATATGTCCAATCTCCCTGAGCCGGAGAGATAAAAATTATAATTCTTGATTTAAAATAATAATAATAATAATAATAAAATAATATTTTATTACATCCTCGCTTACTCAGCGTGAATATATGAAAAATTCTCGTTAAATAAATAACAATAATAATAATATTTTATTATCTCTTGCTTGATTTAAAAAAAATGAAAAATGATTATTTATTCAAACAAAAAGAATAAAAAATGTTGATTAAAAAACTGATATTTTTCAAAATAAGAAATACAAAATCTTTTAAATTTACTTTCTTATTAAAAAAATTAGTCTTGAAATTCAAACGATATTATTAAAAAATATAAATAATTAAAAGATAATTTACTTTGTTTATTAAAAAAAATCATATCTTTAAAACTAATTATAAGTTTAAAAAAACTTTTACAAAGAATGCATTGCATTAGGCATGTACCGGTTTTAAGTATTTAAAAATTTAGGGTTTTAATTTATGTTTTATGGTTTCTTATGAATTTGAAAAAATTAAAAACTATTTATATTTGTTTTAAGAATAATAAAAAATAAATTATCTTAAAAAATCAAAAAAAAATCTATAATATATATAAACGAAAATATAAAAATCCTACGTATCGCGATGTGGTCGCTCCCCTTTTTTCTAGAAGTCACTAGATTTGCTTGATTTTTAAATGGAGGTTTCTCATGCATTTGACCCGAATTCATGGGTATGGGTCTCATCAAACCCAGATATTTCTTAAACGAATTATAACATCTCATTAATTAAAAATCAGTCTCACCAAATATTTAATATAAAAATCATATAAAGTAACTAAAAACTAATATCTGATTTATTTAAAAAATGTATATTATTTATAATTAAAAAACCAATTTTATAGTAAAAAATAAACGGGTCTTGAGTCTCATCAAACCCATATAACTTTTAAACCGGGTTATAACATCTCATTTATTTGTGAAACAATTTATCATAAAATAATAAGTATATTATTAACTATCATACATTCAAAAAATAAATAAATTTTAAAAAACAAATAATATAAAATAAGCCCGTAATACGGGGGATAAAAACTAGTTTCCATATAAATTTAACATTATTCAACCAATACATGCCACGTATTTTTTAGCTGGTTAGAATTTCTATCATAATTTTTATTTAAAATGAAAAACAATTCTCGTCAAAGCGAGAATTGAAGGACACATAAGCGAGAAATTTTGGTGTATTCTCTCCCTAACGAGAATCTGACCCAAAATAAAGTCAATGCTCATTTTGGGAAAGTGATTGACCAATCGCTAGATTTGTCATTTTCATCAATAAAAAACTCCCTTAATTTGGGAAAATTCTCAAAATAGGCGTTTATAAATACGTTTTTCAGGTTTATGTGTCATTTCCAACAAATTCACAAAATAGGTATTATAAACTAGTCGTGACGAATAGTTTATGATTAACCACGAGTAGTTTGTATAACCAATTAAAACTTGCCACGTGCCTATAAACTAACCGTAACGACCAGTTTCACTAATCATCTACTCGTGAAGATTAAATAAGTTTAAAGCCTCGTAATCAACGCCCACGAGTAAATAAGATATCCTTTAGTCGCGACGAGAAGATTCTAAAACCTTAAGAGTCGCGAGTAGTTTATCAAATGAATCACGACGATGAGTTTGATTACCAAATGCATCTAACTGGTTTGTTTTACAAAACACTAACCGGAATGGTTAGTTTGTTTGGTCAACTAGTCGTTACGAGTAGATATTGGTCAACGACTACTTTATATTCATTATACGAGTATTTTAGTGGTAATTAACTCGTCTTGGTAAGTTTACCTGGTAAACATTACACATACGAGTAGTTCATATGTAGTTAACTCGTCGTGACTAGTTTACCTTGTTTACAGTCCCGATACGAGTATTTTTTTAGTAATTAACTCGTTCTGATAAGTTTACCTGATTTACATTAACCATAAGAGTAATTTATTTGTAGTTAACTCGTCGCGTCTAGTTTACATTGTTAACATTCCTATACGAGGTGTGTATCTATCTTTGAGGTTTGATTGTGGACGGCAAGGTGTATATCTATCTTTGAGGTTCGGTTATTGTGAGTTTATAGATTTGGTTACTAGTCGTTTTTAAAATAGGTCATGTTAAACGATTATTTTATAAGTCCTGTAATTACTCATATCCGGTGGATATACACGACGACTATAACATGAAGCTTTTTCTAAAACGTGGTAAAGAAAGACCAAATGAAGTCGTTTATGTCTACGTTTTGAGGATGACAATGGAGACTTTGCAAAACAAAGTTTGATGTCGAATGAGTTACTTACAAACGAAAATGAAAAGGGGAAATCGGTGGGGTTTGTTCCGGACTTAAATATACCTTTGTCATAAATCCATATCTACAAATATCAAATGTTAATTACTCGTATAGGAATGTTAACAATGTAAACTAGACACGACGAGTTAACTACAAATAAATTTCTCGTATGGGTGATGTAAATTGGGTAAACTTATCAGAACGAGTTAATTACTAATAAAATACTCGTATCGGGAATGTAAACAAGGTAAACTAGTCACGACGAGTTAACTACATATGAACTACTCGTATGCGTAATGTTTACCAGGTAAACTTACCGAGACGAGTTAATTACCACTTAAATACTCGTATAATGAATGTAAAGTAGTCGTTGACCAATATCTACTCGTAACGACTAGTTGACCAAACAAACTAACCATTCTGGTTAGTGTTTTGTAAAACAAACCAGTTAGATGCATTTGGTAATCAAACTGATTCGTTTGATAAACTACTCGCGACTCTTAAGGTTTTAGAATCTGCTCGTCGCGACTAAAGGATATCTTATTTACTCGTGGGTGTTGATTACGAGGCTTTAAACTTATTTAATCTTAACGAGTAGATGATTAGTGAAACTGGTCGTTACGGTTAGTTTATAGGCACGTGGCAAGTTTTAATTGGTTATACAAACTACTCGTGTTTAATCATAAACTATTCGTCACGACTAGTTTATAATACCTATTTTGAGAATTTGTTGGAAATGACACTTAAAACATGAAAAATGTATTCATAAACGCTTATTTTGAGAATTTGTTGAATGCTTTCAAATAAGCATAGTTCGCTTTTGTTTTGGTTTGTACAATTCTCTCTCTCTCTAACGTACATATTGAACACCACCGGAAACCGGAAACCAATCTCTCTCTCTAACACTAGGAGATTTCATCCTACTCTAACACCACCGGAAACCAATCTCTCTCTCTCTCTCTCTAACACCACCGGAAAACCTCTCTCTCTCTCTAACGTACATATTTGAACCTTTCTCTCTCTAACACCACCGGAAAACCTCTTTCTTGCCGGAAATTGTATACACTTTACACTTCATTCTCCGAGTCGTCTTCGGCAACACATTGAGGATTTCATCCGTTAGTTTCAAGATCTGCCGTTACCGGTTATCAAGCTCTCATATCTGCCGTTAGTGTTTTGGTGACCTTCCAGATCTGCGGTCATCTTGTAGCCCACAGTGACGTGTCCGAAAAAGACAGGAGGAGTCTTCTAGACGTAGCGTACTTGCCAGAGGAGTCGTACGGAACACATCGAAACACGGAGGTCCCGTGTGTAGGTCTTGAAAGCCAGTTTTCCTTACCCATTACTATTACTATTATACTATATTATTAGTATTATTATTATTAATACTATTACTCGGTATTATTACTTTATTATTAGTATTAGTAGAAGTATTATTATTGTTATTTTTATTATTATTATTATTACTACTATTATATTATTATTATTACTATTACTATTACTATTATTATTGTTATCTTGATTGGGTGTTCTATTGCTTGTGTTTGCGTGATTAGTTGCAATCATAGAGCGTAGAAACCATGACTACAACTTGAGACCATGTCCTGAAATGAGGGGTGTAGGAAACGGTAAAGATAGGGAGTATATATTGCGTTTGGCTTCTTGGAATGTAGGAACACTAAATAGTAAGTTGCTAGAATTGGTAGATGTGCTTAGAAGACGTAGGGTTCAAATAGCATGCCTTCAGGAGACTAAGTGGAAAGGGCATAGAGGGGCTGAGTGTAATGGGTATAAGTTGTGGTACTCGGGGTCTGATGAAGCTAGGAATGGAGTGGGGATCCTAGTGGCTAAGGAACTACACACTATTGTGGTGGAGGTGATAAGACATAATGACAGGATTATGGTGTTGAGATTAGTACTAGGAGAGGAAGTAGTGGCAGTAGTCTGCGCCTACGCGCCTCTTGTAGGCTTAGGGGACCAGGAAAAGAGAGAATTTTGGGATTGTCTAGACGCGGTGGTAGGGGGCATACCTAGGGGTGAGAGGATTTGTATAGGAGGTGATTTTAATGGACACATTGGTAAGGCTAACGATGGTTTTCAAGCCGTACATGGGGGTTTCGGTTTTGGTGAAAGGAATGAGGCAGGAACAGAACTCCTAGAGTTTGCGGTGGCCCATGACCTAGGAATTATAAATTTTTTTTTTTAGGAAACAAGACCCTCAGTTGATCACTTTTAGTTGTGGCGGACGCGACACGCAAATTGACTACCTTTTAATGAGGCAAGAAGACCGACGTTGGTGGAAGGACTGCAAATCCGTACCTGGGGAGACGGTGGTGGCTCAACACCGACTGCTGGTAACAGATTTAGGCTTCAGAAATAAGCTGACTGTACGTGAGAAGAAAGGTACACCTAGAATTCGATGGGGAAATTTGAGGGACGAAAATCTCCTACTGTTTAAGGATAAACTCATCGCAGGCTCGACTAAATGGGGACTCATCTCATATATGGGAAGCTATGGCTACAAAGATCATCCAAATAGCAAAGGAGACTCTCGGGGTCACAACAGGAAAGACATGTGGGCATAATGTAAGGCCCCGTTAACGGTAACCCTACTTTCGTGTTGGATTTACTCATAAACACAGTTCTAAATATCAGAGTTAATTAAAACATTTACGCGGAATATAAAACTTTCATAAAACATTACAATATTTCATAACTTGTCTCAAAACGTCCTTTGTCTTTCACATTAAAACATTAAAATTAAAACATCGTAAGTCTTCAGATGCCAGGCTCTTATTCTTCTGCCATGTGTCCCCGCTCAAGCCAGCTGTCTCATCCTACTCACCTGCGTGCATATTAAAAGTCAGCTACGCTGAGTGAGTTCTAGTTAATCACATAATCATACAATAAATTCTTTACATTTCATACTTAACCTCCTAACTTTCTTTCATACACACTTAAGTGCTTTTACTTTCATTTTTACCTTCATACTTTCTTTACATACATAATCATACGTTTTAAAGAGCCTTTCGCCCTATAACCTCGCAGATATTATAAGGGTCTGGTCCCTAGTTTTCGAATATTAGAAGGGTTCGATTCCCTAACATCACAGATATTATAAGGGTCTGGTCCCTACCATCACAGATATTATAAGGGTCTGGTCCCTAGTTTTCGAATATTAGAAGGGTTCGATTCCCTAACATCACAGATATTATAAGGGTCTGGTCCCTACCATCACAGATATTATGAGGGTCTGGTCCCTAGTTTCGAATATTAGAAGGGTTCGATTCCCTAACATCACAGATATTATAAGGGTCTGGTCCCTAACATCACAGATATTATAAGGGTCTGGTCCCTAGTTTTCGAATATTAGTAGGGTTCGATTCCCTCTTCGTTACCATACATTATACCCCGAGTAATTTTTTTTGGGCTCGGTACCCTTTTCGTAACCATACAACCATACATCATACCTCGAGTATTATTAGGGCTCGGTACCCTTTTTGTAACCATACAACCATACATCATACCTCGAGTATTATTAGGGCTCGGTACCCTTTTCGTAACCATACAACCATACATCATTATTTCCTTCTTTTATTATCTCTATCACTTTCATACACATAAGCATTCATATTATACTTACCTTATACATAGCATTACAACCTGACAGTACGTGCAATATCCGAAGATCGTTCACGTACCATCAAGCAATCATTCTTACAAAACACATATATCACATAGGGCATACACTTATCACTTAGGATAAATGTATTAACAACACATCAAGTATGCACACAGCCCCGAAAACATAACAAGGAATGGGGCTAGAAACTCACCTGAACACGGTTACGTTCTCCGTTGATCGTAATCCCTTTCTTCAGTTGTGCACGGCTGACTGTATAACAAGTATACATATCAATTTAACTATCACTACTTATAATGTATTTCTATCTTTATATGACCCACAACGAACGGGGGTCCGGGGGCAGCGCCCCTGGCAGCGGGGTCTAGGGGCGGCAGCCCCTAGCAGGGTCCAAGGGGCAGAGCCCCTGGCTGGGGTCGAGCTGCCAGGTCAGCTTGGAAAAATTTTATTTCCATTAACTGTCTTAACACATTTTTCATTAGATTTTTAGTTTACTTCCTAATCGAACTTGGCTTTAGGCGAAGTTAAACCTTAGGCGAACTTAGCTTTAGGCGAAGTTAAACCTTAGGCGAACTTAGCTTTAGGCGAAGTTGTCATCAGGCGAACTTGGCCTCAGGCGAAGTTATCATCAGGCGAACTTAACTTTACAGCGAAGTTGCCATCAGGCGAACTTAGCTTGCAGGCGAAGTTCATCAGGCGAACTTAGCTTGCAGGCGAAGTTCGTTGCTTTGAAGGCGAAGTTGCCCAGATGAAGGCGAAGTTGCCCAGATGAAGGCGAAGTTGCCCAGACAGCCGCTGTTTTAGCTTCTGATCGGCATTTCGAGCGATTTTAACACCCTTGCTATGGTTCAATATCACCCACTACGCTACCCGGCCATTTTCGGTCGTTTATACACTAAAAAGCTTGGATCTTTAAACTTTAAAGATCAAGAACCATACCTTTTTGGGCTTGTTTAGATCTCGTTTACTTGCTTAATCACAACCAACCGCTCTCTCTTTCTCGGACCTCGCTCTCCCTCTCCTCGGCTGCCGCCGGCGGTTGTAGGTGGTGTGTATGTTATGGAGTGTTTTTAGGAAAATGATGGAAATGAAGGTATTTTGGGGTTTTGGGGGTATTTATATCCCTGAAATCCCATTCTCATTTAACCCATCTCAATTAATCCAAGTCCAAGACCCGCTCCTTACCCGATATTAATTAATTACGCGAAATCACTAAACATAACTTCCTTTATTCATCATTAAAATTTTAGGATGTTACACATAAGGAGTCTTGGTGGTGGAACAAAGCTGTACAAGATAAGATAAGGGACAAACAAGGATGTTTCAGAGAGCTTATGAGGTGCACGAATGAGGAGGAGCACGTGGAATTGAGGGAGACCTACAAAACGGCCAAGAGAGAGGCGAAGAAGGCAGTTGTGGAAGCAAAGAACGCGGCTTATAAACGGATGTATGAACGTTTAGAAACAAAAGAAGGGGAACATGCTATGTTTAAGATTGCCAAATCCAGGGAGCGTAAAAGGCAAGATCTAGGGCCGGTGAAGTTCATAAAGGATACAGATGGGCATGTACTAGTCAAGGAGCAGGACATCAAGCTAAGATGGCAAACCTATTTCCACAATCTTTTCAATAATGGGAGAGCTTACCAAGAAGAACATGACAACACAACCTCCCAACGACAACAACCGAATAACTGCTACTGCCGACGGATCACACGAGAAGAGGTGCAGACTGCACTTAGGAGGATGGGAAGGGCTAATGCGGTTGACCCAGACAACATACCCATGGAGGTGTGGAAGTGTCTTGGAGAGGAAGGAGTCATGTGGTTAACTACTCTGTTCAATAGTATCCTTAAATCTGGTAAGATGCCAGACCAATGGAGGAGCAGCGTTGTAGTTCCTATCTATAAGAACAAAGGAGACACCCAATGTTGTGGTAACTACCGAGGAATCAAACTACTAAGTCAAACTATGAAGCTATGGGAAAGAGTGATTGAGGTTAGACTTAGACGAGAAACTCAGGTTACGGTGAACCAATTTGGATTCATGCCGGGGCGTTACACCACAGAGGCAATACACCTTATAAGAATATTGATGGAAAAATATCGGGAGAAGTAGCGTGACCTGTATATGGTGTTTATTGACCTAGAAAAGGTGTACGACAGTGTGCCACGACAGGTGCTTTGGGAGTGCTTGGAGGGTAGAGGAGTACCCAGGAAATACATAGAGATAATTATGGATATGTATACTAGAAGTGCAACAAGTGTCCGTGCGCCAGTGGGTGATACTGATCTCTTCCCTGTAGAGGTAGGTCTTCATCAGGGGTCAGCGCTGAGTCCGTTTCTCTTTGCAGTAGTCTTGGATGAGTTGTCAAAGTCGATTCCTACCATGGTGTATGACGTTCGCAGACGATATGGTGTTACTTGCTGAGAAAAAACGGGATCTAAACATGAGACTTGAGGAGTGGCGAACAGACTTAGAGACAAAAGGTTTAAGGATTAGTCGATCTAAGACGGAGTATCTCCACTGTGCTTTTGGAGGGGTAAATGACAATGAGGACGCACAGATTACCATTGAAGGGCAGGTGGTTCCGCAGGTAACGAAGTTCAAGTATCTAGGATCATTTGTCCAGAGCGATGGGGAATTAGACAGTGATGTGACCCATCGAGTTCAGGTAGTATGGGGTAGATGGAAAGCAGCCACATGTATATTGTGAGACAAGAGTTTCCCAACTAAACTAAAGGGAAAATTTTATAGGGTTGCAGTAAGACCTGCAATGCTGTATGGAACAGATTGTTGGGCCATCAAGAAGGCACAAGTGCGGAAGATGGAGGTGGCAGAAATGAGAATGCTACGTTGGATGTGTGGGCACACAAGGTTAGTCCGAATAAGAAACGCCGTGTTTCGGGAGAGATTAGGGGTGGCGAACATAGCACACAAGATAAGAGAGTGGAGATTGAGATGGTTTGGACATGTGAAGAGAAGACAGACGACGAATCCTGTTGGATCCATAGAAAACATTACTATAGAGGGGAGAAGGGGTAGAGGAAGACCTAAATTGACTTGGGATGAGAGGATTACGAATGATTTGATAGACCTAAACCTATCCGAGGACATGGTTGAGGATAGGAATGCTTGGAGAAGTAGAACTAAAGTTAAGGATTTTTAGGGAGAAATGAATACCTTAGGGCTTCTATTTACCTTATTTTAGTCACACACCATAATAATATTTTCTCTACATAAATAGTATTATTATTATTGTTGTTGTTGTTGTTGTTGTTGTTATTATTACTGTTGAACTTTGATTTTCTTTGTATTGTTTCATACATATGTATTTTAGAGCTGAGGGTGTCTCTGGAAGCCACCTCTTTATCCATTTGGATAGAGGTACGGTGTGTCTACATCCCACCCTCCCAGACCCTACTTATAGCTATGCTATTGATGGGATTTTACTGGATATGATTGATTGAATTAATGTAAATCTAAAAGACTCGTATAACCAATCATGTGTTTTTGATTATTTTTATTAGATATAGCGGTATAAAGGTCAAAAGCACTATCATTTACTTTTACTGTTTATTAACTTATCTCATTTTCTTAAAACGTAGCTTCGTTATATTTTTAACATTTTCTAAGTTACACTATAAAATATAGTGATTTTTTTATCTCAAACACAATATATTTATATTAAAAAATTAAAAAAATAAAAAATTAATCAAGTTAAAACTAATTATTGCATATTTATGTAATGTAACAAAATACTTAGATTATATATGTGTAATATGAGCGGACAACAATGCAAAAAAATATTTCAAATATAAATGGAAGAAGTGTTGTGCTAAACAGACTCAAGACTTGCAATAATACTACCGCACGATGAAATTCCTTCTTTTTTTTCTTTTTATATATATTTCGAATATTTATGTAAATATATTATCTATTTAACTTTTATATAGAATTTTTGGATTATGAAACGTTTTATATTAGTTGTATCTTTTATTTTCAATTACAAAAAAACCAAAAAATAAAACTTGAAAACCCGACAACTTTTTTTTAAATAACAGTTATTGAAGGAAAAGCTTTTAGTGTCGGCAAAACACTTCAGCGTAAAAATGCCAGTTTTACAATCATTTATCCATTCGAGAAAGTATCATGATAACTATCACTGTAATTGAAGAACAAATTGATATAACTCATCAAAATGAAAAAAAAAACGTGAAACAAATATTGAATTACATTAAATATACAACAAAGTTAATATAACTCAAAACCCCTTATTACACATAACTCGTGTCTTTCTTTATACTTTAACTCGATTGCTTCACATTTGTTATACAATGTCTAACCAAAGTCAGCCCAACAGTGATGTTGGGTGAAGCTAATGTTTGAGACCCGAAAAAATAAAGCCTCACTTATAAAGTTTAAACGTTAGTAAATATGTGACAAAATAGCAAACTCGTCCTTTATATTTACACGATTTTTCAATAGATGTCCTTTAGCAAAAACAAAAAAGACAGAAAACCTCCTTTATGATTAAAAACCTTATCACGTTATATCATTTGGCTCTAACCCATTTAAGTTTTCTTGTTAAAACCAATCATGTGCATAACATATGAGGGTGAATTTCACTTTTACTCCTTAAGAGAATATTTGTGTAATAACTTAAACTTTGAGTCAAATGAAAATATTTAAATTAACTTATCTTCATCTTTCTCCCTACACCACCAACACCACCAACATCTTTAGCTACCATATTTTCCAACCCTCCCACTTCTTTACTCTGTTTTTTAATATGATTTTCGAGCTTCTCATCTTTCAACCTAATTATTTACTATATATGACTAAGGACTTTGGTGCCGCAAGTGCCCTATTGGGCCATTTGCCGGCACCTATTGGTCCGTGATTTTTTTTAGTTCGGTTATCATAATGAACGTAATGAAAACCGACTAAACATCATTTTTTTTGTTTTAATTCCGGCCACAAGTTCCCTATAACCCTATTGGGCCACTTGTCGCCACCATATTGGTCTGTAATTTTTTGTTTTGTTTTTAGTTCGGTTAATGAATGTAATGGAAACCGACCAAACATCATTTTTTTTTGTTTTAGTTCCGGTAGCATAACAAAACTCACGGAAACCGTACAAATTCACACAGAATCGCTGCCTCAATGCCCGTGACCAACTACGCTCAGGGTTTACCAACGTGCAAGTTTACTGACTGGCATCCCCCTTGGTCCACCTCAATTTTTATATTATTTTTCGTTTTTAGCTCCGGTAGTAACACAATTAAAACCGCCCAAATTCGTGTCGCGTTACCGCCCAAATGCCCAGGACCCATAACGCTTGGGTTTTACCACCGTCCAGGTTTGTAAATAAATATTGTTTTACATATTTTGGTATTTTATATTTTAATTTGATGAATTAATTTTTTGGGTTTTATCACTCGAATTTTACCAATGGTGTGTATACTATAACGAACGTAATGGATACCGACCAATTTCGCGTCAACCCACCGTAGTAATGCTCGGGTTTACTGACACTCGGATTTCAACATTGGTACTTTGCCATCTGCCCGACGCATTACGCCATGTAAAAAAAGCTAGTTCTTCATAAATATGTAAACAAAATCCGTGTATTACAACTTAATGTGCAAAAACAATCAACAAAAATTATTTCAAAAACAAATCTATCAAGCACGTATCTTATAACTGGGAAGAAACAGTAAACAGAGGAAACACAACAAAAATATTGATAAGCTGGGTACGATTCATGTTCAAGATCCATGGATAATAAAACATTAACCAAACCCATGTCGAAGTTAATTTATTATATTAATGAACTAGTTTCAAAGAAGAATACTTTCCACAACAGCAATGTGAATGGTGTTTGGTGGCCAAAGTGTGTGACTTAGTGAATCTCGCCGATGATTTGTGGATTTCCCTGCTGCTATCCCCGTCGTCGTTGACTCCGCTGCCGGCTCACATCACCACCCCCTCAACCTCTCTGTAAACAACTGAAAACCATCCACAACTTCCTGTGAATCACTCCACAACAACCCCTTACAGATTGAAAAACCCCAATTTTTCACAACCAATTTCCGAATTAAGGTTTCCAAACCCTAAAACCGAGGTATTTTGTGGGATATTTTTTCTATAAAGGTCGAAGATGTGATGCCTATCACGATGCTTTCACGAGGAGTGGCGTAGCCAGAAATTTTTTCCTACGGGTTCGAAAATTTTTGAGGGACAAAAGACCGACTGTTTACCACTTATATTTGGGGTTTATACGGGTTCGATGTTGAAATTTCTACGGGTTCGATGTCAAAATACACTAATATATAACATTAAAACAAAATTTTATACGGGTTCGGCCGAACCCATTCCCCTAAGGCTGGCTACGCCCCTGTTCACGAGTGTGAGAAGCTTCAAACTGAGTAAAGAAGCGTGATAAGCTTGAAGCATTAGAAGCTCGAAAATCACATTAAGAAACAGAGTAAAGAAGAGAAAGGGATTAGATGGTGGTGGTGTTGTCGGAAAATATAGTGGTCGGAGATGAGGGTGGTGGTAGTGGTGTAGAGAGAGAGAGAGATACGGAGATAAATTTTCATTCAATATTTTAATTTGTCTTAAAGTTTAAGTTATCTATGCAAATAGTCCTTCAAGGAGTAAAAGATAAATTTAATGAGAAAACTTATTTGGGTTACGGTCAAAGGACAAAACGTGATAAGGTTTTTAATCATAAAGGATGTCTTCTGTAATTTTTTCCGCTAAAGGACATTTACTAAAAAATTATGTAAACATAAAAGACGAGTTTTGCTATTTAATTTTTTATAACGCTTCAAGAAGCTGGTCTGATAGTTAGAATATTGTTAATCTGTTTTAAAAAATATTCCACCCAAGTTATGTTCTCTAACCGTGCAACTATTTTAAGATGCTCTAGTGGTCATTTTTATAGTTTTTCCCAAGTATAAAAGATAATAGAAAATTGGCTGCTTTATATATTCCTTTTATTTGCATGATCTAAATCAAATTTCTTTTTCAAAACAAAATTTAAAAATTTTGTAATTTCATATATGAAATACGACAATCATTCGATAGATTTTAAAATAAAATTTATAAAATTAGTTTCATCTCTCTACCTCTCGATAAGGGCCACTATTTTCACTTTCGCTTTAGGCCTTCAAAATGGTTAGGCCGCTACTCTGTTTAACTCTAACTTGGTTTGTTTATATAGGGTTAACCTAAATTGTTAGCCACGTGACAGTTTTAGTTACAACGTAATTATGAAACATAACGAACCGTGACTGCTTTGTCATTATTGGTCCCCCAAATTCACAACATTGTGACTTGAAGTCTGAAATTACCAACAATAATTACACGTCAGAAATCCATTGTTGAAGCTTCTGCGAGCGACCCCCTGTAATCCATCAAAAAATGCATTAGACCATCCGTAATGCCACATTATTGTCGGCGTTTTGGAGAATAACATCGGGGGCACACCGCCCCCCTGCCGTTTTGGGTATTTTATTTTTCCGGCGTTTTGTATATAAAGAGAGAAATGGTACCATTTAAAAAAATATATATATCCGCTGGAAGGGTTTATGGAGATGGGTTCTTTTTTGAGAGCTTCCGGCGGTGGAGGAGGAGGTGGTGGTGTAGCCATTGACGGTGGCCGGAGATGATTTGACAGTGGCCTCTGTTGGTGGTGGCCGGTCGACCTTCGCCGTGTTGGGTGGTGGTGACCGGTGAGTGGACGTCGGAGAACCATATAAGAGGACGAATCGAAGAGAATTCCGGTGAGTGGTGACCGGTGAGGGTTTTGTTGGGTAGTGGTGATGTTGTGGTTGGATGTTGACGGCGAGTTGACGTTTTTCGGCTAGTCTTCCGGCGAGTTGGATGGAAGGGATGGATTGATTGGTTTATTTAAAGTAATATTTATTTAATAAAATATTATTATTATTTGATTATTTTTAATAAAAAACAAAAAAAGATAAATATTGACTGGGCGTCACGTGGTGCATAACGCCTGGGGGTGAGGCTTTTTGACTACACCCTGTTTTTGTAAAAACCATAACTCTGACTGGGTGTCACGTGTCGCATAATGTCTGGTAGTAAAACTTTATGACTACACATGGTCTTATTCACATTCTGCTTACCGATAGAGCATCGCCGCCAGGAACCACCTTCAACGTTCTGTCTGCCGGTAAATAAAATAGATGACTTTAAACCAAATAAGCGTCTATCTGGTTGCTGCTAAATTGCACATCCCAATTTTCATTCAAAAATTCCTTCAGTATATGAAAACTGAAAGTGAAACTGAATATAGCTTGATCTAAATGAATATAAATAAAACTGATGATGCATCATTCTATCAAAAAGTAATTAGCAAACTGAGTGACCACATGACTATGTTTATAAAAAAGACAAGTTTCTACTAAAAATCATAAAGATTCGGTATAACATTTAAAAATAAAAAAAAAATTTTATTAAGAACGTGATTATTGATTTTATTTAAATCATTAGTCAGGATAAAGAAAAACACATAATTGAGAGAGAAATGCATTTCCTGTAATTATTGTGCATTTTTAAGAGGTACAAAATGATTGTGATTAACACCTTGGATCCAGTATAGCCACCACAATATCTAAATGATTTTGTTTCCGGTCATGATATCCATCTTAGCAGTATTAACACCTAAAAGGTGAGAAGAGTGTTTATCACTAATCATTTAAATAACTTTAGATAAAAGATAAGTAGGGACAAACTAGTTCCTGTTAAGTCTTAACAGGCAACAACCTGTTATTTGGTTTCAATACTTAAACCTTTAGGAATCGACAGTGAAAGCATGAAATACATGCATTAGACTTGAAATCGGGTACTCCATGAACAATATGATCTTCCTAAAGTTTTTCATTATTACAGTCTATCTGAATTTGGAGGCATAAACGACACGGACATAATAACATTTATAATCAATCAATTAGCTAAAGAAGATGAAAATGTTAATGTATTTCATTACATGACATCTAAAAGTAATATTGTATGGATCGTGTTGTGATGTCATACGTGAATTTTTGTTGAGATCATAAAACAAAAGAATCAATAAAACCACTTGAGTAATTCGAAACATGACGACTGTGCTTTCCTTAATCTCTACACAATTGGACGTATTCTTTGATTGCAAAACTCTTTTACTTTTTAACGTATATATTCAAAATTATTATTATGGATGTATATGATTATAATGAATATGATACTATAAAACTGAATTATATAAAACGGCTATAAACCTATAAGATTATAAGGTTGTGTGTGTTGGTGAGGGTGGATGTAGTGTCGTCCTTTAACGAATGCGAACATGTTACATATGAAACACAATTATCAATATATCAAGAAAAACAGTGAACAAGATTACATAAGAAGATAGTTGAAAAAAATCTGTATAACGTTAAAGGGTATATGAATTTATTCAAATTAGATAAATGAAGTTGTAGAAATGAAATAATTTTCAGTTCTCGTGTTTAGATTCTATGAAAAACACTCATGTTTTTTATTTTTATTTTTCCGTGTTCAGATATGGGTTTGAATCTCAGGGTCTTACTGAAAGCATCATCTTCATCCTCTGGAATAGATATAAGATTCATCTATATCTTATCTTTCTCAGATCTTACCAATTAGCATAAATTTTCTCTCGGTAAAATTTACTTCGTATGATAGTTTGAAATCAGTGTTTGCTTGATCATCTTTAAGCTGATATATATGTTGCAATGCCACCGTGTTCTTTTGTTGTATTTGGAGAAAGAGTTCTTTTTGTAACATGCTCTCATAATCTACTATAAGCATAATTTATTTGTTCTTTGAGATAATAAAATAAACTAATATAATCAAAAAGTCAAGTTATTCTACAAAGGGTAATAAAAATAAGAAGTGTGAGAATCCATAAATAATTGACATGTGTCAAGTGGAGACCAAAAGAAAAAGGGTATAGAGGTAATTGTACACATTTTCTCTCTCCACATGCAAGATACATGTTAATACTCTCATCATTTTAAAACGTTTATAACTTTTTCGTATGATATTTTTTTTTAAAAAAAATCATCATAATAACAAGTGTTTTTTTATCTTTAATATGAGTATGATTTTTGTTATATAAAATTTAAAACAAAAATCACGTCATAGTGTCTTTTTGCACATCATTGTGTCTTTTCGCTTATCATTGTGTCTTTTTTCGTCATTGTGTCTTTTCGCACACCATTATGTCTTTTCGCTTATCATTGTGTCTTTTTTCGTCATTGTGTGTTTTCGCACACCATTGTGTCTTTTTTCATCATTGTGTCTTTTCGCTTATCATTGTTTTTTTTCGTCATTGTGTCTTTTCGCTTATCATTGTGTCTTTTCGCACACCATTGTATCTTTTTTCGCCATTGTGTCTTTTCGCTTAACATTGTGTCTTTTTTCGTCATTGTGTCTTTTCGCTTATCATTGTCTTTTTTCATCATTGTGTCTTTTCGCTTATCATTGTGTCTTTTCGCACACCATTGTGTCTTTTCGCTCACCATTGTGTCTTTTTTCGCCATTGTATCTTTTCGCTTAACATTGTGTCTTTTTTCGTCATTGTGTCTTTTCGCACACCATTGTGTCTTTTTGCTTATCATTGTGTCTTTTTTCGTCATTATGTCTTTTCGCACACCATTGTGTCTTTTTTCGTCATTGTGTCTTTTCGCACACCATTGTGTCTTTTCGCTTATCATTGTCTTTTTTCGTCATTGTGTCTTTTCGCTTATCATTGTGTCTTTTTCGCCACTGTGTCTTTTTTCGCACACCATTGTGTATTTTCGCACACCATTGTGTCTTTTCGCACATTATTGTGTCGTTTTTCGTCATTGTGTTTTTTCGTCATTATGTCTTTCAACTCATCATTATGTTTTTTTAAATACTAATAACACCTTTGTGTAATAATAATATGTAAAAATAATGATAAAATAACAACAAATTATCTAATACATAAAACACAATGATTAATACATGTTACACAATAACTTGAAACGTAAAACACAATGGTGAATACGTATAACACAATGACATAAAACGTAAGACACAATGGTGAATACGTATAACACAATGGCATAAAACGTAAGACACAATGGTGAATATATATAACACAATGGCTTGAAACGTAATACACAATGGAAACAGCATATTACACAATGACACAATGAACAACAAAAAACACAATTAAAAAACTCATTAATTTTTTTTATTTTTATATAACAATATGATACTCATATTAAAGATAAAAAAACGCTTATTATTATGGTGAATTTGTTTTTTAAAAATAATGCCGTATGAAAAAGTTGTGGACATATTAAAATGAGGGGAATTGACATGTGCCTTGCATGTGGAGAGAGAAAGTCAACAAATGTGGGTTATTACCTTCATGCCCTTTTCATTAATTTTTATTTATTAAATTAATTTCAGCCATTTAAATCTAAAATCAATGGACTGAATTCCTTCTCACCATTCTCATTTTTGTTGTCCTTTGTATTTTAACTTTACCCTATAAACAAAACATAATTTTAATATGTTCACCTAAAACAAAATCATACTTGATTAAATAGTATCTGCGCATATGGTATCATTAATATGCTCCACCAAAAACAAATAATGCAAGACTCAATTATCTCTCTTGTTCATATGATTTGCAATTATATACATGCATGCACAATACTTAAGTAACATTCTTGTGTACCATGTGTTGATATGTATATCCAGATGGCAAAACCACCTGGGCTTAATCAACCAAAATAATGAAGAATGATTGCTGCCACGGGAGCTATTAACGTAATTAGCTAGGAACTGTACCTAAACAAATGTAAAACTTATAACACGAAATCATCATATGTAAAATTTAACTAACAACCAGTTATATATCACGTTAAAATAACTAATCTTATTTTTACCTTTGTAGAATTGTAGAACATTTAAAACTATGATTGATTTGGAAACGATAAAAATGAACTTACTTTTAAAACGGAAAAATAATAATGAGAAACGAAAAGCAACATTTGTCCACCAAATAAGCTAGGTCTTTTGTGTTCGGTCGTCATTTTTAAATTGGGGTTAATTTCTTGAACTTAATAGAAATGAACACATATAAACATTTCTGCATATTGTTATAATTACATATACACACTTTGTGTTTGGGCACGGTTAATAAATGCAAGCTTGGGTGTTTGGCAGGTTAGGGAGTAGGGAGTAGGGACGTTCTATTTGAAAGGCGCTGACAAATGTTCGCATACATAGGTTTATGCTTGAATAACCGAAAACATTTTTTTATGAATGGAAGGCACTTGTTATTGAGATAGAAGAAAGGTGTCGAGATAGAAGAGAGAGAGAATTGGTGGATTTCGAGGGTAACTAAAGGAAGGTAGGTGTTTGCAACCAAGCTTGTAGCTACGGACCAAATTCATAGCAAAATAGGTACTTGTGTATGGATGTAGCGAACACCTATTTTGTTACAACTTTGATACGTAACTACAAGTCTCGTTACTAATTATTTTGCTACACAATCATATCTTGCAACGGCTTTAACTACAAAGTTGTTGAGATAGAAGAGATGTGGATTTGGTGGTTCTTGTTAAGCTAGAAGAGATGCGGATTTGATGGTTTTTGAGGGCAACAAAAGGAAGAACAATGGTGATGGTGAGTTGGAATCAATAGCAAAAAATTAGCGACGGCTTTGAAGCTATGGAATAAATATGTAGCAATTCTTAAAAATACAGGCATTTGTTACGAATTTTCTACGGATATGGATGTAACAAATTCCTCTTTTGCAAAGAATTTTCTACGGATTTGGTCTGTAGCTAGAAGTCATATCGTTAATTTATTTTGATACAGATTTTGCTACGGAATTATATTTAACGACTTTAGCTACCAAAAAATTCGTCGTCATTTCAGATATGGATTTTTAGTAGGAGTGAGAAGGGGGGTGACGGTTGTTGTTGTAATTAACAGCCTAAGTTAGGATTAAAGGTTTATTTAATTACTTGTTGATCAATTCGGGTCTTCTCCATATATACAATAACCAAGTTAGGGTTACGTATGAGATTTATTGGAACTTGGTTTTTAAGTTATATTTTCCTAATCATAATAAGATAGAGATTATTCAACATCGCTTGTTCTTCGTTAATTATCGTTAATCCTATCTTGAGTTATTATCAAGGGTGTTTAGAAATCAATTTGAATTCGAAACATTCGAAATTCTATTTGATTCGAATTCGATTATTAAAAATTCGTATTCGCTTCGATACGTATACGAATATAGTAATCGAATACGGATTTATTATTTTTTATTCGATTCGAAATTAGAATACAAATTATATATATATATATATAGGGGTGGTTAACGTACAATGGTTTAACGTACATTACGTGCGCGAAATACGTTCAAGGTTAAACCTTTAAACGTTCATGTTTAAAATTTAAAACGTTCAGGCAAAAAAACTTAAACGTCCATGCTTAAATCCTGATACATTCAATGTTAAACCCCGTTATTCAAAACTCAAAACTGATCGATTGAAGCTTCAAATTGATGATTAATTGAATCAATTTCAAGTTAATTGATCAATTAGGGTCAACAATTTCAATTGCTCAATTTGACAACTGACATGTGAACAACGATTGATGGTTGTGACAGAAGAAGATGGTGTTCACGACGGTAGACGATAGTCGCGACGGTGGACGGAATCGTTGAATGGTGATGCTGAAGGTGGACGGAATCGATGGGAGAAGAGGTTGACGAAGACCGGCTCACGTAATTGTGATTTTAGGGTTAGCGTGGTTATTGAAGATCGACGTTCCAGAGTGTCGCGTACCTGTTGTACGATAAATGATTAATGTATCCAATCCTTTATCTATATATATAAAGGACGAGTATATAATATTTTAATTCGAGCCATATCAATAAATAATAAATGTGTATTACAAAATAATTGAAGTGAATGACTCATACTATTATTTCTTAAACTTTCCCCTATTCCTCAAACCCTTTTTTGTTTGTTTTACATTTATGATTATGGGTTTTGAATTTTTAAACATAGGTGAACTTGAATCAAATCGATTTATTTGGATTCGAGTTCCAAATACGAATCGAATTGAATTTTGTATAAGGCTACAAATACGAATATGAATCAAATAATTCAACTTTTAATCGAATACGAATACCGGAAAAAAAAATTATTTGTATTATTCAATTCGATAAAGTCAAAAATTCGGTTTATTCGATTCAATGAAAACCCCTGGTTGTTATTGAGTAAGAAGAGAAGTGGAATTGTTGGTTTTCGAGAGTAACCAAAGGAAGATCAATGGTGATGGTGGTCGTTTAGCAATAAAAAGATGACCATCGCATACAAATGTTATACTTCCTTATCTTAAATCATCAACATTCAAAATGTCATGTAAGTGAAAGAAATTTATTAATAAGTATGGGATAGAAGACCATCATGAATCGGCCAGTAAAGCCTACTTGGTTTAAACAAAGATTAAAGTTGAAAGGTTTCAAGAAAAATGTAGAGACAATGCACGGTTAGATCGTGAATAAGCCATGTCAGGCTGATCAAATTTAATGAAGAAGCCATAAAAGAACCAATGTTGGTGGTCGGCTTTATCATTAATTGAATGTGTCAAGCCGACATGTACAAATTTTATTAATTGGATTATGTTTTCATTATCCGTATATGAATTGTGTTAAGAATAACAACACAAACACTCAAATATGTTATATAAATCAAGATCTTATATAATTTTCTTAACTTTTACAAAATAATTCAAACTCTATATAAATGAGTATGTACTTTTTATAAGTATCTTACAACCATCTTGAAATGGTGTTTCTATTTGATAAAATGATCAACCTTTTGATAATGCTTGAACACATCTTCCATGCCTTAACGGATAAATTTTGTCACTTCTTTTTAGAACGGCAGTGAATAAATTTAGCAACTAAGATAGGGCATTATTAAGTTAATTGAACAGAAGATCAAACTTCCTATATTGGAACTTTCGTAAGAGAAAAATGCCCAACACAGGAGCCCAAATCGATTCCAAGTTTTTAACTCCATCGCTTAAAATCGCGTTTCTGCAAAGCAAAATTTTCGAAGTGATTTAAAAAAAAAACCATTTTAAGGGAAATTATTCTGTTGATTTTCTTGTTATCACGCCATTTAGTCCATTTAGTTAGATTTACTTAAAATCAAAATAGAATCAAAATAAAGTTAATACTAGTCAAAAGTTCTAGAGTACCCAATTGTTCGACATAGAGGTGGCAAATGGGTTGGGTTGGGTCGAACGAGTCATGGGTTGAAATGAGTCATGGGTCAAAACGAGTATGGGTCATAATGAGTTTGGGTCAAAATGGGTCAATTAAAAAAAGGGTTGTTTTGGTTTGGGTCAAAATAGGTTAGGGTCAAACCGAGTTTTGAGGGTTTTTTTTTGTGAACGAGAATAACGTCGGAAACATTTTAGTTTTTTTTAGATTTTTTGTGTTTTATTTATATTTTAAGTTATGATTTTTTTTATTATTTTTTTTTGAATTTTTTTGAGGGGTTTTCTCTTAAGATCAAAAACCCTCAAAAAATATTCAAAAATAATAATAAAAAAATTATAATTCAAAATATAAATCATAAAAAAAGTAAAAACGCTAAAATGTTTCTTACGTTGTCCTCATTCCATAAAACAAATACCCACCTAGATCGAACCGAAACCGAAAAAATCGACGAAAATGAAACAAAGAAACAAAAGGCCAAAAGCGGACCACATCAATCGAAATCGAAAAAATCAATCAAAACGAAACTAAAAGAATTCAAACCGAACAAAAACAAAACTGAAAAAACAAACAAAAATGATTCCGGAATCGACCAAAAAGAAACAAAAGAAACCAAAACCCAAAACGTCACGGGTGAAAACTCTTGTTGGCTTGAAACCTGAACCGAACCCGTTCCAATCTAAAACCCGTTTCGTGCCGAAACCTGTCTTGTACAAAAACCCGTTCCGATCTGAAACCTGTCACATTTCCTTATGACACTAACCCACATCGCCCCATTTCTTTGAACTTGTCGACCCATTTTGACCCGAAACTAAAAGGATGGAATTCAAATGAGTTTTGACCCATTTAGTTAAAACCTTTTACTCAAACCAACTCATTTAATTTTTAAAACAACTCAAATTGACTCATTTGAAAGAGTTTGGGTCAAGATTGTCACCCCTAGTTCGACACTGTTGTATGTTTTTGGCACCAACTAACTAGGTGGTTTGAGGGGCAAATCCCTTAAGTAGTAACCATGAGGATTCAAGGGGGCACATGGCCTCTTGGTAGGGTTGAGTAGTCTATGATAAGGGTATTCAACTAATCGAATTTTGAATATTCGAATCGAATTATTCGAATTTTGAAACTCTGAGGATGGATTCGAATTCGAAATAGATTCGACAAATTCGATTCGATTCGAATTCAAAAAAACTAATTCGAAATTCGATTCGAGAATGAAATTTTAAACGATTCGGATTTAGTAAAAAAAATCTATTTCAATTTCAAACCCACTACAAATTTGAGTTTTTTAACAACAAAAAGTACAAGCACATAAAATAAAGGCAGTGTCCAATTATATTAATTATTGACCCAAGTGAACTTTCTATTTTTAATATCTATAACTCAAAAGATTTATGCAGTTTATCTTTTAATAAGTATGTATATATATATATAACAAAAATAAAATGTATAATTGAAATCGAATTTCGAGTCGAATCGAATTTAAAATCATACATGCGTATTCGATTCGAAATTCGATTTTAGTAGAACTGAATTCGAGTGCAAGTCGAATCGAAATTCGAGTTATTCGAGTCTGATTCGATTACTGAACACCGCTAGTCTGTGATCAACAACAACATGGTCCATTTGTTATAATTGTGACCAATAACAACTTAGTCTATAATTGGTCACTTTGATGAACATCAAGTTGCTCCATCAATGGCTATCGCGAGCAACATCAACCATGAGTAGTAGCAATTTCTAGCATTGAGTGCATTATCAACAACTTGGGCGAGTTACTGATTAAGAGGTTCTTGCTGAAGGTTTTGATGTAACCGAATGGTTAACAATTGTTTTAATCGCCAACCGACATACTTTTTAAAAAAGAGTTGTGTTGTTTCAACCAAATATTATTACGTTACCTACATATACAAGGAATGTCTTTGTTTAGTTTTTTCATACATTTTGATACGATTTATGATATACATTTTCAAAACAAAAATTTACCCATTCTTGTTAGGCTTTGAATTGTTTAGTTCAAGATTTTGAGATGCACCACTTAAAAAGATATCCATGCTATTTCCAAACCTTAAGATCTACACTTTTTACCCATATACATGTATCATATTAAATACTGCAGATCAAGTATTACATCCAAAATTCGTGATAGACTTTCACCTCAAAAGCATAAAAGGATTCTCAATTGACAAATTTTAGAAACAAAAACGAAAATGATAAAGTGAGAAATGGAAAGTATGCTCATGGCCTTTTTACCCCCAACAAGGCAGCATCTTGAACATACATAGAGAGTGATATAGATCAATGCGAGTTACGGTGTGAAGTGCATGCTCATTAAATACTCTTATTGCTTGCAGTAACGAACCTGAAGATTCAAGATTCAAGGTGCAGTAACGAACCCGCAACCAGGGGCGCTGCCCCAGACCTCCATTCGTTAGGGGATTCGTCCCTAACATCATAATAGACTAAAGGAAGTGTGCACTCCACACACTATAATGTTAACACAAGTTACCATTGATGTTATTGTCCATCTATCGCCAGTTATAACCATAGCGGATGCATGTATTGTTGAGGGGGTGGTAAGGTCCCCACTCAAATTTGTATGAGATGCATATATATATTCATATTTTTAATGTAACTTTTGGTTGAAACAAATTTCCCCCTTACGTTTTTTCGTTTACCCCCTTGTACATCCTACTAATTAAATCATGTTCATGTGCAAGCCCAACCCAAATAGACAAATATAGCCAAGCCCAGTTGCCCAATTCTCATTGTTATTGAACGATTGAAACTTGAGAGTAAAACATTAGAAGTTTAGAACCCCTAAAATACTAATACTAATATCGTACAAAATAAAGAAGACGGTAGGCAATCAATGAATCAAATATGCCTTTAAACGAGTAAGCAACCATTCGAGTTCAAATTAAATCAGGTTCATGTGATTTTTTATTTATTTGTTTATTGGTTCTTTATTTCTTTGCTTGGGGTAATGTTTCGTATGCAATAGCAATTGTTTATTGTTAGAATTTTGTCATTTAGAACTTAAAAGTTATAATTCATATTATTAATTTTTTTTTTTATTTGTCACATGCTTGAATATTGAGAGAAAATGTATGATTTTTGAATTTTTGATCTTTTATTGCTTTTATTTATTTTCTTATAGGTGCTATGGAAAGTTTTTATAAAACAATCTCTGGACCTAGTTTAGTTGATCCAGATAATCTTCCTTGGGATTCGGCCGATAGGAAAAGAATTTTGGATTACCACCCAAATCAAAGAGATGAGATACGGAGAAAGTATTGGATTAATGGACCTTGCCAACCACGTGGTCATAAGTTCCCAAAAAGAAAGTTAGGAAGTAAAGAGCAGCATTTCAGTCTCACTTGGTTTGACAAGTATGTAATTGGTTAGGATATAGTATAAAAGTAGACAAAGTATTTTGTTTGTGTTGTTACTTATTTGCAGATCATGTTGGAAACCAAGGTGGGCGTAATGTATTTTCAAAAGAAGGATTTAATTCTTGGAATAATCCGGAAAGACTAATTTCACATGTGGGTGATGTTAGTAGTGCTCACAATAAAGCACTAAAAAGATGTGAAGATCTACTAAATCAAAAGCAGTCTATCCCCACCGTTTTCCATAAGCAAGATGATATTGTGAAGAGAGAAAATCGGCTTCGGCTAAATGTTACTATTGATGATTGCAGATTATGTTTGAAAAACACGTTATCCTTTCGTGGCCATGATGAAAGTAAAACGTCTTTTTGCAAAGGAAACTTTTTGGAAATATGTGTAACACCCCGCAACCGCAGCGGAAACGTAAACGGGATGCAACAGACACCTCTGATATCAACCACATTGTTTATAAAGAAAACTGAATGCATTAATATACTTCAAAATTACATTATCTCGTATTTCATTACCATCTAGGTGATACACACATCATACAATACGTTACATAATTCTATTTATTATAATGTATCCTAACATCCCGCACGCAAATCTTACACACATCAAGCACTTAGCACGTAAGCAATCACTTCATCTTAGTTGTACCTGAAAAGCATGTGAGAAAACGGGTCAACTACGAATAGTTGGTGAGTTTCACAATTTGAGTAAACCATGATAAATCCATATCAAAATATAATATTATCTGGGGACACTGTTAACCCAGTACTGTACTCATTCCGGGGGTAATGTTAACCCAGAATTACGATGTAATTATGCTGAGCCCACAAGTGAAACCTCTGACTATCACACACAACCCCCGTGGCATATCCCCCGCCCACGGGCCCGTGGCATATCCCCCGCCCACGGAACTGCCCCAAACCGCTATGTCTAACATTACATAGCAAAATAAATAACAACAAAATAGACATGTGCAACTGGCTGGGAAACATCGGCAAATCCATGCCGGACCAGTTGGGTTTGTCAAACCAATAGTACTATCCACACTCTACCGGCTTTCAGTTAATCACTCGTGTTCCGGGGCCTTAGAATGTTAGCAACTCAGACAATTACCATCTTAGTACATTTCCGTACGATTCCCGTACAATAAAATATATATAAATCCACGCAAGTCCATGCGTTCAGTATGTATTTAAACATTTCAGTAAAAACATGCTTCCGCCCCGAGAAAATATTCGAAAACAGTTCAGAAAAAGGGGCTCGTGAAACTCACCTTAGCACATGCAAGCAGGTAACAACAATCATTATCAGTTAACATGTCCAATCTGTAATATGATCCCTACGATCGTTACTATACACTCATTATTAATATAACTTTAACCGTGTTAACCGGTACATCTGGGGACACTGTTAACCCAGTACTGTACCCGTTCTGGGGGCAATGTTAACCCAGAAACACTTCTCCGGTCTAAGATTTGTGATGTCGTTTAGAGTTCAACAGTCAAATTTTCTAATAGCTTGTTTTCCCCGTTTTGCGTGCCTAGCACGGTTACCCGTTTTTATGTTTCAAAAATGAGTTTGGTCACACACGACCAGAAAATAGTGGTTGACTGATAATTTAGTTTAAGTTGTGAAATTAGAGCTCGGTTTAGACGCCCCGATGGGCCGCGGGACCCGTTTCCGTCTTTAGTGCACCGGAAACTGTTTTATCGGGTAAAATTACTCAAATCATCCGAATTATTTTCGGATGATTCATTTTTACTTGTTTAACTCAATTATATGAAAATAGTTCATTTTTAGGGTTTTTATACACCAGTCAGCTCGCTTAAGCGAACTTCACCGGTTTACGCGTTTTAACTTTAAAAGTTTGATAATTAGCACAAATAATTATCCGTTTAATCTCGGATCTTGAAATTTTGCACAAACCACTTTTTGACAGTGGGGAATTTTATAAAAATATTTCCAGAATTAATTTTTATATTTAAAATTTATTTATCTATTTTTAAACACCATTTAAACACTAAATATGTCGTAAATACCAAACGATCTTAGAAAAATCCCAAATTTCTCCTGGATGTCCCCTGCCATTCACATATTCCCCTGTAATTTTTCCAGAACCAAATCTTCTTTTACATGCCATTTTCACTAAAACCGAGCTAGAAAACCCTAGAACTCGTTTAACCGAAAAGCCTACTTAGACTTCTCCAACTGACCTAAAATTTTGTGTGTGACTTATACATGATATAAAAAGCTTATCTGAAATTTTCCAGAAATTTTCATGATATTTAACTATTTTTCACCATTTTTAGCCAAAACCAAGCATTAAATTCATTAAATATTCATCCTTTATCCAAAAATTACCAAAACTTCACAGAACTCTTATTTTCATGTGTAGAACATCCCTGTAAAATTTCATGACCTAACTCTAAACCATCAACAATCTGTCCCAAAACACATACACCGAACATAAACCGAATATACCTTTCGTTTTCCGCCACTACAAGCTACAAACTCGTCTTTCCGCCTTATCTACCACTAAACACAGAGCCTACAAACAACATACCACAATACCAAGCAAGTTACACTCACGATCAAGCCATTTCTTTCATGGTTTCGGTTATGATTCCAAAACAAAGATTTAACCGTAAAAATTCGATTTTGATTCGTTTAACTCCTTTCTTGGACCAAGATCCCTTGTATAACCCGTATACATCACTTGATCATGCAAGAATCGGTTTTCATCTTTGAAACCTCATTTTCTTGCAAACAAACTCAAGAAACGAAGATGAACACGTGCATAACTCGATCATTACCTCGTTTTTCTTGCTAGAACTCTCGGTTTTTGAATCATACTTTGGAGAGGATTGATGAACTTGGGAGTGTTTGTGTAAAAAAAAAAAAGAAATGAAGTGTGGTTTGAGGGGTGGTGGTCCGATCGGACTATGTGGGGGGGGGGGGGGTGGGGTGGGACCCACCTCTCCATTTTAGGCCACATGTTTGGATATCCGTAATCCGGATAATGTTTTGGATAATCTGGTTCAGTTCGTTTTTCGGTTAAATGTTTAATTCGGCTTAAAACGAGGCTAAAACGGTCGTTTTTCGGCTAAAAATGAAATTTATATAAAACCACTTTAAAAACTTAAACCATGACTTCCAATAACTTAAAATAGCATGTTATTAATAATTGCGCATCTTTTTCGGCTTGATCGATTGTCTCTTGCTCGGTTTGGTATTAAAGGTTTCGTTTAATGTACCGACGTACCATTAAATCGAAATTCTTTTTCTGTGCTTTAATTCACTTATCCCGAAGCTTTAATACTTCGTAAACATCACTAAATATCATATATCTCGTCTATAATTGAACCCTCGATTCGTTCGGCTTTCAATAACTATCGATCGATTAATCGCATATTCAATACGATGAATTATATATTCACGTACGATCAATACAGTGAACCATGTATTCTCGTATAATTACTATGGTAATTCATGTACCCGACATTAAATATGACGTAACTATCGTCTACCGGTTAGGGTATACCGGGTTTCGCCGGAATCGTTACATTCTCCCCCCGTTAATAAATTTCGTCCTCGAAATTTTACACGCTCACTATCCCTTTCCGAGAGAAAGGTGGGGGGTTTTTCCTTCAGAATTCACCCTCGTGTTTCCAGGTATAATCTGGTCCTCGCTGTGAATTCCACTTAATCTTAATCAATAAAGCTTGGTGTGTCCAAACTGTTTAGTTTTTCCCGTCTACTATCTCTACGGAATTATTTATGATATCAAACATGTTTTCTATTAGTACCTCCCTTACTAGTACTTTCGTTGCCTCATCGTTTAGGTACTTTTTAATTCGTATACATGGCAAAACATCATGTATAGTACTTAGCCCCTGGAGTACTTTGATCGACAAACTAAATGACCTATCATGGAGATAGTCTATGAGGTCCAATATATTAAGGAGCTATTTTCGGTTTTACCAAACCTCATATCACCTCTCTAAGGTGATGCCTTAAAAATGCCTTGTCACCTCTTTCCAGTGACAATGGTTTCCTATGAATGTTGGCATAAATCCTTTGCCAATCTCGCGCTACTTTCAACTTATCTTAAATATTATAAATCCGATTGGTTGATTCTCGAATCAATCCAAATATTATGGCTTGAGTGACGCCCATTTTCGATTTAACAAATTGGTGATAATCACTTTACCCATAGAAAGCTTCAAGCTCTCGATGCTTCCTTCCCCGTCTTCCAATATTGGAAGTAGGATGACTATTTCGATCTGAGATCATTGAAAATGGTACTCCACGACGAGATACCATTTCACCATCAGGAATTTGGGCGAGAATTCATTGTGGTAATCGTCATAGATTGGAATGAAATGCGAGGATTGGTTAATCGATCCGCGATTACCCAATTTTCCTTATGCCTTTGATATATCTTGGGAATTTGCGTCCCGAAATCCAATTTAATTTATTCCCACTATCATTGGCGAATTTTCTGTCGTTGTGGCGTTCCCAAGGGTTTTCGGTATGCAGCCTTATCTCTTGCATAACTTAAATTTTCACCAACATACGTAACCATATCTTTCTCCACACTCGGTCATTAACAAAATCCTTTCAGATATTCGTATCATCAATAGTCTAATCCGATCCCGGATGTATGCAATATTTCGATCTATGCGCTTCGTCCATAATTAATTCACGAAGGTCATGGAGGGTCGGGATCCAAACCGAATTTTTGAAATAGAGAATTTCATCCACGTGCTGTTCGAAATTCTTCTCGTTGCCGTAAAGTCCCTCCTTTTCCAATTGTTCCTCTTTCAACGCCTCACGTTGAGCGACTCGTATCAGGTCCGAAAGGTTCGACTGGACTATCATCCCCAGTGCTCGCACTCGCAATGGCTTAACCCGATCTTTCCTACTCAAGGCATTGGCTACAACGTTAGCCTTGCCGGGGTGATAACGGATGTCACAGTCATAATCGCTTTACAACTCGACTCATCTTCGATGAATATGAGACTGCGGTCTCTTATCATCTATAAAATTTGTACATTTGCGTCGTACAAAGGATTATGAGTTGGGTAATACTAAAATTTCTTTAATAAACCGCTGGTAGTCTCCGGCTAGTCCTAAAAATTGGCGCGTTTCCTTTGGCGCCTTGGGTGACTGCCAATTTTAATGGTTTCTATCTTATTTGAATTTATGTGAAATCCTTGTTGCTTTACAACATGACCAAGGGATTATGCTTTCTGTATTCGAAGTCACATTTCGAAAACTTCGCGTATAACTCCTCTTGTTTTAACACTTCCACCATTTTCCTTAAACGTCGTTCGTGTTCTTCCTTACGTTGCAAATATATCAAAATATTATAAATGAATGCTATGACAAATTTGTCAAAATAAAGTTTACAGACTCGGTTCATGAGTTCCATGAACACTGCCGGCGCATTTGCTAGCCCGAACGGCATAAATAAGAATTCATAATGGCCGTAACGAGTCCGAAACGCTGTTGTTGCAACGTCCTCCTCTTGGACTTTTCATTTGGTGATAACTATATCTAAAACCAATTTTTTTTAAAAGTAAATCGCCCTTTGCAGTTGGTTAAACAGATCATTTACTTCGAAGAAGTGAATACCTATTCTTGATCGTCACTTTATTCAATTTTCCCTAATCAACACATATCCTAACACTTCCGTCCTTCATTTCTCAAATAACACTGGTGCACCCCATGGTGACTAACTAGGTCGTATAAAACCTTATCCAATAATTCTTGCATTTCAGTTGGTGCAAGTCGGTAAGGTGTTTTAGCAACAGGGCCAGCTTGAGGCATTAAATCGATTCTGAATTCGACCTGTCGGGTTGGCGGTAATCCAGGAAGTTCTTCTGGGAAAACTTCTGGATATTTACGTATCACCGAAACATCTTCTATGTGTTTTCTTTTAAATCTGTGGTAATCACGTTTGTTAAATACACCACGTCTTCTTGACGTAATTATAACATCTCAAGACGAGATTAGAGTGGTAACATAATACCGTACACTTTTCTCTGTATCTAATCGCTTCATCGTCCGAAAGAGAGCTTCTAATCGTCTTCTTTTCATATTTGATTTCAGCTTCATGTCGAGTTAGCCAATCCATGTTAGCTATTACGTCAAAACTTCTTTACTTTACTGGTCGTAGGTTAATAAGGAAAGGTTAATCGTTCAGAATAATAGGACAATTCCAAACAATTTAGTTAACCATTAGGGATTTACAGTTAGCGATTCTACAGTATAGGGTTCTATAGTTTCACTAATCGGTATCTTTCCAAAGGGTAGGAGATTAACAGGAATTAACTAGTATCGACGACCGTAAAAATATCACTGGTGCCTATTGATTTGAAACTACAACATACTTAATACCACTTTTGGATCATGACGTGCTTTATTCGAATTACTCACAAAAGCACGGCTCCTTGCTTGATCAGAGGTTGATGCTTGTCATGAGGTTCGTCTTCTAACGACACCTTGGTTCAACTTTGGGCAATTTCTCTTGAAACATTCTGTATTGCCACATTCATAGCAAGTACAACTGTTTGACATAATTTGATTTCTTTGGATGAATTGTCATTGAAGCTGTTGGGTTCGGAGTGGTTGTTCACGAATGGGTTGTGGTTGCCGGTTCACATGGCTTCAATTGGTTCTACAATTAGGGCATTACGTCTATCTTTACCACACCCGTGGCCTACTATCACTCGACATTCTTCTTCCTGCCGATGACCATATTTTCCATATTTAGGGAAGGACCCTTCATGCGGTTCATGTTTTCACACCAGAACTAGTCTTAGTATAATTCTGGGTTGTAGGACATACCTACTTATTCAAAGCCTATCTTGCACTTTACCTTTATCATTTCTCTTCTTTAACACTCGACGTCTCACCTAATGTCCTTCCAGTCCGCTTCCCATAGAATCAAATATATCAATGCTGGCTTGTGACACAACCCTTCCAAAGGTTGTATATTTTACAGGATTAACTATACTCCTTACCGATGGAGTTAGTCCCCAATATAGCGCTCACTTCGCTTAGTTTCAGGAGTAATTAGCCATGTTACCAGACATGGCAATTCCTTCAAACGATTAGCGCGTTCTGAGTGATCAGCACACAATATTTCTATCTTCCATAGCTCAGTTTCCAATCTCTGAACTTAATTACTTGAATAAAAGTGCTCTAGCACAAGAATTTCAAATTCTGACCATATCATCTGAGTAAAAATTTTCTAACTATACTTTTGTACCATCGTGTTCCATCACGATACAACATAATCTACCAACATATCTGTAGCATATTTCACTACACCATGTTCTAGACTCTTACCAATATCATTAACCATTTCGATCTTTACTATCCCCTCGCTAATCTATTCCTCTCTTTACCATCAGTAAACTATTAATAATTTCCTTAACACAACCAACAAACATATCCTTCATACCGGATCTAATTCATTACGACTACTATTCATGTTTAGTTTATAACTAATACTTGTAGTCATAATAGTATCCGGTGGAACATTATCACTCTTAGTAATACCACTAAGAATTGAAATATTCATATTCATGTGATTGCTCGATCTATAATTCTGCGATCACATTCGCATCAACACTAGCAGTGATCTGTGATACGACATTCGGTATCATCATCTGCTATCTTTGAGCAATCAACTGACTCATATCAATCTCCATCGTTGGAGTTATTCTTTTTATGTCATTCTGCTGTTCTCATCCCGTACGCAGTAATCAATACTAATCTCACCGTATAACTCGTCACCAGCTCAATCATATCAACAGGTACACATACACACCAAATATTATCATACATATTACACATACCAGTATCTAGTATATATATATGTCCCACAATATAATAACATACGGACTTAACCTGACGTCGGTTAACGTTTAAATATATTTCATAACCCTTGTCACCAACTGACATATAGATCTTTCTCAACAAAGATTAATGTTTAATATACTTGATTTCAATATCCTTCTGCATGTCAGCATAACCGATACATGCTCACCGTGCGCACCAAACGATTACGTACCACGGAGTTATAATATCCGTGTTTATTCGTATATCCGGCATACACAGTATACCACCTACGAACGAATAACCAACTATGCTATAATGATTCCAACACCTCTTTGTGTATGGGTAATCATTCTATTCGAGTATACATGGGCATAGGCATCTAACGGATGTAAGGTTAACATAGGGAGTTGCAAGGTTCAAGGTAATCGCGCAACATGGGTTGCCTTCAATATTATTAACTACCATTATGGGAAACTCTATCACTTGCTCAGTCAATGTTCTCAGGCGTTCTAGGTTTGCTAAAATCAGTAATTCTCGATCTGGAGGTGGTATGACTCATATGTTTGAGAGTGAGAAATACATATATATATTTCTATATATTATTTTTATCTGCTCAATTATTATCAAATTTATTATTATTATTATTTACTTATTTATTTTCCTTAATGGAATAAGAATGGGTTCAGGTACCGGTCCGTTCGTACGTGCGGGTCGGCGATTCGGGTGAACGTATGGGGTTATTAGGATATACGGTACCGGTGTTGGTAGGGTAAGGGATTTATCAATTTTGGTTGGGAGTGACGGTTACTAGATATTTCTGGTTAATGTCAAACGGGAGATCTAACTTGGTACTATCATAACTATGGCCCGATAAGTCAGACTTATCATCAACCGATGCTCTAGAAATCTCAGCATCCTCGGTACTTTTATTATTTCATCCCCCGGTTCTTTATCCGGGTCCTATTTCTCAATACATGAAACCACAAGATATATATACATATATATATACACACATTAGCACGCATAAATAATATTATATACTTTACACATATGTTGCCATTTTTACCTATTAATGTTCCCCGTGACTTCCCCTGAGTTCCCTCATGCGGACAAGTCTGTTATAATGTTCCGGACCATAATAACTCACTTGTCCATCCAAGTTCATCCAGATCTCGTCACTATAAATTATTAGTTGATATTCAGATCCTATAATACTTGAGCTACTGGTTATATTTTATGTATCTTTTAAAGACATCCTAATTCTTTTATAACCAATGGCTCTGATACCAACTTCTGTAACACCCCGCAACCGCAGCGGAAACGTAAACGGGATGCAACAGACACCTCTGATATCAACCACATTGTTTATAAAGAAAACTGAATGCATTAATATACTTCAAAATTACATTATCTCGTATTTCATTACCGTCTAGGTGATACACACATCATACAATACGTTACATAATTCTATTTATTATAATGTATCCTAACATCCCGCACGCAAATCTTACACACATCAAGCACTTAGCACGTAAGCAATCACTTCATCTTAGTTGTACCTGAAAAGCATGTGAGAAAACGGGTCAACTACGAATAGTTGGTGAGTTTCACAATTTGAGTAAACCATGATAAATCCATATCAAAATATAATATTATCTGGGGACACTGTTAACCCAGTACTGTACTCATTCCGGGGGTAATGTTAACCCAGAATTACGATGTAATTATGCTGAGCCCACAAGTGAAACCTCTGACTATCACACACAACCCCCGTGGCATATCCCCCGCCCACGGGCCCGTGGCATATCCCCCGCCCACGGAACTGCCCCAAACCGCTATGTCTAACATTACATAGCAAAATAAATAACAACAAAATAGACATGTGCAACTGGCTGGGAAACATCGGCAAATCCATGCCGGACCAGTTGGGTTTGTCAAACCAATAGTACTATCCACACTCTACCGGCTTTCAGTTAATCACTCGTGTTCCGGGGCCTTAGAATGTTAGCAACTCAGACAATTACCATCTTAGTACATTTCCGTACGATTCCCGTACAATAAAATATATATAAATCCACGCAAGTCCATGCGTTCAGTATGTATTTAAACATTTCAGTAAAAACATGCTTCCGCCCCGAGAAAATATTCGAAAACAGTTCAGAAAAAGGGGCTCGTGAAACTCACCTTAGCACATGCAAGCAGGTAACAACAATCATTATCAGTTAACATGTCCAATCTGTAATATGATCCCTACGATCGTTACTATACACTCATTATTAATATAACTTTAACCGTGTTAACCGGTACATCTGGGGACACTGTTAACCCAGTACTGTACCCGTTCTGGGGGCAATGTTAACCCAGAAACACTTCTCCGGTCTAAGATTTGTGATGTCGTTTAGAGTTCAACAGTCAAATTTTCTAATAGCTTGTTTTCCCCGTTTTGCGTGCCTAGCACGGTTACCCGTTTTTATGTTTCAAAAATGAGTTTGGTCACACACGACCAGAAAATAGTGGTTGACTGATAATTTAGTTTAAGTTGTGAAATTAGAGCTCGGTTTAGACGCCCCGATGGGCCGCGGGACCCGTTTCCGTCTTTAGTGCACCGGAAACTGTTTTATCGGGTAAAATTACTCAAATCATCCGAATTATTTTCGGATGATTCATTTTTACTTGTTTAACTCAATTATATGAAAATAGTTCATTTTTAGGGTTTTTATACACCAGTCAGCTCGCTTAAGCGAACTTCACCGGTTTACGCGTTTTAACTTTAAAAGTTTGATAATTAGCACAAATAATTATCCGTTTAATCTCGGATCTTGAAATTTTGCACAAACCACTTTTTGACAGTGGGGAATTTTATAAAAATATTTCCAGAATTAATTTTTATATTTAAAATTTATTTATCTATTTTTAAACACCATTTAAACACTAAATATGTCGTAAATACCAAACGATCTTAGAAAAATCCCAAATTTCTCCTGGATGTCCCCTGCCATTCACATATTCCCCTGTAATTTTTCCAGAACCAAATCTTCTTTTACATGCCATTTTCACTAAAACCGAGCTAGAAAACCCTAGAACTCGTTTAACCGAAAAGCCTACTTAGACTTCTCCAACTGACCTGAAATTTTGTGTGTGACTTATACATGATATAAAAAGCTTATCTGAAATTTTCCAGAAATTTTCATGATATTTAACTATTTTTCACCATTTTTAGCCAAAACCAAGCATTAAATTCATTAAATATTCATCCTTTATCCAAAAATTACCAAAACTTCACAGAACTCTTATTTTCATGTGTAGAACATCCCTGTAAAATTTCATGACCTAACTCTAAACCATCAACAATCTGTCCCAAAACACATACACCGAACATAAACCGAATATACCTTTCGTTTTCCGCCACTACAAGCTACAAACTCGTCTTTCCGCCTTATCTACCACTAAACACAGAGCCTACAAACAACATACCACAATACCAAGCAAGTTACACTCACGATCAAGCCATTTCTTTCATGGTTTCGGTTATGATTCCAAAACAAAGATTTAACCGTAAAAATTCGATTTTGATTCGTTTAACTCCTTTCTTGGACCAAGATCCCTTGTATAACCCGTATACATCACTTGATCATGCAAGAATCGGTTTTCATCTTTGAAACCTCATTTTCTTGCAAACAAACTCAAGAAACGAAGATGAACACGTGCATAACTCGATCATTACCTCGTTTTTCTTGCTAGAACTCTCGGTTTTTGAATCATACTTTGGAGAGGATTGATGAACTTGGGAGTGTTTGTGTAAAAAAAAAAAAGAAATGAAGTGTGGTTTGAGGGGTGGTGGTCCGATCGGACTATGTGGGGGGGGGGGTGGGGTGGGACCCACCTCTCCATTTTAGGCCACATGTTTGGATATCCGCAATCCGGATAATGTTTTGGATAATCTGGTTCAGTTCGTTTTTCGGTTAAATGTTTTATTCGGCTTAAAACGAGGCTAAAACGGTCGTTTTTCGGCTAAAAATGAAATTTATATAAAACCACTTTAAAAACTTAAACCATGACTTCCAATAACTTAAAATAGCATGTTATTAATAATTGCGCATCTTTTTCGGCTTGATCGATTGTCTCTTGCTCGGTTTGGTATTAAAGGTTTCGTTTAATGTACCGACGTACCATTAAATCGAAATTCTTTTTCTGTGCTTTAATTCACTTATCCCGAAGCTTTAATACTTCGTAAACATCACTAAATATCATATATCTCGTCTATAATTGAACCCTCGATTCGTTCGGGTTTCAATAACTATCGATCGATTAATCGCATATTCAATACGATGAATTATATATTCACGTACGATCAATACAGTGAACCATGTATTCTTGTATAATTACTATGGTAATTCATGTACCCGACATTAAATATGACGTAACTATCGTCTACCGGTTAGGGTATACCGGGTTTCGTCGGAATCGTTACAATGTGGGACTTAATTTATAAGCATAATGAGGAACTTCGTAAATTACCAAAAGCTCAGAATAACAGTATTTATCTCCAAGTATTCAGAAAGATGTTGCTAATTGTTTTGAGGAAGAAGTTCTAAATTCTATTTTCAAAGAAATTGGCGATGATATATTTGCTTTGCTAGTTGATGAGTCTAGTGACGTGTCAATAAAGGAACAAATGACAATTGTTTTGTGATATGTTGATGTACGTGGACTTGTTTAAGAGAGATTTGTTGGTATTGTTCATGTAATGGAGACATCTTCTTCGGCTCTCAAGTCTGCTATCGACACTTTTTTTTGCTAAATATGGATTAAGTTTTAAAATGTTAAGAGGTCAAGGATATGATGGAGCAAACAATATGCGTGGTCAGTTCAATGGTTTAAAAGCAAAGATCTTAGAAGAAAATGACTATGCATATTATGTACATTGTTTTGCTCACCAGCTTCAGTTAGTAGTTGTGACGGTTGAAAAAAAACATTTAGGTGTTGTGAACTTTTTCGATAATATAAGCATTTTGATGAATGTGGTGTGCGGTTCTTGTAAACGAACATATATTCTCCGTGAAAATGAAAAAGAGAGAGTAGAAAAAGAAATTGGTAGTGGCATACTTGAAACAAGGAGTGGATTAAACTAAGAGCTTTCTTTTATACGACCCGATGATACAAGATGTAATTCTCATTACAAAACACTTTTACGTTTGGTTGATATGTTTCCCTCTATTATGAGAGTCGTTGAACATGTTACAGAGGAGTGCACTAACCCTTCTACCCAAAGTCAAGCAATCAACATGCTAGGTTTTTTAGCTCGTTTGAATTTGTTTTTTATTTGCACTTGATGTTACACATTCTAGGGCTCTCAGATATATTATCACGATCTCTTCAAAGAAAAGATCAAGATATTATGGCTTTTTTATTGGTTGAATCAACTAAAAGAAAGCTGCAAGACTTTAGAAAAGTGGTTTTAATCCACTATTAAAGAAAATTTATTTATTTTGTGGAAAAAACAATATTCAAATATTGAACATGGAAGAAGAGTACATTAATAAAAGGGGTCACAGATCTAAAAGGCAAAGGTATGATTTCACCAATCAACATTACTATAACTTTGAGTGTTTTGACACCGTTGTTGATATGCTAATTCAAGAGTTTGGTGATCGTTTTAATGAGATAAACACAAAATTACTTCAAAACATGACGACTTTCATCCCGTATGACTCATTTTCTAAGTTTGATGAGTCGAAGTTAATGAGACTATGTGAATTTTATCCATATGATTTTGATAGTCGGGAGAAAATCGCTCTTTCACATCAACTTGGCTTGTACATTGATAGTGTGCGAAAAGATGATAGATATGCTAACTTGAATGGTATTGCCAATCTTGCTAGAGTTATGGTGGAAACAAGAAAACATATTTCATTTCCTTTGGTATATGGATTATTAAAGCTTACATTAGTTTTACCTGTTGCAACCGCAATGGTTGAAAGATGTTTTTCGGTGGTGAAGAACGTAAAGAAAAAGTTGCATAATCGAATTGGTCCGGATTTTTTGAATGCTTGTGTGGTTTGTAGCATCGAAAAAGAAGCGTTTGAAAGTGTTACGAATGAAGTTGTAATTAACCGTTCCAAAAGATCAAATCTCGTAGAAGACAATTGTAATATGTGTTTTGTTTTGTTTTGTTTTGACTTCTTAAATGATGTCCGTTTTTACATTTTCGTGTCATGTATTTTTATTGGTTATATTTTACCCCCACTGAGTTAAATGTCTGGATCCGCCACTGGTTATAACCATCAATCGTTGACCACCAACTGATATGTTATGACAGCCCGACAATATAGAATCCCTCATCGGAACTATAAATAATGAACCTTAAGATTAAAAACTCAAATCATAGAAAACTTGATGAAATCATTGTCCGGAACATATGTGGTTGTCGAAATTGATGTGATGACGAGCCATGGTTAAAGGCGGAGATGCCCCAGGATGCGATTTATCTATGAGTTGAGTGCATGAAAAAAGACGCTCCCGAAGTCCATTTCAGATTTTTCATGTAACAAGCGTATGTGAATGTCAATGATTATAATCTATCTTAACAAGGAAACAATGAATGTAATTTATTCATATAATTATTTTGTAAAACGAAGATAAATAAATAATTATTTCGATTAAGACCCGAATCTAGTTTTGTTATAAAAAATAAAAACTAAACAAATAAAAAAGTGAATTCATTATGGCCGTTTTGGGAAAACCGAGTTCATGCAATCTAACTTTGGTACGCGAGGGCCCCACGAACAAGATGGGTCCAAGTTCTACATTAACGGTAACCCACGTCATTTACGTTTCTAACTTTCTATTATTCCACTAAAAATAACAAAATCCTACTAAATAAGACAAAAAAGTTTTAGTGTGCTGTTATATAGTTGAATTATCATTAAAATGACCCGGTTTATTATAATACATTGTTTACAATTACAAAGGAATAATGTCATGCTTGATATTCTGTCTAATATTATTATAGTTTTTAATTTAATTTTTTAACGGTCATTTAAATCAATGATTTTGACGAATCACTTATTAACATTATCTCCATTTCATCCTTATGAAAAAACCCACCACATATGAGATTAGTTGATAACCCTCTATCCCAACCCGGATCCCCTAATTTTGTTTTACATCTGAGACTTCAATCTAAAACCTCATTTTTAAATGAGAATATCTCATAAAAATAGTAATCAACTTTCAAAAGTGTTCCAATTAGGTCACTCATGCATATTTTTTTCAAATCGTGTCACTAAATCTTCAATCGAGTCTCACCGATTTTTTTGTTTGTTAAGAAAGAAATTAAGGATAAGATGTGGGAGCCGGAATTTGCAATATATGTAGTTATATTTTTAAAAAATTAAAAAAATGTTAATTATATAAAATTCAAAATAAAAAATAAAATTCATGTCGCCACTCAACGTCAACATAAAAAAAAGATAAAAATATTTCCTATGTGAAACAAAAAATAAAAACGTTAAAAAAAACATGTTAAAACCTTTAATTTAATAAAATATGAAAGTTAAGTGACCTAATTGAAACACTTTTTAAAGTTGAGTGACTTAATTGAAACACTTTTAAAACTTTATTACTATTATATGAAATTACTCCTTTTTAAATAGAAGTCTTTGAATATGTCCACTTAACCACTTAAACTTGGAATAATTGACTTTACATGTTAATTTGATTCCAATCCATCTTATTAGCTTCAATGTTACATATAGGTGTTAAGTGGAATACCTACTAATCCATATCCCATAACCACTTTGTATGAATGATTTTGTGAGTCATATTTAAATATAAAATGTAATCAGAATATTTTGATAGTATCATAAAAAAATCAACCTCAATTTCTAATTCATTGATAATTTGATATGACCTAAGAGTATGTATATTTTTTCGCTAGACTGGTAGAATATAATTGACGTGACCGAGTAGCGATGAGCCAAAGCCTGAATGGCTAAAACACTTGCTTTTTTAATCCTTCCTTTGTTTCCCTCTTGATAATTCCATTGTCTTTGAATTAGTAAAAAAGATGCCTAGTTACAAAACATCTTATAATTACTAAAAAAAAAATATTTTCTAAAGGCTATGGTTGGCCAGTAACTCATTTATAAACAAGCTTATTCATTCTGTCTCGGTTTGTGAACCGGCCAAATTAAAACGAAAAGAGAAAAAAAAAACAAATACTGCTTGTTTGTTGCTTCTCCAAGTATGTCTCGTTTTAATTTAACTCCAAGTCTCCAACTTTGAACATTTATAAGTTATAGCTTAATTTCATTTCACATAATATGGTCAGCATGGCTACTTCATACTTCATACAAGTATAATCTAATATGTGTTGGAAATCAGGCCCAAGAACACAATATTTGATCTCAACCAAGATGACTCTTTCTCTGTTTTATTATAATTCTTGACTCTTACAAGTTACATAAACCATAACTATCTATTTATACTAAATTAAAAACTTGCAAAACAAGACAACTTATTCTAGGAAACTGAATAATCAGTTTATTCTTACCATACTAAATAAACGTACCAAAATAAACTTACTAAAATACTTTCACTTAGCCCCTTCAAATTTCTTGATGAACAGTTTCAAGATTAACATCCAATATTCCCCTTAATCTTGAACGACACGTTCTCTTCCTTTCTCGCTTCATGCTCATTCTTATCGTTTTTTCTTCTCTTCTTGCTTAGATTTCGTTCTTTCTTGTTGAGATCGATCTTTCTTTCTTACTTATTTCTTTTGATGAATTCTTGCTAAACTTTCTTGCTTTGAGGTTTCTTGTTTTGTTCTTTCTTTCTTGCTAACGATATTGTTTTAACTCAAAAACGAGTTTCTTTCTCTTGCTTAAATTCTTGAGAATTTAAATTCTGTTCTTGTTATAACCCAAACTGGGTTTCTTGCTCTTTACTTCTGATCATAGGATCAGATTACTTGCTCCGAACTTTCTCTAGCCAACTTGCTAATCAGTTTTTTTGGTGAACATTATGCTGACCAACTTGCAAATCAGTTTCCGGCCTACTTGCTAACCAGTTGTTCTTGCTCCTGGCCCACTTGCTAATCAGGTGTCACACCCTCACTTAGGGCCTAGGCGTGTGACCAATAGTTGGTACCCGTTTTGAAATTTTATCAGAGTTTTAGCGGAAGTTTTTAGTTTATAATAAAATATTAGTTTATATTTTAAAACATTAGTTTATTTGTAAAATATAATAAAATATTTGATTTAACAGAAAGCTTCTCGAATAATAGATATTCGAAGGTTTGATTTATAAACCTTGTTTAATTTTTATAAAACTTGTTTAAATATGTTTGCAATATTTTAATAATTTAAAATATTGAGCCATCTCTACCTTGCGAGCATCTATCTCCATGAGTTGGCTATAATTCCCTGCTACCTGTGCTAACTTTATTTCCTGTAATATTTGGGGGAAAAATACGTCAGCGATGTGCTGGTGAATCGTTGACTCTAAAAACATTTTATAAATCTTTTTTTTAATTGACAAGATAGTTTTCATGAAACAATCTCAGCAGAAACGTCTATTATTCTGGGATTGTACCACTGCCATACACACACAATTACGGTTCTCCGGAGTTGACACCCATTGGAGAACTTTTACTATGACCTCTAGTCTGCGGCCACGTAGCCTTGACTGATAGACTAGATTGATTATGTTTGGATCCAGACACATGTGTACTCGGTTTGAGTTGTTTTTATTTTCTATCTTGTATTTTAATAGGGAACACGTAATCCCATAAATCTTTATTTGACTGTCTTTGTTTAAGATAAACAACCTGTTTATCTTGGCTGAAAAAGGTTTAAAGTATTCACCTGTGACTGTCTGTTCTGAATGATAAGGTGATCTCGTTTGAAAACCTTTGTGAATGAATGAATGATTGATTGAATGATTGATTGATTGAATGATTGACATATAATAAAATAGGTTTATCTAAATACCCAGATCGTCTCTTAATCCGGCTATAGACCTTTAGTCTAGTTTGATAGCTTAAACCTTGATTGATCTTTTGTTTGAATGAAATATTTTGATATGAAATCTTTCTCTATATTTGCTAACTATGTGATATGTTTCTTCTTCAAGAAGAAACGTCAATTATCTCTATCCTTTGTTAATATCTTATATTTCTTAAAAATAAGAAATAATGTATTAACTATACCCTTTAAAAATTCTCTCTTTCTTAAAGAAACATTATTTTAATTTATTCATTATATTTATAATTCTTTGATCAAGGTCTAGGCTATACCCCAGACTAGACTCTAAGCCTTTATTATTTTATTAATATTTTATTCGAACAGAATTCTTACCTTGCTTAGCTTATTATTTTCTAGATTCTCGGGCAACACTTCGACGCTTGCACGTACTTTGAGAATCTTGATCAACAACTCCTCAGCACGCAAATCGAGTTAACGTTCGGGAGTCGCCGGGTCATGCACGTACTTCGAGGCAGAATGTTGGGTCGTCTCGGGTCGACACGGTTTACGAGGTCGTTCCGCGTTTCGAGGTGGGCACGCAAAACGAGGTGCGCTGGTCGTCGGGATTGTCGTTACGAACTTCGAGGTGTCGTCGGTATATGGTGCGGATTACGAGGTTATAGTTTTCGGGTCAGTGGCACGGAAATCGAGGTAGAGAGAGAAAGTTTCTAGAGAGAGAGTGGGGTAGTGTGATGGAAATGAGCCATGCGACGTCCTATTTATAGCTGAAATTTGGTCCTATCGCGATACGCGATGGAACCTTCCTTTTGGTCATCGCGTATCGCGATGACACACGTTACTAGGAGAGTGCCACGTGTCGCCACGTGGCGGACACGTGTCACCGTCTTAACCACCCTTTGCCACGTGTCACCTCCGGGTGAGACGTGTTGATGTGTCATCAAGGACCATCGCGTATCGCGATGGCCTCTCTGGCTATGCCCATCGCGTATCGCGGTGGGTCAATAAATCAGGATTTTTATTTTTATTTTTATTTTTAAACTCCTTTAGTTTTACTAACTTGTCATTTTTGGATCGAAATTTCGGGGACGTTACATCAGGTTTTCTTGCTACATACCTACTTGCTAATCTGAATCTTGACTGCCTTCTTTCTTCAAGATCTGACTTTTGACTGCCTTTCCTTTTACTTTCTTCAAAGGAAAAAATTCTTGATTTACCTTCTTTCTTACATCAAGAAACTTGTTCTTGCCTTACCTTCTTCGAGAATTAAGTTCTCGTTTACCTTCTTGTTTTCCGTCTCTCCTTTTAAATTCATCAAGAAAAGCATTCTTGCTTACCTACTAGACCTTCTTTATATGCATACTCGTCGGGAAAACAATGCCACCTGACTTTTTTTTTCTTTCGTGATCACATACCGAGATCACCTTCTTAACGCTCCTTTCTCAAAGATCAAAAAAATCATAACCAACCTTACTTTCTTCTTGCTTTATTAATTCAAATCCAAGTGGGGGGGATTTATATCTACAAAACAAACCGCTTCCTTCTTTGATATCAAAACCCTTTTGACTTTCTTCACATGCTAACTTGTTTCTTTTACTCCATGGATCTTCATAGTAACCACCATTCATTAATTGATTAGTTGTTGCAAAAAAACTCACTGCTAACTAGCTTTTTTTTCTCTCTCCACTTTTATACCAAAGAACAACAACCGAACTTGTTGCCAACACTTGCAAGCCAAAACTGCTTCACACAAACACCTTCTTTTCAGACACTCTTGTTCTTGTCCTTCTGCCTTCTCCATTTTTTCTTTGATCTCGGTGGACTTCAACATGAAAATATATGGACCCACTTGCTTGCTTGGTTCACCACCATGCCCTACGTGTTTGTTTATTTCACCTTCTATGTGGAGCTTAAGAAATAATTGAGGACCTTGTATGCATGCTTACCTAGTTCAGTCTTTCCACGAAACTACACAATCACAACGATGCTCCTAATTAATTCTCCTCCTTGCCTTCTTGCTTCCCCTTCTCAGCCCGCACCGTAGCTAAGGGGTTGCACCCCTTTCCCATAAACGACTCTCAGAATCGCTTTTTTTTCAAACCGCTCTGATACCAATTGTTGGAAATCAGGCCCAAGAACACAATATTTGATCTCAACCAAGATGACTCTTTCTCTGTTTTATTATAATTCTTGACTTTTACAAATTACATAAACCATAACCATCCATTTATACTAAATTAACAACTTGCAAAACAAGACAACTTATTATAGGAAACTGAATAACCAGTTTATTCTTACCATACTAAATAAACGTACCAAAATAAACTTACTAAAATACTTTCACTTAGCCCCTTCAAATTTCTTGATGAACCGTTTCAAGATTAACATCCAATAATATGTTTTAATAGTTACATTTAAATATAAAACAGATATAGATTCTAATTAAACAAAACCAACTTATGGAGCCATAAGCTTACTTGAGTTGACACTTTCAGCTCGATTTAAATAAACGAGTAAATCTAAACTAAACCGAGCTAACTCCTCTAGCTCAAGCCGAAGCCGGGTCAAGTAGCTTGTTAAACAACCATTCTCAAAAAGGTATTTAAAAACTTGCATCTTTGTAAAAAGGGAAGTGAATTCAACTTGTAACTCAAAAGAAACTTGTTTCGATGGTGAAACAAGAAATAAAGAAAAAGAAAAAGAAAAAGAAAATGTAAAAAATCAATGACAAGTAAGATCTAAATTACAAAACAGGGGCCCACCACTATTGCAGCTACAAATAAATACCCACTCCCTCTTTCCAATCGAACTCATTCATTCATCATCCCCCAACCCAACCATTCTTCCTTTCCCCTATTTTCACTTCACCATTATTACCACTTCATCTCTCTCTTTCTTCCTGAAAATAACCACACACCAAACAACACAAACAAACTACCTTCAATCTCTTCCCAATTAAGTATTCATATACACTTAATTATAATTAAAATGGTGGACGTTGATAGGAGAATGAGCGGCTTAAACCACGCACACCTCGCCGGCCTCCGCCGTCTCTCCGCCAGAGCCGCCGCATCGTCACCCTCAACCCCACTCCCCGCTCGCAACAGCCTCATCTCCTTCACTTCCTTAGCCGACAAAGTCTTGACCCACCTTAAAAACTCCAACGTACGGGTCCAACAAGGCCTATCAGAAACCGAGTTCGCCAGGGCTGAAGCCGAGTTCGGGTTCGCATTCCCACCCGACCTTAAAGCGGTTCTCTCATCCGGGTTGCCGGTCGGACCGGGGTTTCCAGACTGGCGGTCCACTGGGAGTTCACGACAACAGTTACGTGCCACGTTGGATCTCCCTATAGCGTCTATATCGTTACATATTGCGAGAAACGCATTGTGGTCGAAATCATGGGGCGTCCGACCCACGGATCCGGAAAAGGCGATTAAGATTGCGAGAAACGCTTTGAAACGGGCCCCGCTTTTGGTACCGGTTTTTAACCATTGTTATATTCCGTGTAACCCTTTGTTGGCTGGAAACCCTGTATTCTACGTCGACGAGAATCAAATATTTTGTTGTGGGTTTGATCTGTCTGATTTTTTTGACCGTGAGAGAACAACTCTGTTTGTCAACCCCGATGTTACGAAACAAAAACAACGTTGTACGAGTGAGAAACATGTTGTCGGGATGTTGTCGGGTGTGAGTCGGAGGAGCCTTGACGCCGTCGCAGGTGGTCGGACGCCGAGATGGGTTGAGTTTTGGAGTGACGCCGCCGTGGACCGCCGGAAACGAAACTCGAACTCGTCATCCTCGTACTCGTCGTCGCCGGACAGGTTGTTTGAGATTCCTAAAACCGGGGTTCCGAAATGGGTTGATTCGTATGTGAAGCAGATCGGGTCGGTTTTGAAAGATGGCGGGTGGGGTGAGTCTGACGTGGCGGATATTGTGGACGTGTCGTCTGCCGGGATATTTGACGGCGCGATGGTGTTGGTGGATAATCAGGCGGTGCTGGACGCGCTTCTTGTGAAAGCGAATCGGTTGTCGGAGAGTTTACAGAAAGCCGGGTGGAGCTCCGAAGAGGTTTCGGATGCGTTCGGGTTTGATTTTCGGCAGGTGAAGGAACGGAAGCCGGTGAAGAACATATCGCCGGAGTTGGTGGAGAAGATTGGAAGACTAGTGGAATCTGTCTCCAAATCTTGACGGACTTATCGCCAGAGTTTGCGGTAGCCGACAGACACCGATATTTTTTTTTATTTTATTTTTTGGAAATATGAAAATACGAATATGCATAATAATAAACTCCGTATAAAGAAAAGTGAAAATTGTTAATCTTGAACACTATTTTCGGTTATTAGATCCATGGTATATTTTAATATTTGTATTTTATTTTGTAGTTTTTATCTTACTGAAAAATAAAATATTGTTAAAAGTTACTTTTACAATCATGTTAACATACTTCAATATTAATATAAGCAAGTATTTCATCTCTTTTATTATTTTATTAGTTTATTTTTCAATTTTGTAAAAAACTTTAACTATGCAACAATGTTTATACTACTGGGTCGGTTGTCTATTAGAAAGACAAAATCTTTGAAAACCTTGAGTTCGTAGGGATTGAGAGGCATTGAATTCATGTTCTACGTACGAGAAAAATTAAAAAGAAATTTGTAGTATAAAATACAACAATGTTTATACTAAAATTATTTTGTTAACTTTCTATTAATATGGTATAGTTAGAAAAAAAAAATATAAAAAATGACAGCACGCTGACCCTTTGTATAATAGTTGGGAATAAGAAAATAACAAAAGTTAGGTTAATAATGAAGGAATGCACGTGTGGGGGCTCTTTTTTGAAAGAAAAAAAAATACATTATGGAAATCGAAAAAGCAAACAGTGTGAACAACCGCAACGATGTCGTTTGGTACTTCGGAAACGGTGTGTTGTGAGGGGACCGTGTTTCAGGTGGATAGGATAGTATGGGAAAAGGGCGTTGTTTGGGCGGTTCAACATCATAAATCAGATTTCATGTTAAAGAACTTATGTTATAAATATTATGAAAATAAAATAAAAGGTAAATTCTAATATTGTCTTTTTTCCATCTGCTTATTCCAAAAATGTCAATCCTTTTCAAAACTATATGATACGTCATACGACTCTTTGAAACATGGACTTGTCGCCGACTGCCACTCTTATCCCCATTGTCGGTGACGGTTCGTGAACGGAGCCGTGCATTTTTTAAGTTTGTCGTAGACGGCACAACCCGAGATTTGCAGTCTTGGGAGTCATCAAAGCATATCTGAAATGGCATTGCAGGGGCGACGTCATTACGCTCAAACTTAGGAGGCGACGAAGGATTCTAACTGCGTCTCCGGCATCGGCTGCGAAGAGAAGTATGAATCCTTTCCCCAAAGGATCTCGTTTGCCATTAAAAAAGGGGTGGCGGCGCAACTTGTTGCCCGCTTATCAACCTCTCTATTATAATTGGATATTTGGATCATTTTATATAATATATGAAAGTTTATTATTTAAACTATACCCTTCATCTTTCTCTATCAACGAAATTAGAGAAGTATGAACACATTTTGAGAAAATCTAGAGTTTTTGTTAGGATTTGACGGAATGTTGGGAGGATTTTTAAAGAGAGAAAGTTTGCGATGAGAGAGAAAGCAAAGAATTTAACGAGTATGTTCTTAGCGTGATGAGTCTGACCTAAGAACTAGCTGTTAATCAACGATGCTTTTTCTACCCTTACTTTCACTTCTCAAATGTGTCTCAGGTGACCTCTTTGAAGACATGTTGCCGTTGACTTGGAAATTCCTTGTAGTGGTTTGGTGGCGAAGACACGATGAACTCAAAACAGGCGTCGACGACAGACTGTAAACAAGTTGGTCGGAGCCGCTAGGGTTAGGGTGACATGTTGAAAGCGTCTTTATACTAATATGAAGTGTTCTGACATGTTTTAAATGGATAGTTTAGACTTAAAATGAATCTAAGAGACAAATAGAGAATCTCTCCACTAAAAGGAGAAAATGAGAAACTTTCTTTTTTTTTTTATAGAAATTATATTTCATAGAAACATCTAAACGATTTACAATGAAGTGGCAGGTAAGCGGGCAATAAGCTGCGCCGCAACCCCCTTTTGGATACCAAACCCAATCCGACTAAAAACAAAGTTTTGATTCTTATGGGCTGATACGTTACTATACACAACTTTATTATAAAAATAGTTACGGATAACTTTGTTTTGTCTAGAAAAAAATATTATACGACCAGTATCTATCATAAGAAGTATATAAACATAAAAACAAACATTGTAGAGAATGAAGACATGGAAGAACCTATTCTTGTTGAGGTTATGGGGTTTACCTGGGCCGTTGGGTGAGTTTAAGCACGTGAGTTACGTAGGTGTCACATTTGCAAGAGATGTATCCTTCTCACACTCATATACCTAGGAAAGGTGCGGTAAGGTTGTTAGTGTTTCTAAACAAACTATCCTACTATACTATTAAAACAAATTAGTTTGCCTCCACATGGCCCTTTCCTATTGAACGATTTCCATATCTTCCAAATATAACTATCACTTCTCTATTTTTCTTACCAATTAAATAATTCAAAAATACTAATAATTAAAATACTTAATTAAAATAGTTATGTAACCATGAAAGAGAAACCTGGTTTCCAATTTTGTTTTCTTTCATCTTCAATTCAATACACACATTCTTTCATACCAAACCTTTTAACCTAATCAATCAAAGCCTCCATTCAATCGGCCATTATTGTATATCAATCGGATAATGATTTCGTTATGATCTTCATATAAAATCGAAACCGGATATCGGATTATAAATTGGGCAAGTGACGGTATTGGATAATAACGATTGCTTTGATTCGATCCTGGAAACGATTTCAGAAGATCCATGGCGATTGTTACTCAGATCTTCACATCGACAGTTAGTATTTTACATTGTTAGGTTTGTATCTTCACATCGATGGTTAGTATTACATTAACATATTAACCTAGGTTATTATTTTACATTCTTAGCTTACTATGTTTAATGTTTAATTGATATGTTTCCTATGGTTAATGGTTAATGTTTAATGTAAATTTTTTTAACCTATAGTTTAGATTATTAACCTAGGTTAGTATTTTACATTCTTAGGTCATCTGGTTGAATTGTTAATTGTTTATGTAAATTTATATGTTTCCTCTGTTTAATGTGTAATGTTTAATGTTTAATGTTTACTGTTTAATGTCTAATGTTAAAAAATTTAAATTATGATATTTCTTATATTTTGAATGTAATTGTTATGATGACATGTTTCCTAATAAATTATGGTATTTCTTAGTATTTTAAATTGTTTAATGTGTAACCGTTTCTAAATTTGATTAACAGTAATTGCTTTTTATTAAATCATATAATTACTATAAGTTTACAACTCTTTACGGATTTGAATTTGAATTCAAATTCAACTTAGCTTGTTTAATTTTGTAAACATGAATCGCCCATTTTATTTAATTGATTCATATTGGTCATATTGATATGTTTCCTTTGTTTCCTATTTTTATTTCGGGCAAATTATGGTATTTGTTAAATATTCAATTTTTAATGTGCAACTGATTTTAAAATCAACTTAATATGTCTTAATCCGAAAAGTAGACATGAACATGTCTACTTTTCGGATTTGTTGGAAGCATGGTAAATGACTTTTAACCGAATTAACTCTTTTTTTGTAAATTAATGTGAAAATATACGTTCTGAAGCATTTTGGTCTGAATTATAATGAAAATATTGAAAATTAAATATTGATTTTTTACTGCTAAAACTCTTTATACTACAAAAAAAATCATATAAATAAATGACATATACTTCATATAGTAAATTAGGATACATATAGATTATAAATATATAATTCAACTTCAATAATTTAATGCTAAACACCAAGATATATAATAGGTATTCTCTATATTTGCAATATTTATACAAAACGTTTGGAGAAAATTAAGAAAATACACATTTTCCCGAGTTTAAATGCATATGAGGAGATTTTAAATCCAAATTTGAAACCAATCTTATATAAAAAATAATGCACTGTTGCTCGAATCCCAGTTTAAAAAACAATTTGTAGTTACCATACAAATCCAAATTTTTCGACAATAATGAACCTTTATCTGCTTTAATTTGCAATTAACTGTGGCTTTAAAATTATATTCTAACAAACCTGTAACGTCAATTTTAATATTTCCTTATTTCACCATTAATGTTAATAAATGAATTGATTTTTTTTTTTAACAACTAATTTCTTTTTTTGTACACTATGGGTATTTAACCCATGACCTCCCCTTTTACACCCGTACCACCTTACCACCCCATCAAAGTGGGAATGGCATAATAAATGAATTGATTAGGATTTATATATAATAAAAACAAATTTAAATTCATATATTGACATGACTTAAAAGATAAATGACCATATATTGAAATAAGTGAAAAAAATTGTAAGGATGACTATGAGGATGACAGGTGGCAAAAATATATAGTCTTTAATTAGAATAGATAGATACTTTTGATCCGCATTGATTTTTTTATTTTTATTATTTTATCGTTTTCTAATAATTAGTTAGCAGTGTATATATATTATTGTTCAGCAATTGTGTGATAGGAAGACGAGACGAAAATGGTGTGTGCATGTGAGTTCCGTACGGGTGTGAAATAGAAAGCAGATGCTTTGGTTTTTTCAGACCTCCAGCCGGTTGACAATTTGACTTGTTTCCCCACCTTTTTTAAACTGATTTGAAAACTTATAATATTAGGATATTCATAACTAGAGATGCATAAATTGGATTTTTGCACAAACTAGTTCTAAGTATAGTCAACAAAAGCCAATAAATAGGTTTGGTAGGAATCGGTTTCAGACATGGCTGGGTTTTTGACCGGGTGGAGGTGAAACTGAACCTTGGTTCATACTTGCGGGTCAGGTACGACTGGGTCCAATTCCAGACCGCGTCCGAAACTGGGTTTTTTGCCCACCTCTATCCGTGACGGTTGCAAAAAAAAAAACCAATAAAAAAACATAAAAACAAAAAAACACGTCTGGCTAAAGTACCGTCACGTTGATGAGAAACGTCTCACAAATGATTTCACTATCCTATATAATTAAATAGTATTTAAATTATCTAAGTAAATTATATAATTTTTATAAATTAGGGGGTTGATGTCGTTTGCTTCTTGACGCCTCAGTTCAATTTCCTTAACCCCCCCCCCCCCTCCCATAGTGGTGGGGGTTACTGAGCTAACGCGGGCAAAGAGGAACACTATGTTTTAGATGCTCTTATAATAACAAATCATGGGAAAATAATACGATTAAATTTTGTAAACGTATCAATAGATTATTTGATTCTTCTACTATATTTGCATAAACATCCACCTTAATTATATTTTGTGATGGCTCATAACGTATCACGATAGTGACTTTGCAAGAAGATAGTTAGGAAATCACAAAATCTCACCTTTTTTGCAAAATTGCAAATGCACTAACGCCTATGTAAATTCTTTCTTACTTTGCCTGATCACACCATCTTAAACTCTATATTATCACTTATGCCAATTACAAGTCAATGGTTTCTTATGTTATTTATAAGAGTGTTGGATGTTGAGCAAAGAGTAGATTTTTATGCGTTGTTATTCAACAATTATAACTTAATGTAAAAGACAAGAATTATATCGACCGAGAAAAGTGTGTATAGTCTAAAAAAAGCACTCGAACCATACGATGTATTCTATTATGATTATCGACTCAATATATTTTGGGCGGTGGGTGCGCATTCTTTTTAAATAGTTGTGCATTTAAAGATTAAAGAAAAATGAAAAATACGAATACTAATAAATGCTCCCAAGTCTCAAACGGTTCCTTTGGGGTAGTTAGCACACATGACTAAAACGACCGTTGCCTCACAGTCACGTGCATCCCACGTCCTCCGATATCCATACTCATTTACTCCTCTTCATGTGCTACTTACTCTGCCACCATCCAATTTTAGATATATACATCTTATTTATTTAAATTAAAGTACTTTTTTTTTAAATAAAATACATATAGCTGCACATATTGATATTTTTATACTCTAACATTTAAAAAAAAGTCAGGAAACTTTTTACTCATTTTGTGTAAAACAAGAGACCGTGATTTGGACACGAGATCGTGATTTGGATCAAATGTGCGATTATTAATTGTTTAGAACCAAAATGCAATATCTACAAATCATAAGAACCAACCATGCTATTAAGTTATGGTTGGTGATAGTGTTTTTTTCTAACAATAAATATTTTCACAACGATTTGATTGAAGGCTACCACCTTTGACACTAAACAAAGCTAGTGGATTTTTAAGTCATTCTTTAATAAATTAGGGATTGTTTGGTAGCCGTTTAATAGTTATTAAAAGGCTAACTCTTAATGATATGTTATGAACCATTAAGAGTTAGCCTTTTAATGGCCTTTAAGATACTACCAAACAACCCTAATTTGATCTAGATAAAGATAAACTATATATAAGTTAATTTGATTACCTCAAATTAAACAACGGGTTAGTTATCTGAATCCACTAAAATTAGAAAAAGTGTTAAAATGGACAACTATTATCAAAATTAGTTACTTAGAAAATGTCTTAATGAGTTAGCACCATTGATTACTATTGTTTGTCTCCGCTTAGGTTGTTTATTAATCGAATAGGAATCGAATAACCCGAAATTCAAATAGAACAACACCGAAGTATCTCATACCGAACCGCCAACTGAATTAGCCGAATTCAATTACATATATACACAGAGACACTTATAATTCATTGAGTTGAGCTTCAGGCTAATTTGGTTTATTCAAATAATCTTAACCTGATCGGGTTTTACAAACTTTAAGGGAATTCTGATCAATATCACTTAAGTTTTAAGACTTTCAAATTTATATACCCTGAATTACCCTATAACCGATTCGATGAACACCGTAGTCTCCACCATCTATTTGTTGTCACTCGCACCATACTGCCACCACCGCCTCACACTTTTTCTCTAAACAACTCATTTTAGCACGACTCTATTTGAATTATAGTTTGTTTAATTCCAAACCACATCGACCTGGATCCGTTTGGATCCATCACCCATGGCCCAGTTAGCCAAGCATATCTGCAACATAATATACATCATTTATTGCACGAAGTTCTAATTCATTGTAAGCAACATAACATCAACCGATATGTGTGGGGATATGCATCTGTTTTGGGTTACAATGTGATATATCATATCCATGGTCTACGTAGGTTATGGGGTGGGGGCCCCTAATGGTTTATGTGGGGTTACCATGCCATGAGAGACATAACCACAAGTGTGATCTGTCAAAGCATGGGAAGATGTTATATCTATATGTGGATAGTGAAAGTTGTCACTAGTCAACTTCTATTTTCAATTTAATGCAAAACAAATAAATTAAAAACATATAAATGTCAAGTTTTTATTATTTCAATCATATCATTTAGTATATAGAGCAAAAGATTCAAATAGAAATGTTTTTTCTTATTAACGTCATAAAATATAAAAACGATTGACATGATCAATTGATATGACTTGTGTGGTTAGCAATAGTGAAGGTTGCTTAGGCCCGAGGTGGCCTGACCCCTGTTTTTCGCAGTAGCGTAAATATTATTCGTTTCGTCCGAAAATTTTTATATGTAGTGTAAATTTAGCCATTTTGGCCGAAATCTTATATACGCAGTGTAAAATTTAGCCGTTTTCGGCCAAAATTTTCAATACATAGTGTAAATTTAGCCGTTTTTTGCCAAAAAATTTAGCCCGCCCCCCTTTGTTTGTAAAATTTTATATACATTTTGAGTCTAGCCCCCGATTTCTTAGTCCAAACTTCGCCACTGGCGGTTAGTACAATAAAAATTCACCGCATTTCACGAGCTTATTCGGATTACTTTTGTGAATAATATTTCATGTGTATCATGGTTCATTTAATCTGATCCCTATCACGTTTTCTGGTTGACAAGATTGTCATGCTTATTGTCAAACATTAGTTGCTTATTGTCAAACATTAATTAGTTATATGTAACATAAAGCATGTGTCGATTATTTAATGGTGAGTTTTTGTCCTTTTTGGACTCTTCAAAGGCATGGTATAATGCATGTGTTCCTTTGTCATATGGGATGGGGATATCCCACGATTCAACTTTAAAGGTTGTCCCCTTAAATGTTTATCAAATCAAGAACCATATAACAACGTTAAATTAGGATGATAGTTAAGTAAGCAAGTAATGTTAAACCTCAAAAAACTGTGAATTTGGTGACTCTTGATTAAATGAGAGTTGAGTCGCTCCTCGTATTCAATTTGAGCAAAACGTTTAGCTTGTAGTACTCTCAAAAAACTTGTGGTTTGATGGGTAGGGATGAAAAAAAACAGAAAACATAGACGAAATACTTGAAACATTCAGGACGGGTATACCCGAAACGCAATGGTATTGGGCCGTATGAGATTGGTTTTAAAAATATTTCCAGATTTTAAACTTGGTGCTTTGTTAAAATTTTAATTTTAAAAATTTTTGTTTTTTGTCAACGTCACTCGAACCTAGTGTCTTTGAGTGTGTAAGTGATGTATATAAACATCTTTTTAGCATTAAATAATCTCTAAAAACTGCAACTTTTATCGTATAATATTGTTAAAATAACTACTTATCATGTTAAAATGTATTTTTAGGTGAATCCAAGCCTCAAACGAAGAAACGAACGAAAAACCGAAGAAAAACCAAAGAAAACCCAAGAAAACAGCAAAACATGGGGCTGTGCTTCAGAAAGCACGGGGCCGTGCTTCTGAAAGCACGGGGCCGTGCTTACCTATCAGAAAAGACAAAAATCTACAAGAAAAGACAAAATAGCGGATAACTAGACACGGGGCCGTGCTTCAATGGACACGGGGCCGTGGTCACCTTCTAGAAAAAGACAAAATGAATTTGGCACATGTCATAATAAAACACGGGGGCGTGCCTACCTAAGCACGGAGCCGTGCTCGCCTTTCAGAAACGATAAAAAGAATTAGCACATGTCACTAAAAAGCACGGGGCCGTGCCTCAGGAAGCACGGGGACGTGGTGAGTCATCATGTACGATCTGACAACATGCAACTGGGAAACGTAGACACGAGGCCGTGCTTAATAAAGCACGGGGCCGTGCTTCTCTCTCCAGACAACCTATAAATAGTGGCTCTTATGCCATTTGAAGAGTGTGAATTGAAAAGATTTCTATCCGATTCTCTCTTATAAAAACACACGCTAACACTCCCATAGAAGGTTTAGTGAAGAGTTTGATGGCTTGGAGATCATCTCCATCAACCATCATCATCAACCATCATCACCATCATTAAGAATGAAGATTCATCTACATTTGGTTAGATCATTCCAAGTTTAATCATGTATTTGTTATCATCATTCATCTTAATGTTTATCATTATGCTCATTATGAGCTAAACTCATTTTACTATCTAAAATCTATGAAGAAGCTTTGTTTTGCTTGATAATTATACAAAACATGTGGTGTAGTCTAGTAGAGTACATGGTTATATTACAATTATCTTTTGATGAGAAATGTTTCACCATCTTAAATCACTAATTCAAAGTTGGCGGTTGTCAATTCTATTGGCAATCGTTCATGATCGATTCATGTTCTTGAAAGATAGAAATACTTTGATACATTATCGAAACATGGATCCTTATATTGTACTTAGAAATGATCAGATATAAGTTATAATGTATTTCTCTAAATCTTGGTAATCCGAAAATGGCTTTGCTTAGGATATCAAGCAAGTTAAAGAAATCATATGTTAACGGAATGTGTAATCATAACCTACATAAATCAACCAAGGGGAGGTTGTGTGATGAACTACAACCACCTGAAGTTGTTAGAATTGGCATTTGAGAAATCGAAGTCAATCCTAATCTTTCTACTTTACGAAACTACTTGCCAACTTAAATTGACATCATTGAGATGGCATGACATTAGGAAAGGGTGGACTTTAAAATGCGCATGCTATCTCCTTAGTGCCAAAGATGCTCACTTAAGGTTTAAGGAGCTATCTATCATATATTACTACGACAAGTTTACCACATGTTTAAATATTAATTATCAATGCTAAAATGGAGTGGATTCTTGATCTTAGATGGTAACCTTCGCATAATTGAACAACTCGTTTTGAATCTGTTGTCTTGGTCACCTATATATTATATGTATAAGTATTTATATTTTATAAAAAGTTCAAAAATTATCCCCAAAATGATTAAAACCTCCGATTAAATTAAAACAACGATTTATCATTAGAAACATTTGTTTCCACAGATCGATACTTGGTTCTTACCTACTATTCTGCATATACGATAGGTACACTTGCCTATTTTGTGTGTGTTTAGTCTTTGTAGAAATCACTTTTATAAATTTAAAACACGATCTTGTGCAAAAGCAATTCATTCAACCTCTTTCATATTTACGCACACACGCGCACCAAGTTTTTGGCGCCGTTGATGAGGACACAGTACGTTTCTAAGAACAATCCAAGTTTTAATTTAATCATTGTCTATAATTGTACAAATTTTTAAACTTCTAACTTATTATACTGTTAAATTATTTTTTTTTCTAAAATATATAATTTTACGGCTAGCCTAATTTTAACCTTTATTTACCTTACCTTTACTTTAGCTTAACTAATTTAGACCCTAGTTTAGTTTAAAATAGCTTAGCCTAACTCATAGTTTAACTTAGACTAACTTTAGCTAACTTTTACTTTAGTTTTCATTTTGATTTAGTCCCATGTATGTCCTCTACTTTTGAATCCGAGCTTGTTTCTCCAATTTCTGAACCGGAACGACTCTTTCGTCGACGAACTCGTAAACGGACCACAGAAACCGCCGAAGCAATCAAAGACGAATCAGTAAACGCCACCACATATGGAGAAAATCAAACCGAAGAAATGATGGCGGCCCAGAACAATGAGCCGAACATGAGCCAGTATGCCAAGCCAACTCTCGAAGGCTATGGCAATGGAGTGGCTCCACCCGAAATCACCGAAAATTTCGAAATCAAATCAAGCACCATTCATATGGTGGAAAATTCAGTTCAATTTCACGGTCTCCTCGACGGAGATCCTCTTTCTCACATATCTAGATGTGACACTCGACAATTTCAGGTTAACTCCGTTAATCCAAACTCCGTCAATTCAAACTTAAGATCACTTGATCTATAACGCACATCTCATTACATTTATACTAGGGTTTTAAATGACGCTTGACAATCACTACACATGTAGTCTTTCGGGATTGCACCGAAACGCAAACGAGTTAACTCAAACCATTGGTGAACAAACGATAAACATCAAAACAATAAGTATTTGATAATTATGTGTTAGGCTTATGTGTTATTTGATAATTATGTGTAGAACATTAACTCAAGATGCAAAAAGCTATTTTATGCTAGAAAAGTAATAACTAAAAGTAGAGGGGCCATTGTGTAACATGTTATTATTAAATAATAACAAAACCCTAACCTCTTCCCTCCCCTCCCAAACCCGATCGCCCCCCCTCCTTCTCCCTTGGCTGCCGTCACACTACACACACATACATACAAGGATTTTCAAGTTTGGTTGAAGAATTAAGGTGCTAGGAAGGTATTAACAACTCCTCTATGCGTTATATATGTTTAATTTTGATATTGAATGGGTTAATCCAAAACCCTAAGTCACGAAATTGATGATTAAGATGAGTTAGGGTTTGATTATATGCTTGATGATGATTGCTAATGAAATTGATAACTAGTTGTGTTATTGTTGTTTGATAATCACTTGTTCTTTGATTTAAACTTTCAAGAAAAACCCTAACTATGGGTGTAATGTGATATTGATATGCATGGTTGGTAAATATTGTGACTAGAGTGTTATATGCATGTATTATGGTTCATAGATTGTTGTTATGTTGAGTTTTGATGAAAACTGGTACTGGACAGATTGTTAAGTTTATGTTTAGACGACTGTAACTGAATGTTAATGTGGTAATTGGTAGAAATTATTAACACTAATGTGTACTAGGTTGAGTCTAGTTTCTATAAAGTCCAAGTTTGTAATTTTTGGACGTGTAAAAGTTAACTTTTATTATTTTACAAAACTGAGGTGCAAGTCTGAATTGTGAGGTCAGCTGTTAGGCTGTTTTGTAATTATCATATCTCATAAACTACAAGACCAAATGGGTTGGTTCCACTTCTGGGAGTTAACATGTTGAGTTAAGAACCTAACCCAATTGGTCTTGCATTAATTGAATTTACCATTTAACAGGAATAACAAATATCATTCTGTTGCGCATGATTTTGACTGCTGTGAGTTTACTGTAATGTTTTGGTTATTGTGAGAAATCTATGTGGAATAAAAATACAATAAAAATAGTTTTGGAAACCTAACTCATGTGTTCTTTTGTGACGATTTTTGGTGAATTATTTGATATATTATGATCTGTTGGATAGAGTAATCTTTCAAGTAGAAATCTGTCTTGATAAAACTAGCTGCTGAACTATGTGAAAATACATGAAACGTGCTTGTTGTTAGATATTGCTATGTTTTTGACTAAATTGCCCTTATGGGGAATGATTGCTAGTAATGTACAATGTTAGTACTTGATACTTATGTAGTTGTTTACACATGAAACGTGTCACCAATGTGCTTGTCGAGTCACACAAAATTCACAAACGAAACGCGAAACGTATCTCATGCATATGTATTATGTGCCGAGTCTAGAGACACAATAATAGTTCCAACACTTAGAAAATCTCATTCTTGTTTTAGAACGCTAGTGAGGATTTTCTGTGACGCACATCTCTCGGTTGACTTGTTTATGAATTCTTCGCAAACAGTGAGTTTCACGTCCCCCTTTTACTCTTTTAAACGTTTTTACTTGGGGGAGATAACATACTCCAAACACTTTAGATTTTGTTATTGGTTATATATCGCTTGTAAGGCTAAGTGGCAAACAAACCAACTAAAGTCCTTCATAACATCGAACCGTTTAATATTTGGATAATAGCGAGTCACTGTTGAGTAGTACTACTGGGTTTGACAAACCCCACCCAACGCTAAAGTCGACTGGAGGTCGAGTGGGTGTAATCTTGGCTAACACATTTTCCATGGTCGTGGTAGACATGGTGGCAAGGCAATTGATAAACAGTCAGCTTCGGTGTCGAACACTTAGTAATACTTGTTTTATAGGATAGCTACCTATAGATATATAATTGACATAACATTATCTGGTAACGCAAAACGCAAACGCAAAACGTAAACGCAATCGCAAACGCTTTATTTATATAAACTTGTGAACTCACCAACCCTGTGTTGACACTTTTAGTATGTTATTCTCAGGTAGCCGAGGCGGGCGCGCGGTATAGGAACATGCATTTCATTGAACTTCATCATTTTTGCAAACTTGTTTTTAAACTGTTATTTATTGGGTTTTAAGTCGTCCTGCGTGACGCAACACTTGGTTTACGAATTTACGTTTCCGCACTTATTTAAACTTAAATGTTTTCGTGGTTTGAAAACTTTATTTATGGTGTTTGATTATAACTAATGATTCCGATCCTGTTAATTCACACACTCTGACGGTAAAACTCCGTTAGTGGATTTTGAGGGTGTGACAGATTGGTATCAGAGCCATTGGTTATAGCGAACTAGAATTTGCATGCATACTAGACTATAACCGAAACGACCCATTAGTTATAATTTTTGCGCACTACATATATATTATATTTAGTCTTTCGTTATCCTTATCTCTTACCTCATTCACTCATACGCGTGCATACACGACTTATCCTGTAGGGATGTCGACGCCACCATCATCATCATCCGACCAGGTGACTCATGCCCATGGAAAGGAACCACAACTACCCACACCTCGTCGCCACCCCGAGTAGTCCCGGAACTAGAAGCCCCTGCACCGAAGAGGTATCGCCTATCTGGAGGCATGTACGACGACGACGTTAGCTGGGATTGGTACCCGAGTCTGATCAGGCGTATGGTTAATCGCGAGCAAGTCCCCTCACTACCTCACCCGAGCCGCCCTGAATATCCCAACACCCTACCCCCCATAACCGAACCGTTAGAGCGTGTTCTCGCAGCTGTTGTTTCCTGTTTAGAGCGTGACGCAGGTTTTATGCGCTCGGCGAGAGCGAACGTTTCCGGATTAATAAGAGATGGAACCGAGGCTAGGGAGGAAATTTCCCGCTTGACAGCGGCTATGAAGGAAGTGCAGGATGCTAATGATCAGCAGATGAAGATTATGAGAAAAATGCAAGCAGAGATGATAGATTTGCAAGAGCAACTCCTTGTGGCGAGATCCCGGACAGAGATAGCTCTAGAGCGTTGCGATATCTTACAGACGCAAATTGCCCAGAATGTAGCAGAACCTGAGGAAGAACCTGAGGAAGAACCTGAGGAGGAACCTGAGGAAGAACCTGAGGAAGATCCCGAGGAGGAACCCGAAGAGGAACTCGAGGAAGAACCGGCTGAGCCGGAGGCACACTCAGAGTTGTTATCATTCTCAGCATCAGACGATGACATCTGAGAATGATAACACCTAGATGGAGGGGTTGTCTCCATCCAAACTATTATTTTCTATGATTTTAAGGATTGGTTTTAAATACTTTGTAGCGAATACAATGGTTTTAATCATGAATTATTATTTGGATTATTATATGGTTGTGATATGATGTTTGTTTCTTTTATTTTTCTTTCTTACCTACCTTTTATTACATGTATGGTGTGTTGCATATGAAACCGAGAATTCATGTCTAACATTTTATGCTGTGATTCTAGGAAATGGCTGGAAGAAGCGCTGGACACGGTCGCGGTAACATCAACCTAACCGCAACAGAACTCCAAATCCTATTGAATGACCATGCGGCGGCAGCTCTAGCCGCACATGTTCAGAATCAAGCCGGAGGTCCAGCCGGAGCATGCACTTTCAAGAACTACCTGGATTGCAAGCCCAATTCATTTAAGGGCACTGAGGGAGCCATAGGTTTCCTGCGTTGGGCTGAGAAGGCAGAATCAGCTTTCGAGATGTGTAACCGTCCACCCGCCAGTAGGGTCAAAATTGCTGCTGGAACACTGGAAGATTCTGCTCCCACTTGGTGGAACTCCAATGTGAAAATTCTTGGGTTGGAATTGGCAAACGCTATGAACTGGGAAGAGTTCAAGAATATGATGTGGGAAGAGTATTGTCCTAGAGAGGAAATAGCGAAGTTGGAATATGAGTTTTGGTCGTTGAAAATGGTGGGTTCCGAGATTGAAGCCTACACCACCCGTTCCCATGAGCTAGCAGTAATGTGTCCACGGATGGTAGACCAGCCGAGTAAGAGAATCGAGATGTATATCGATGGGTTGGTAACACTCAACCCTTACCCGGATTCAAAAAAAGACCGATGAATCAACCCTTCTAGCCTAAACCTCAATTTCAAGATCAAAGTTCTAGTAGCTATCAAAACCCAAGCTACTCAAAGATTGAAGAAATGTTAATCCCTCTCATGACTAAAACAAACGAAGCAGAGATGAAGCCCGACTCAAGATTTGTTGATATAAGCGGAGTACTACTAAAACATGAAGCCGATCTCAAAAGTCAACAAGCATCACTTCAGAACCTAGAAACTCAAATCGGACAAATTGCCCGACAATTATCCGAAAGACCACCTGGCGCTCTTCCAAGCAGCACAATCACCAACCCGAATGCAACAGCTAATGCTGTTACACTCAGAAGCGGTAGAACTACTATTGCCTCACCAACTTCAGAACCAGTTATGGAAAAGGAATTCCCTGATAAAACGCAGGAAAGACTGACCCCAACAAGCACAGTACAGCCCAAGGAGCCAGTCCGAACTTATGTTCCACCTATTCCATACCCTGGAAGACTTAAACAGGAACTATTGGAAGCTCAGTACGGGAAGTTTCTAGAACTCTTTAAGCAACTCCATATCAACATCCCTTTTGTCGAAGCCATCACTCAGATGCCAAAATATGCCAAGTTTCTCAAAGAAGTGCTGACAAACAAAAGGAAGCTGGAGGAGCTCTCGCATGTCACCCTAAGTGAAGAATGTTCAACAGTCCTCCAAAGCAAGCTGCCGACAAAAATGACCGATCCAGGGAGCTTTACTATCCCTTGTCTTATAGGAATTTTGTCTGTTAGCAATGCCCTGGCTAACCTAGGAGCTAGTATTAATTTAACGCCTTATGCGGTTTTTGCAAAACTAGGGATAGGAGAACCAAAGCCCACCCGCATGAGCATTCAATTAGCTGACCGATCTGTTAAATATCCTCTGGCCATTGTTGAAAACATGCTTATTAAGATTGACAAAAAATTTTTCCCAGTAGATTTTGTGATTTTAGACATGGAGGATGACAAAAGTGTACCTTTGATTTTAAGAAGACCATTCTTAGCCACCGCAAAGGCTATTATTGATGTTTGCACCGACAAGCTCACTCTCAGGGTCAATAATGAGGCAATCACTTTTGACATAGGAAAATCTATGCAATATCCGTAATAGCACGATGACACATTATACTGTGTTGACATCATAGATTCCATAGTGAGTTGCTATATGCGAGATTCCTCCATCAATACACAACTAAAAACACAAGTCTTAGACAAAACACTCAACAAACCCATTTTAGAAAACAAATATATAAAAAATGATTATCAGGAAACATCAGAAGTAATATATGAAATCACTGAAAACAATGAAGCATCAAAACCATCAATCGAAGAACCACCAGCCTTAGAGTTAAAAGAACTACCAAACCATCTCGAATACGCCTTCCTAGAAAAAGATTCTCAACTCCCAGTAATTATTTCATCTCACCTTTCCAAAGAAGAGAAAGACGAACTTCTTAAGGTTCTCAAAAACCATAAGAAGGCCATCGCATGGAAGATCATGGATATCAAGGGCATCAGCCCCTCCTTTTGTACTCACAAAATCCTCATGGAAGAAGAATACAAACCCGTGGTCCAACATCGAAGACGTTTCAATCCCAACATGCAAGATGTGGTAAAGAAGGAAGTAATCAAACTCCTTGATGCCGGATTAATCTACCCGATCTCAGATTCACCTTGGGTAAGTCCCGTTCAAGTAGTACCCAAGAAGGGAGGAATGACAGTCGTGATGAACGAGAAGGACGAGCTGATACCAATGAGAACCATCAGAGGATGGCGAGTTTGCACTGATTATCGGAAGCTTAATGATGTCACAAGAAAAGATCATTTTCCACTTCCCTTTATCGGCCAAATGCTTAAGCGATTATCTGGAAAAATGTTCTACTGTTTTCTTGATGGATTTTCCGGATATTTCCAAATTCCCATTGCTCATGAAGATAAGGAGAAAACCACATTTATATATCCCTATGGAACCTTCGTTTACCGAAGAATGCCATTTGGATTATGTAATGCTCCAGCCGTCTTCCAGCATTGCATGGTGGCCATCTTTAATGAAATGATCAAAAATTATATGGAAGTCTTCATGGACGACTTCTCAGTTTTTGGAGAATCCTTCGATCATTGTCTAAAAACCTATACAAAATGTTAACTAGGTGTGAAGAAGTGAATTTGGTACTCAACTGGGAAAAATGCCACTTTATGGTGACGGAAGGCATTGTTCTTGGTCATAAGATTTCTCAAGACGGACTAGAAGTTGATAGATCCAATATAGAAACCATATCCAAACTTCCACCGCCAACTTCAGTCAAAGCCATTAGAAGTTTTCTAGGTCACGCAGGTTTCTACCGCTGCTTCATAAAAGACTTTTCCAAAATTTCTAGACCTATGACCAAACTTCTGGAGAAAGACGCGCCATTCGTCTTCTCTGAAGAATGTGTTGAATCATTCAATATATTAAAAGACAAACTTGTCAACGCACCAATCATGACTACACCCTATTTTGACCCTTCCATTCGAAATCATGTACGATGCAAGTGTCTTTGCAGTTGGAGCCGTACTTGGACAACGCAAAGAAAAACACTTTCACCCAATTTACTATGCTAGTAAAACTCTTAATGATGCACAAGAAAACTACACCAAAACAGAAAAAGAGTTATTAGCAGTAGTTTTCGCCTTTGAAAAGTTTAGATCCTACCTAGTTCTTTCCAAAACCATAGTTTACACTGACCATGCCTCCATACGTTACCTTTTCAACAAACAAGATGCCAAACCCAGACTTATCCGATGGATCCTACTACTCCAAGAATTCGACATAGAATTCAAAGACAAAAGGGGAGCAGAGAATGTCGCCGCAAACCATCTCTCACGCTTAGAATGCACAGCTTCAGAAGAACATCACGAGGAAATCATCAATGATAATTTTCCACATGAAGTTCTCATGCATATCCAAGTAGTCATAGAGGAGAAAGACGTAAGTCCTTGGTATGCCGACTTTGCAAACTACCTAGCTTGTAGAATCCTAAGAAAAGGACTTACTCATCAGCAGCGGAAGAAATTCTTCTCCGACCTTAAGTTTTACTTCTGGGAAGATCCATACTTGTTTAGGATAGGCGCTGATCAAGTTATTCGTAGGTGCGTATCAGGCAAGGAGGCCTTAGACATTCTCAAACACTGCCATGAAGGACCAACTGGTGGACACCACGGTACCGCCACTACGGTCAGAAAAGTGTTTGATGCAGGATTTTTTTGGCCCACCATATACAAAGATACACATACTTTGATCCAAGCATGCGATGCTTGTCAAAGAGCCGGGAACATCTCATCCAAAAATGAAATGGCTCAAAAGGGCATTCAAATTTGTGAGATCTTTGATGTAAGGGGAATAGATTTCGTGGGCCCATTTCCTAACTCATTCGGAAATAAATAAATCCTTGTAGCAGTCGATTACGTATCTAAATGGGTAGAGGCACAAGCTCTTCCAACTAACGACGCTCGAGTAGTTGTACGATTTCTGAAAAGGTTATTTTCACGATTCGGCACTCTCAAGGCCCTAATCAGCGACAGAGGTACCCACTTCTGTAACACTCTAATGAACAAGGTCTTAGCACGATATGGAGTTCACCACCGACTGGCAACACCATATCACCCTCAGATTAGCGGGCAAGTGGAGGTCTCGAATCGAGGAATTAAAAGGATTTTAGAAAGAACTGTAGGAATGAATCGCAAAAATTGAGCAGAAAAGTTAGATGACGCTTTGTGGGCCCTCAGGACGGCTTACAAAACCCCCATAGGAACGACACCCTTCAAACTCGTTTACGGGAAAGCATGTCATCTACCAGTAGAATTAAAACACAAAGCCTACTGGGCTCTCAGAGTAGTAAACTTTGATCTAACATCCGCCGACATAAATCAGGAAGATCAAATTCGTGAGCTCGAGGAACTAAGAATATTGGCCTATGAAAATTCATGGTCTTACAAGGAAAAGACTAAACGCCTGCACGACGCCCATTTGAAAGGAAACAAAAAATTTCAAACCGGCGACCGTGTGCTGTTATACAACGCTGGTCTACGTCTTTTTCCAGGAAAATTGAAATCTCGATGGACAGGTCCATACATAGTTGAATTAGTTTTTGACTATGGGACAATTGAAATTTCAAATTCAAATGGCCAAAAGTTCAAAGTAAATGAACATCTATTAAAGCCATATATCGATGGTCCATTTGAAGAAGTTCTTGAGGTATTAACCCTCCAACTCACTAAATAGGAAATCAAAGAAACCAAGGTCTGGCCAAGACCTTCACAATACTAGGCCTTGTAAATAATTATAAACAAAAAAAAATAAAAAATTAAAACCACGGGGGCGTGCTTCCAAAATCACGGTCCTGTGCCAAAAATCAAGGACCGGCATCTTTGCTGCAAAAATCTCAGTCAGACTGGTTTGTAACAGAATTGTCAGAACAAAAACACGGGCCGTGCTTCCAAAAGCACGGGCCGTGCTTGGGGTGCTGGTTGGCTATAAAAGGCGCCTTGTGTCATTGCATTCCTTGCACCAACCAAAACCAGACCAATAGTCCCTCTAAAAATTCAACATGCCAACTGAAATGAGTGAAGCAATCCCCGTTTCTCGACACCCGAGAAACGATGCCCGCCATGTTTCCAAAACCTAGCTTCTCTTAAAACTTCAAGAACTCGTTAAAGAAGTCACCGAAAATGAATCTCCTTGCTGAGATGCTTCTCGTTCAACTCACCGAATCAGTGGAAAGTATGAAAATAGAACTACGAGACATCAATGAACAACTCCAGTTTCAAGTTCGCGGTTTCACGTACTTTCCACCACCAGGACCATTCGGAGGAGGAGACCCTTTCGGAGAAATGTAGGAAACTTAATTTTCTGCTTTTATGTGTAAACAAGTGCATTATGCACAATATGTTAGGATTTCGGGCTTAACCCGAATATTTTCTTATTTATAGGAAAATCGGTCTTATCCCGTAATTGTTTTAGGACCTTTTAAATTTTAATGGAAAGTAATTTTTAGATACCAAATTTCAAAATTATCATACTAAACGTCATTCTAAGAATTCCAGCTCTCGCGTTTTGCTAAAAGTTACAAGAAAAACATCTGTGACAATAAGCACGGGCCGTGCTTCACTAAGCACGAGGCCGTGGTCACCCCAGAATCTTCAGCATGATACGCGCTGACTCCGTACAATTCTCTGAATCAGAAACATTTATTCCCCTAGCAGCATGGGGCCGTGTTTCTATAATCACGAGGCTGTGTTCAACTTTCCAGTCTCTATATAATGCATGCATAAACTCACCATTCCATTCACACCAAACCCAACATTACTAAAATGGAAAGCAAGAAGGTTGAATGGATACCAGTGAGGAAGGGGAAGCAACATGAATCTTCCTCAAATCTTGAGGAAGAGGTCATGAGGCTACAATACATCATGAGAGACCAAGTTGAAAGCAACATTAAAACTGAAGCTCGCGTAATCGAGCTAATCAACAAAGTCGAACTACTAAGGTTCGAAAACTTCAATGTTGTGGCTAGCTACCTCAAAGATGTGGCCTCCAAGCTTAACTTTCTCAACCAAGAAATCGTTAAACTCGACAAAAAGCTCCCCGAGCTCTTGGAAGCCAAACGAGCACCACCACACATCCAGGACTTGTTCGGGAATGGTGGTCATTGAAGTTCTGACTTTGTCTCATGTTGATGTTGCTCCCTCTAGTGTTATGTGTTAAAATCAAGAATTGTTGTTGTACCTTTCATTTCCTCTATGTTTAATTATGTTTTTGTTTTTATGTTTTATGTTCTATGTTTTAATGAAGTTTAGAATTTTTAATTACTGTCTCAAACTAACCAGAAAATAAAACTAGTTAAAAACGAACCAGCTCGAAAAATAAACAAAAATCAAAAGGATACTGTCTGCATCATGCAGCACGGTACCGTGCTTACAAAAGCACGGCGCCGTGCTTTTGGTCCGAGTGCAGTTACGAGTTTTAAATTATTAAATAACCTTTTCCAACCATCAACCCTAACATTCACTACGTTTCTGGACCAAAAACCGCCGACCATCCAATAATTCACTAATTTCTTCATCGAATCTTCAATTCAAAACCTAAGGTATGTTAATTTAACAATTGGATTGTTAAAATTCGTCATTCTAGGTTTAGTTTAACCCTAAAATCTCTCGAATCGATCGAATCGGGTCTAAACCAGAAAAGGATATGGGTTATTTTGCTAGTATAAGATGAATAGATTGTTGAATGTTTGATGGTTAAGGTTTAATTGAATGGGACAATTCGGGTTTTGGGTCTTGGAATAAACACCCGACAAACCAATAAACCTAATAGTTATAACCGGTCAGAAACGAGGGTTAGAATCTGAATATGGTAGAAGTCATTATTAAAAACACGAGTCGTGCCCAAAACATCATGAAACGTGGTCAACCAAATGTCAAAATCAAAGGAAACTGAAACAGTGGCAACAACACGGGGCCGTGCTTTGCTCTCTGTTCCAGGAAATTGAAATTTTTTTCAGAAATTTGACTAATTCAGATGTAAATTACAGATGGCCGAGTATGGAGAGGATGTTCATGCATTTCTAGTCTTCCCAAACCGCAAAACAAGGGACAAACAAGCTAATGCAAGATTAACTCATCTTAACCAAAGGTATCCAGAAGCTAACTTCTATGCATGTGAAGACACTCTGAGACACGTCAACCAATGGAACCGTTATGAAAACATTGTAAGAGGACCATGGAGACGGGTTTTTGGTCAAAAAGAGGAAGCAGTGATAGAACTAACAAAGGAATTCTTGGCCTCTTTCAATATAAAAAAGAAGAAGTTTGACATGTGGGATAAAGAGGCAATCGAGTTTCTGGTGTGGGGGTACATGGCATACAACTTCTGTCACCCAGCTGGGAATTGGTTTAGGAATTTACACGACCGAGGAAACTGACTCAGACACCTGGTTTGACGCTAAAACAACATTTACAGATGAATGTGATGATGATGAAGCTGAAGCAGGTGACACAAGGGCAGAGGCTTGGGAACAGTTGAGTTATGGTACAACAGAGTATAAGGCAAGCGTTTCAAAAAGCACAGCACTGCGTGACCCACTCATGAGGTACATCCACCGTTGCTCAGTCACACCGTCACGGCTCGAGGTCAGAGTGAAGGGGTTGTCAACCTGAGGGATCTTTGGGCAATGTACTGCATGAAGAACGACATAGCATGCAATATCACGATGCTATTCTGCAAACTCTTCGTGACAAATGCAAGTGCTCGAGGAAATACCCCGATCTTCGGTGGTCCTTGGATCCGCAACCTTTATGAGGCCTATGGTGTGGATACAGAAGGAACTCCAAGCCCAGGCCCGATAGCTCTCAACCTTGATTACTGTGAAAGCATGCAAATGATTAAGCAAATTGACCCGAATGTGTGGAGGTTTTGTGATAAGTACAACCAGGTTTGGGATTCGGAAGACCCGGCAGAGATGATGATACATGAAGTGCCCGAGAGAAGAAGGACATCACCACCCAGACAGAGCCGCCACCCACTTACTGTCAAAGAGGAGGCCCATCTTCATCAGGGGCCGACCCCAGCTCGTCACACGACAGCCGATACTCTTTCGAGGGTATATATGGACTAATTAATCAGTTCTCAGCTAACACTACCGCCTCATTTAACAGGATTACAGAGCAGATGGCTGCCTCTGATGCACAACGAGCAGCCGAATACGCAGAGACGAGGCGAGAGATTGATCGATTGGGTTATCGCATGGACAGGCAGTGGGGACCATTTGACCCGGACACGGGTAACTGATGATTGGCAGCACAGGTAGGTTGGGCATGGGCATGGTTTGGTAGTATTTTATGACATTATTATGTGTGTTTTAAACAATTTACTTTCTGTCATATTTGTTTGTTTGTTTATTTGCTGGTTTGGACTTTTTATGGCCACAGGTGCCAAGACATTATGGTAGGTACTAATTTTGCCCGATAGGGCAAGGGATGGATGGTTTCATACCCAATTTTCAGCAGTTTGTGCTTGATTATTTGTGGCTGTTTGCAGTTTTATATTATACAGGTATAAAAACTAGGTAAACGGACGATAAACAGTGGACGCTCTGTCGAAATTTCGTTAACCCGTAGGGAAGTAACTCTCCATTTTAACCTATAATACTCAATTAGAATTTTTATTTTTCATGAATCTTTTCACATTGAGGACAATGTGAGATTCAACTGTGGGGAGGGGAATTAGTTGACCAATTGTTTGTTCAACTAATTATAAAAATTCTCTAAATCAACAAATATTTTTGCAGCAAACAAAGATTATTTTAAAACCTAAAGAGAAAACCAAGAAAAGTTTTTCGCAAATAACCAATCATTACTAAAAAGTTAAAAAAGTAAAAAGAAGTTTTGTAATATTGAGAATAAATTTATGCAAAATATGACGTTAATACCCAATTCCTCCGTTACTGTGAGATAAACCTCATGCCATATAAATATTTTTTTCGGAAGGTTTGAGTGAGTCATATGTTTCGTGTGATTTAGAACTTGTCACAATTATTCATTTCAAGACCGCATGAAGCGTTGTTTAAGGAAGAAGGTAATATTGACACAATTCCATCAAACTAATTGCCAAATTACAAAAACCCAAAACCTAAACCCTACCACTTTATCTATCTCACCGGTAAAATACAACACTGGTCTTTTACCGGCAGACCCTAAAGAACTGGAAATGCATTATTTCGATTTCAATTTCCTTTGCTGCATACACTTCACAAAACCTAGGTTGCCTCCAGAACTTAGGGAGAGAATCTTTCTCTTTAGCAATGAGGTGAGGAAAAAGTGGAGCCAAGATGAACAAAGGCCACCATTCTGTGGAATTTCCAAAAACGCAATGAAGAGAAGAGCAAAAAGATATGAACGATGCTTAGGTTGCGGAAACTGGTACCACAAAGGAAGGTGTAGAAAAAGTCAAACTCAATCTCAGCATGAATATACCGAAATAATGAGGGTGGGGGCTATTAGGCTCAAAGCCGAACGATCCATTAGAGTTGGGAGTTATGTTCAGAACAGGATTGAGGAAGAACTGATCCACATCCTCGACAAAACTGGTGTTGACGATCTGACCTTAAAGAGTCACTAGAGAGTTAAAAAAAATCGGGAGAAAAAAGGAGCTAACCAATGAAGACATCTCAAGACTCCCGATAATCAGTAGAAGTTGTATTTACCATCCTCAATAACTAACACCCTTGAACCACCACAAAATACCACATCCATACTCACACAAAAACCAACCCATTTTACCTTCTGATCTATACAACCCTTCAAAAGGGTGGAGATTTGAACTTGTTACAAGCCTATTTATCACAAGTTACATTTTGACTAAGAGTGTTCACATACTCACATCACAGATATGATCAGATATAAAACCAAGTGTGAGTGAACATTGTGAGAACGTGACGTTTTGCATAAACAGAAACTCATAAAAACAAATCACCTTTTTATATATCACTACATATATTCCTATGATTTAAGGTTGGCTATTTTGTTTCCATTTTCTTGGAAATCTTTTGGGATGTTTAAGCTATAGTCCTAACTTGCTATTTTTAGAGAATATTTATAAGTAGCTTGCTTGAGGAAAAACAAGGTTCAAGTGTGGGGATGTTTGATGTATATAAAAATATACATTTTTTTAGCATCAAATAATCTCTAAAAACTGCAACTTCTATAGTATAATATTGTTAAAATAACTACTTATTATGTTAAAATGTATTTTCAGGTGAATCCAAGCCTCAAACGAAGAAACGAATGAAAAACCGAAAAAAAACCAAATAAAACCCAAGAAAACAGCAAAACATGGAGCCGTGCTTCAGAAAGCACGGGGCCGTGATTACCTATCAGAAAAGACAAAAATCTACAAGAAAATACAAAATAGCGGACAACTAGACACGGGGCCGTGCTTCAATGGACACGGGGCCGTGGTCACCTTCTAGAAAAAGACAAAATGAATTTGGCACATGTCATAATAAAACACGGGGGCGTGCCAACCTAAGCACGGGGCCGTGCTCACCTTTCAGAAATGACTAAAAGAAGTAGCACATGTCACTAAAAAGCACGGGGCTGTGCCTCAGGAAGCACGGGGCCGTGGTGAGTCATCATGTACGATCTAACAACATGCAACTAGGACACGTAGACACGAGGCCGTGCTTAATAAAGCACGGGGCCATGCTTCTCTCTCCAGACAACCTATAAATAGTGGCTCTTGTGCCATTTGAAGAGTGTGCCTTGAAAAAATTTCTATCCGATTTTCTCTTATAAAAACACACACTAACACTCACATAGAAGGTTTAGTGAAGAGTTTGAAGGCTTGGAGATCATCACCATCAACCATCATCATCAACCATCATCACCATCATTTAGAAGGAAGATTCATCTACATTTGGTTAGATCATTCCAAGTTTAATCATGTATTTGTTATCATCATTCATCTTAATGTTTATCATTATGCCCATAATGAGCTAAACTCTTTTTACCATCTAAAATCTATGAAGAAGCTTTGTTTTGCTTGATAATTATACAAAACATGTGGTGTAGTCTAGTAAAGTACATGGTTATATTACAATTATCTTTTGATAAGAAATGTTTCACCATATTAAATCACTAATTCAAAATTGGTGGTTGTCAATTCTATTGGCAATCGTTCATGATCGATTCATGTTCTTTAAAGATAGAAATACTTTGATACATTATCGAAACACGGATCCTTATATTGTACTTAGAAATGATGAGATATAAGTTATGATGTATTTCTCTAAATCTTGGTAATCCGAAAATGGCTTTGCTTAGGATATCAAGATAGTTAAAGAAATCATATGTTAATGGAATGTGTAATCATAACCTACATAAATCAACCAAGGGGAGGTTGTGTGATGAACTACAACCACCCGAAGTTGTTAGAATTGGTATTTGAGAAATCAAAGTCAATCATACTCTTTCTACTTTACGAAACTACTTGCCAACTTAAATTGACATCATTGAGATGGCATGACATTAGGAAAGGGTGGACTTTAAAATGCGCATGCTATCTCCTTAGTGCCAAAGATGCTCACTTAAGGTTTAAGGAGCTATCTATCATATATTACTACAACAAGTTTATCACATGTTTAAATATTAATTATCAATGTTAAAATGGAGTGGATTCTTGATCTTAGATGGTAACCTTCGCATAATTGAACAACTCATTTAGAATCTCTTGTCTTGGTCACCTATATATTATATATATAAGTATTTATATTTTATAAAAAGTTCCAAAATTAACCCCAAAATGATTAAAACCTCCGATTAAAGTAAAACAACTATTTATCATTAGAAACATTTGTGTCCACTGATCGATACTTGGTTCTTACCAATACTATTCTACATATACGATTAATACACTTATTTTGTGTGTTTAGTCTTTGTAGAAATCACTTTTATAAATTTAAAATACGATCTTGTGCAAAAGCAATTCATTCAACCTCTTTCATATTTACGCACGCACACGCATCAGTAAGAGTCCTTGTTAGTGTATAAGAGACCTTGTCAGAGACTTCGTCTCTGTCATCGATCCATCGACCCTAGGACTACTACGTAAGTACATAGAGTAAAATAACATTACATTCCTAAGGCATGAAGAAGTCAATACGTATTAAAGTTCAAACCAAGATTTTAACTTTCTGAACATGAAAATTTGGTCACGACATCTTTCTATTAACACCGTTCGGTATCAAACTGATATCTGCTAGTACCGATCCTGAATTTTTTGATACCTAATTTCCCAAAAACTTGATATCGGTATTAAAAACGCAAGGTTTGGTACCGGTTCCCGGAACCATTTGCTCATCCCTAATTCACCTACAAAGAAAGTGACCTAGAATATACTCAACATTCCAATAATCGCAAATGACCTGAGCCGCTCGTAAGCTACTCAAGTGTAACTCGTTTAAATCTCAAATCAAGCCAAGCTTAAACGAGTTTGATCCGAGCCAGCCTGACCCTAAATTGAAGCTTATTTAATAAACTAACTCTAGCACAAGCTTCTTGTACGAAGCTTGTTTTAGCTTGTGAGCCTAACGAGCCTCTTATTTGTATAGCTATAATATTTTTTTTTAAATTTTATATGATAAATACAAAACTATATAACAAATATTTTTATATGTAATTTTATGATAAAAGTACAAATTCTAAATATAATAAATAAAAATAGGTTGTGCCACATGAAACGTTATTTGCCCGTTTAATCTAAACCTGCCACGTGCCATCTTATTGATTTTTCTAAATGATAGGTTTAATATAAAGAAAATAGTTTATAAGTCTATGAGAATGGAATAAATGGAATTTTGGTGTCAAGCTATCTAAGATGGCTAAATTAGATTCTTCTATTTTAGTGACGGTCCATTTAAGCTACAACGTGTAAATTTGTGGTGACTGGATCCAACTTTATTCCCTTACATACCATTTTGCCACGTGACAACACAAGATGAGACCAGCCATTTGAAATAGCTGGATTAAACTCATATTTTCAATCAACGCAAGCTCATGGGTGTACTATTTTGAATATGTCACCCGTTAACCCCATAAAATATTAACATCTTCTAATGTCATCGTTGCTTCACTAAATTGTAGGTGATACATGTGGGTTTCAGAACGCCATCTTTCCACTATGGCCGTGATTAACCCACGATCAAGAAGACAACAATTACAATCTTTTATTTCACCCAAATGTTTATATAATATGACCTAAATGTTTTATCACCCCTTTTAGTAAAATACTCGTCATCACGACATTTAGCATTTTGAAACAACCTAGTCGCCCGGTGTGATTGGTGTAAATATAAAATATCATCAATTAGTGGAGCATTGTTTAGGTGATACATCTTTAAGTGAGAATAAAGGAGTTTGTTAAAGGTTTTAGGAAAAAAGATGAGAATAGATGTGATCGAGGAAGTAATATTTTGAGAAAGATGGTAGAGTTGTGAATGGAATACATAAAAGTTGAAACTAGGATAAATATATAGGAAAGAGTATTGGTGTTCAAAAGTTGAAGGGGTGATACAAAATTTTCTAACCTACATGAGAATATTTGTTGGGTGAGAGAATAAGCTATGTGAGAATAGAGTTCAGAAGATGTTATATTACATAAACCTGAATGGCTTCAAATCATATTGTCATATTCAGAGTAGTACACCCGTGAGCTTGCCATGATTGGAAATGTGAGTTCAATTCAGCTATCTCAAATATATGGTTTGTCTCACATGGAAAAATGGCGTGTAATGGAATAAAGTTGGATCCAACCATCTTAGATGACTGATCTAATCACCACAAACTTACACGTTGTCGCTTACATGGATTGTCACTAGGATAGATGAATTCAATCTAGCCATTTCACATGGATAGACACGTAAATTGCATTTGCTCCATTGTCATAGACCTAGAAACCCATTTCTTTATATTAAACATACTCTTTAAAAAAATCATCTTATTTGCCAACTGTATGCTTTTCCAGCCCACTTTTTTTTGTTTTATAGAGTTCTCAGCTAATCGTTATATCCGAAGCTTTAAACCCTTTTTTTAACCATAACCGGCCTCCAAAAACATTCTTTAACTATGCAAAAAATTGTAAATATCTTTTCTAATAATCACAATCTAGTACAAAAATTAAACAATTGAAGTTTTTTCATAGGTAACACAACAACCGTAAACCCTAATGGCCATCTTACCTTCACAAGATTTGCGCTCCAGTCTGAGCGTTCGATTTTCTACCTCTCTGACTGCGGGGGAATATTAGAGTATATATTATTAGAGTTTTAGTATTATATTGTTACTAAAGTTAGGTGATATGAAGGCTCTAGTGGGCGTACTGTTTTACCTAGTGGGCGTACTGTGGCGTTGTCCCTATAGTTGAACTGCTAATGCCTCTGATTAGAGATTTCACAATGCCATAGGATTGATTGAAGTTTCTGGCCGGGTAACCTTTCATTCCTACACCCTTGCAAGCAAGGCGAGAAGCGATTCTCTTAGCCGGCATACCTACCCGACGAATCAAAAAAGCTAGTGTATCTGGTTATGTTTCCTTATATTTATCTCATTATACTCATATATGTAGTTCGTCAATAGACACACATTACAGGGTTTTCATTATTCTACAACAAATTAATAAAGTATTAAGTATAAAGTGCTGCTAACAAGTCCATAGGTCAACAAAAGCCCAATAGAAAGTATTAATAATTAATCAGAAACAAAAGACTTGGAATTCCCAACCCTGGGAGTTTATAAGAGACAACATCTCATTCATACTTTCTAGCCAACGCATTAATGCCTCACTTTGTGTGGGGCCCTTTGATGTCATCCAACTAACGTGCCCCCTTTCTTCCCGAAAATCATCTTCCACTCGTCAACAAACTTGCTCATCATCTCCAGGATGCAATCACATCATCAGCCATTGGTTTCTTCATATTCGCCCCAAAGTGTGTGTTAGTCGTAGGAAATATTGGTTGATAAAAGAGAATGATATCTAAATCCCTCTCGGTGATTAGGGAAGATAGCTTACATGGATCGATCAACTCCTTGGTAATTGGTTTCACCACCTTCAGTTGTTTCATCTCATTCAAGTTTTGCTTGGTGCCTTTAGTATCGTGATCAGTAGCCCATGTTTGATGATTTTGAGCGTTAGAAAATTTGCAAAGATAAAAAATAATAAACTAATAATAAACAATGAAGAATATTTACCAAATTTTTAATGGGTTGTTGCCAATACCCGGCTGGGCCCATAACCTTGCCAAGTAGGTTGGCAATGTCAAAGCTAACCTCTCCGCATGTGAGCACCTCTTATGCGGCAGAAAGAGACCATATTTATATAGTTTTTAATTGCCTCAAGTCGTGCGCCGTCAAAGTTGTTTTGAAAAGTTAAAAAGCTCCTACCTTTCCTCATCATCCTAATTAGAGATTCATACACATACTTGCAGATGGCGAGAACATGTTCGGGTCAAACCAAGTAGTTAGAACAATGTTTATGAGGTTTCTAATTTGATTACTTGATTTTACAGCTATTTGACTAAGCTATTTGACTAACATACATTTGATACTTTATCCGTTCTAATTTATAACTCTATTTGAAGTCCAAACCTTTCCCATGTAACAGAGTACGAAACACAAGGGTGGTTGGGACGGGCTTTGAGTTGGTCTCGGGTTCAAACAGTTTTAAATTTGACCTGACCCAAAAATCGAAAAGGCATAAAAATAAGGACTGAAAAACCGGACCATCATTTTTTTCGGGTTGGACCAACATATGCTCACACCCTAGACTCGAGCTTTAAATGAGTCGAGCTCGATAAAGTAAATGAGCTGAGCTCAAGTCAGCTCATTTAAGTTCGAGCTCGTTATGGCTCACCTCGATTACAGTTCCACAAAAGTTAAAAAGCCAAGCATATCTTACAAAATCATCAAATACTCGGTACTAAACATTTGATGATTCCACAAGTGATTTGTTTGATGTAAAACGAAATAACTATCTCGAACTCCTGATAATCAAACAAATCAGTTATTTAAATAGGTGATATTTATAAATATGAAACAAACAAACCCAAAAAGTACAATAGTATATACATAGAACTTAGAATTTTACATGTGTTATATAATTCCGAGACTCCCGATTCCAACAGCATACACTAGATTATTGTTGTTATGGGTTTGTAGAGTGAAACAAATCTGTACTAGCAGATAGAGCTCTTCCACCTTCGACTTCCAAACATTTCAACTCATGAAAAATAAAAACTCTAATGGCAATTTGTGTTGATTAAAAATGGTGTAGATGAAGAAAAAGAAATGTGGTGTTTGGTAGAGATAATTTATGAAAGTGATAGGGTAGATGGTAGTTTGTAGAAGGAAACCTCTCACTTTCAACTAAAGTGATATGGTATTAATAGAAAAACCGGATGGTAGTACTTGTACAGAACATGGTTTTCAATTTTCAAATTTGTTAGAAGATCTTGTTTTGTTTTTTTCTATTGCAATTTTAAGCGAATCATTTGAATAATTCGTCGGGCATTGAAAAAAATTAGGCACTTTTAGGAGCTTAGAGAGACCAACAAACTTAAAAGATGAGGGGTCTACCTATAAGTAGCAAAAGTTGAAGGATCTATTAGATATCACCAAGTTATCAACACTAAGGGTGTGTTTGGAATTCCTTATTCTCCTCTCCTTATTACTTATGAAAGTTAAATAAATCATTTTTATGTTTATAAAGTGTTTGGGAACACATAAAGACTTTTAGGTTTCTCCTATAAAGGCTATAAAATGGGTTTTCAATAAGTTAGGATTTGATAACTTATCTCCTTATAGAGTTATACGTTTAAAAGGGTCAAGTTATTATATAAAGGGTAACAAAAATGAGAAGTGTGAGAAACCATAAATAATTGACATGTGTCAAGTGGGGACCAAAAGAAAAAGGGTATAGAGGTAATTTTACACATTTTCTCTTTCACATGCAAGACACATGTTAATACCTCACCATTTTAGAACGTCTATAACTTTTTCATATGCTATTTTTTTAAAATAATTCATCATAATAACAAGCGTTTTTTAATCTTTAATATGAGTATGATTTTTGTTATATAAAATTTAAAACAAAAATTACGTCATTGTGTCTTTTCTCACACCTTTGTGTCTTTTCGCTTATCACTGTGTTTTTTCGTCATTGTGTCTTTTCGTACACCATTGTGTCTTTTCGCTTATCATTGTGTCTTTTTTCGTCATTGTGTTTTTTCGTCATTGTGTCTTTCAACTCATCATTATTGTTTTTTAAATACTAATAACACCGTTGTGTAATAATAATATGTAAAAATAATGATAAAATAACAAGAAATTATCTAATACATAAAACACAATGATTAATTCATGTTACACAATAACTTGAAACGTAAAACACAATGGTGAATACGTATAACACAAGACCTAAAACTTAAGACACAATGGTGAATACAAATAACACAATGACCTAAAACGTAAGACACAATGGTGAATATATATAACACAATGACTTGAAACGTAAACACAATGGAAACAACATATTACACAATGACTTGAACGTATTACACAATGACTAAAAGTTAATGACGAACAAAATGACACAATGACGTAATCTTTTGTTTTAATTTTTGTCTTTAATATGAGTACCAATTGAAAAATTAAATGGTCAAAATCTATAATACAATTCATATGAAAACTCAACTAAAAGACACAATGAAAAACAAAAAAAATACAATTAAAAAACCCATTATTTTTTTATTTTTATTTAACAATATGATACTCATATTAAAGATAAAAAAACGCTTATTATTATGGTAAATTCTTTTTAAAAAAATAATGCCGTGTGAAAAACTTGTGAACATTTTAAAATGATTGGGGAATTGACATGTGTATTGCATGTGGAGAGAGAAAGTCAACAAATGTGGGTTATTATCTTCATGCCCTTTCCATCAAATTTTATTTATTAAATTAATCTCAGTAATTCAAATCTAAGATCAATGAACATGACTCCTTCTCACCCTTCTCATTTTTGTTGCCCTTTGTATTTAAATTTACCCATGTTTAGAATACCCATTCCACCATTCCATTCTACCCAAACACTTTTAAAAACAACTTATTCACTTATACAAAAATATCCGTTTTGGTCATTTACATCAATAAGTTAAACAAAACACTTTTCAAAAAACAACTTATTGACTTATGTTAATCTAAACACTTTTTTGAAAACTCCTTATTAGAAAGTTATAAGTCCTTTTTCAATTATTACAAAAAGGAATTCTCAACTTAAATAAGGAATCCCAAACACACCCTAGCATTTGCAAGACCAAAACTTGCGGCACAACAATTAAACACCTTAGATCTTTTCTGCCACCCAACAACTATTAGACGTGAAGCCCGTAAAATCTGCTCACCATATCCGTTATGGCTCCGGTCAGGGTCGGCCTGTATGCATTACACACTTCTGACATACGATCCAATGATGTGTCATCTGGTTTTTAACACATTGGTTTTCATTTTTTCAAGATGCTATGGAAATAATATCTTATATATTCATTCGTGTTTGCATAATTACCTCACATAAACAATAAAAGGATTAATACGATGTATACCTAGCAAAACGGATGAGATAACAGGTCATTTGATAAACGTAACAAGACCTATTATGACGTTTTTTAATCAAATAAGGCGTTGAGCTTATCACCTTTAAAGCCTACTACGATCATTAACCGCCTTTTTTTAGCTAAAACTTTAAGACAGTTACATATAATCGCCTTAAAATGCTTTACTAAACCACCATAAAATTCTTTACTAAAACATTAAAGCATAATAAGACGGTTTTTTTGTGTGGCCTAACAAGGCGTTATGTCGGTTGCATTATTCAAATTTTAATATATATTGCACAATCACATCGTCTCATCCGTCAACATCAAAATCATATAAAAATTATTAGCCAATATATCAAACAATGAAACAATTCATAAATAGCTTAAATAGCTAAAGCATCCGTGCTCACTCATTAATCTAAAGGAGTCATTTTAAATATCCGAAGATTCAACTTAACACAATAAACAACCATACAAAAATCTCCTTTGCCTTTATGCAACCTCCTTCTGTCACAATAACCCGAAGTGCTAGCTAGAATTCATTTGCCGCTGATCAAAACACACAGAATAAAGATCTATTAGCTAACTTAAAATTAAACTATAGCTTTTCCCCTTCAGAAATCAGGGTCGAAATTGAAATGCATACGCAATGCCTACTACACTCAACACTAATACAAAAGCCCTTTGACCCTCCTAGAAACCCTAATAATACATAAATGTGATATATGTTGTAAAAAGCCCTTTAGTATTGGTAGACCTTGGAGTCAAAGTGGGCGAATGAGTCAAAGGGACTTAGCCATTTGTTTAATTAACTCTAAATATAATGAATAAAAAGACTGTACCAAGGCTCACTCAAGTGTTCTAACCATATTGTTTTAAAGAAATAAAAAAAAAAGAATCAATAAATCTTATAAAAGAGAAAGATACTAATAGACTAACCTTCATTCATCCTCATCCTCATCCTCATCCTCATCCTCATCCTCACGGTCACCCAATAATGATATAAACACCTTTAAAGTACGCTCTACAAATTTGTTAATTTCAACTTGACGAGCCATTCTTATTTTATTAACCAACTAAAAAATAAAGATATACAAGTTAGTTTACGATTTAATATATATTGTAGCTAAACATATATAAATGAGAGTATATAAAATGTGCTTACCGTATGTTCTATGTTACAACCGCAAAATCATAGATAGCCATTATAACACAATAATCGCACTCTCATCCGTTACGTTGTTGAAGACACTAAACAATTAAATGAATTAACTGTAAGTTAAAATATAGCATAAGCAAAAGTTCACTATTGAAGCATATGTATATTCGTACGTGTTTGATCTCACAAACAATTAATTGGGGCTTCTGTAGACTACTAACAGAAACGAAAAGTAACTAGAGTGAGAAAGTGTGTAACGATTTCTTACTAGTCCATCGGAAACAATGGATCGAGAGAGATTCGTCGGTGGTGAATAGGAAACTACAAGTCATCTTTCTTTCTTTGATGGTTTGAGATAAGATAACACAGAGTTGTTTGGTTAATTTGGGTTTTGAGAAGGTAGGGAAGGTTTGGGGAAAGGATGAAATTGGACGTTCCCCCGAAAACCATATCGCTGGCTGTCACTTGACAGTTGTTGTGCCGTCACAAGAGCAGAACTATCTAGCGCAACACATGATGAGACAACAATCCGGGTGAGCTCGGGATCTAAACTGACAACCTCGCAAAGCCTAGCTTAAAATCCTTCATTGCCAATATCAACAAAAAATGAAACAAGTATGGATCGAAATTGAGTCTCCACTGAGGAACTCAAATCTTCCTACCACTAGGTCACAAGTGGAGGATTTTAATTATGATACACTAGCTTTTAGCCCCCGTAATACGGGGGGTTTATACATTTGCCCTTTTCAATTGTGAATATATTTTTCGATTGTAATTTAATTTATTGTAAGGAAGCTTGTTATACTTATTCAAAAATTATATACTTTGACCTATTTTAATCCATCTATGTTTGTTTATATTCATTTTTGGATGATACAAAACATGAATCATCTCTTAATGCTTTATATTTGTTTGTTTCTTTTCATTTAAATGTAGTCAAGAGAAGGGGTGTTCATCGGGTCAACCTGATATGGTTTCGGTTTATTCGTTTAAAAAAAAAAAAAAAAACTAACCAACAACCTTATCCTATTAAGGTTTGGGTTAATCGAGTGAGTCGGGTTACTCTAAATTAGCAGTCTGATTTCTTAGTTCCGATATAGTTGTTGGTCTATTTTTGAATATAGATTGTCACTTGAGATGGCAACTTTGATCCTTTTAGTTATAAACGTTTTTTTAATCATGGTGTTTATGTATTTTCTTTGAATGTCCCTATTATATATATATAAAACATATATTTATATATATAATCATGAATATATATAAATTATATATGTATTGAAGTGACACATTCACAACTATATCTAAAACCACAATAGAATCATTCAAAATTCTTAACATTATATGTTTGCATAAAAGAATTAGGATGGATTTTCAGTACATGAATGTCGCTGCTAAAAGTTTACTTGTTGATTTATAAATGCATACTAAACGTTATATATAACTATTATTCGGGTTATTCTGGTAAACCAGAAACCCGATTTTTTTCTAAAACGGACCTGAAACCCGACCCTAATAGATATTCGTTAACCTGATAAATACTTTTTTACTCTATTTAAGTCGACCCTAATTAGCTTATTCGGGTTCGGGTTGGGTCGAGTTACCTGGATTCTGGTATTTTGCAGACCCCTGGTTAAAAGGTCATGTAAATCCAATTTGAGTTGAGTGTCAAAAAGAGTATGGTAAGAGGAAATTAAGCTTGCTTATTGCATTAACAACAATCCCCCAAAATAATCAATGATGATGCAATAAAGTTGATGTAATGCATTTTATAATATCATCAGTAGAGAAAAGGTGCTATTGACATGGATAAAAATAAAATCCAACTAATACTTTTAATGTCATATTGCTAACATGATTATCAACACTTAAATCACCACTGTCCCATTTTCTTCATCCGACCAATCGATACACAACACAAAGTCAGAAACCATCCCTCGGTCTTGCATTGTGGTCAAGAGTCGTTTCGCTACCAACCCTTTGCTTACACCCTGCACGTGCATTATATAATACATTATTATTGTAATTTACTCAAATTTTAAAAACTATTATTCATTTGACTAGAAGTATTCAAACTGTACCTGCGGTTTCACAACTTTGCCCCCTTCTAATTGTAGCGGGCTCGTTTGCAAGAACACTTTCAAGATGATCTATAAGCTCTTTCCCGGTTTTACCAGAAACATTCCGAAATCCGGGTTAGAATCTTCATAAAACCAAAGCAGCGCGTTTTCTTTATACTCAATCATTGACCCGCCAGTGTTTTTAAGTATAAAGTGTATAAAGTGTCATAATGGACCGGGCATTTTGTTTCCACCCGCATTCTTCAATTTATACACACCTTTTCCATTCCTCATCACGCTTCAACCTAAATCATCACACAAAACTTAAACTAACATTAAAGTAGTTAATGATAAAGCAGAATGTTCAAGTACCTAAGGAAGCAACTGTGCTCGTCTGCAATCCTGAGTCTATCATAATCAGCAAGCCATTCCGCAAGAATGCTTCGGCTCTTCTCGCCCACAATATAAACCATATTATTCTTATCCCGAAACAAAGTGTTGAGCATTATTTGTTCTGATATTAAAACACACTACAATATATATACCATGTCAGAAACGTCGTATTATAATTCAGTAAAAAAATTATGTGCCATAAAGAAACTGAAGAAACACGGATCCGATCCCCGGGTATGGGTCCTGGATCCAATGAGTCCACAGGGTAAAATACGGATAACTACTAACACGGTATGAGTACAACTTCCCAAAGTCCAATGACCAGAACCTACAAAACAGACACCGTGAGTCTCGTTACAGGAAGGACAAGAGGGGGTGTCTTCCTGTAACCACCCTCCGGCGTGAAAATCAGTAACGTTCGTAAAGGAGAAAGTACTGAAGTAAACAGACTAAGAGTAGTCAGAGAATATGTGATTCAGAATACCAGTGAATGAATGAATACCTCATACAGGCTGACAAGGTATTTATAGCCGAAGGATGTAGAAAGATGATTAGGCCAGCTGTCCTCTTCTAGAAGATCTTTGATAACTGCCTGGATGCGTGTCCTCTTATAACAGGTTGAGCTATACGTCCCATGTGCATGGGTATAACAACCTGGACACGCGTCGCCCAATGATAGGACAAATTAACCCCTGGCCATGTGCACGGTTATAACAACCTGGCCAGGTGTCCTTTGCTCATTGGCTGGTAGGTCACGAATTCTTCAAGTAACAATCGTGGACATTCTTCTAGAGGATAGTTAATTGGTGACAATTGTCCCGCTGGCATTGCCTTCCGGTCGTTTTAGCGGGCAGATGTCATGTCCTGCGGATGACTTCTGAGGGTGCCAGGATGCTTCCGCACATGGTATGAGGACGTTCTTCTTCTACCGTGATATGCGGGTAATCCATATCTTCCGCGTGTGACTTATGAGGAGCTCCTCTGTGACCCGCGGGTGATACTTAAGGGTATTTGGGTCTTTTTGGTACCCCAACTCTATAAGTCCCCCCAGTCCAGTGTTTCTTCCGTGTGAAGTCTTTATGCGAGTGAAATTCTGGACTTAATGTATGTTGGGGGTTTTTGAATTTTGAAGTTAGGTAGAAAATATCTTCGGTTGGTATAGATAATTATGAAAAAAAAGACAAGTTGGCCACTCGCAGGCGCGTGAACAGATGATGGAACGTCTATGACGAATGTCACTGTACCCGACTGTGCAACTTTTTCTCTTTTTCGAATTTCCCGTGTGACGTGGCGATTGCTGATTAGGCGATGAGTTTCTTTCTCTACTGTTCATATCTCATCGCATTAATTGCGATGGGTATAAATAGGAAGAGATATCTTCTATTCGAAGTTTTATCGCCTTTGATTTCTGATTATCTTCTTGTTTTTCTCCGAACTTCACAAATATCTCCTTTCTTTCTTGCTGAATTCCATTATAATGTCGAACGTTCAGACTGAAATTGACGAGATAGAAGTCTCGTGGGATTATTCTGAGTACGAGAAACTGCTGGAGACTTACGGCATTCCACCGGAGTGGGAGCCGGAATTTCCTTCTCCGGGTTCTGTAGCCAGTCTGCTACCGCCTGGCAAAATGGCTGTCTACTCTAACTATTTTGTTTATGGGAATTTCCCTCTTCCCATAACGAAATTTTTCATGAAGGTGCTAACTGCCTATGGGATTCATCTATCCCACCTGCACCGGCGTGCTGTAATGCGAATTCGCCACTACGAATTTGTATGTATAGCACGTGACATGGTACCACATATTGAACGATTTCCGGTTTTTCACCGTCTTGCCAACCGTGACGGTTGGTTTACGTGTCGAGGCTTTTCCGATAGGAGTCTTGGCTATGAAGTCGAGAAGGGGTCCGCCAACTGGCGTAATAAGTTTTTCTGGATATCCGAGGATGTGGTACCTATTACCATGGTTCGCCGTCCGGCTAATTCTGCTCTTCCGGGCGTCGTCACGGCTGCCCATGATGAACGCGATTGGTTCCGTACTCTATTGGCGGAGCCAACGCCAATGCGGACGTTACCTGAGGAAGCCCTAGTGTGGTTTGTGGCCTTCAGAGTTTATGGAACCAATTTTTGTTGATCTGAATGAACGTAAGTTGTCTTTATTGCCTTTTCCCTTCCTTGAATCTCTTCATGACTGATTTTCTATCTTTTCAGGTCGGAGTTCTATGCTTAACGCCCTCTTTGAGGATAGAGGTTGCGTCCGTAAAAGCATCCGTGATGTAGGGGACCAACCTATTCTTGAGAAAACCAAGTCCCGATTCCTTTTTCCAAAGAAGGTGCGAGCTGAACCCATTGTTTCGGACACAACCTTTGAAACAGGTGCGTATGTTCTAAACCCTCCTCCGTTTAATGCCATTACTTCTGACGAGATGATCGCCATCCTATCGTCAAGCGATGACGATGGCGATGCTTCTGATTTTTCTGCTTCTCAAGAAGAGAGGGACTTTGATGAGGATGCCCCTGAACTTTCCTCTGTCTCATCTTTATTGGCAGAGTTGGAGAAGAAGAGGGCTTTCTTGGCTTTTCAAGCAAGTCAAGCGGACGCAAAGGCTGCGGACACTAAGGCGGGACCATCAAAGAAAAAACTAAAACTCATCGTCCCAAGAAGCCACAGTATAGTCTTGCGGAACGCATTGATACAATAGAAGGTATATATTATCCTTTAAGTACTTTACTAATTTGGGGTGTTAGCTAAGTGTAGCTTTTTATGCAGATCCGTTAATCTTTTCGGACGATGTGTCTGAAAGGTTGCCCACTCTAACCCCCCAAACTGAGAAGCAGCCATCTCCTCTTTCAGAAAGGATTACGGAAGATCGGCCACAATCTCCTCTGGTTGACGTGAAAACAGAAAAGGCAACTGACTCCTCCGGTTGATACTACATTTGAGGAGGCCAACATCCAGTCGGGAACTGATAGTCGTTATGACTATCTTTTTCAAACTGGAAGTGCTACTGGTGGCCAGGAGGAAAACCCCACTGTGAATGCGAAGGGTTTCCGAATTGACGAGTCTCCTCCTCGTCCTCCTCCACAACAATCATCTTCAATCCCAGTTCGCCTCGAACCTTCAGGTTCCCGCTAGTATGGGGACGCGAACTTGGGGGATAAGTTTGATTTGTTTGTCCCTCCATGGGATATTACCAATGGATCCCGGTTCACTGATCCCGAGGTCTGCATGATTTTTGTTAAGCACTGCGTGCCACCGGCCGAAATGGCGCACCAGCGTGATCTTTCCCGTCACGACCTTCATACAGACTTGTCTTATCATCTGGCTAATGCTTTAGCTGGTAGTCAGGAACTCTTACATGAATGGTGTACCATGGGCGGGAAGCTAGGAGACGCTTATCGAGACACTGAGGCTGCGAAAAAGGAAGCTGAGGAGCACCGTGTTGCGGCCAATACAGCTAAATGGAAGCAAACGGACGCGGAAAACGCCCTCAAGAGTGAGCAGGATCGCAACGCTACCGCTGCTCGTCGATGGAAGGAAGCCTGTGAGAAGCAGAACTCCCTTCTTGAAGCTGCCCGGGCAAAGGCTCAAAAAGAAAAAGATGTTTTGGCCCGGGCTCAAGAAGAAAACTCGGCCTTGGAAAATCAAGTGACCCTTCAAGGCACTCGAATCCAAGAGCTTGAGGCGGAGGTGAAGTTGCAGAGGGAGCAAGTTGAACTTAGAGACAAAAGTGCTGCAGAGATGCAAGCTGATTATGACTCCCTTCTGCTGGCTCGAGAGGAAATGATTGCGGAATCACAAGCGTTCGGGATGCGAGCTGAGCGCGCAGAGCAAGACCATCAGTTGTTCCTCACTCGGGGAGTTGATGTTGTAAGTTTTTTCCACTTGAATGCTCATTTTCCATTTCGCATGTTGATATTAAAGACTTATGTTTTTATTCTGACATGCCATCCGCCACGTCAAGGGAAGTGCAGAGCTTATTGATAGCTTTGCCAACTTGATGGCTGCTTCTTCCTTGCTTGGACGTGTGAGAGGTTTCCATGAAGGGATGACCTATGCTCAAAGTAACTGTACATTTTAGGATCATCCGCTTCATGGCCTTGACTTTAAACAAGAACGTGCCATACGGATTAAATAGCATGACGACTTGATCTTCCCACTTCAAAGTATGCTTACGGAATTTGCTTCCGCCGCTGATGGCGTACAACAATTGAAATGCTATCTGCGGGATGAGTCTGAGGATGACTCTTCTGAGGACACTTCACCCAATGCTCCGGAAGATACAGCAACCTAAATCCGTAGACTAGGGTAGGCTAGATTTAAATTCTTGTAACTATCCCTTTACGTATTTTGTAACCGTCTTTTGATCATTAAATGGAAATGAACTTTTGTATCCTTTGTGAATATTCAACTGTCTAAGGAAAATATCCATAAATGATTTTTTTGAATTTTGAAACTTTTGAAAGTTAGATAATCATGATGACGTGGCGGGGAGAGAAACTTCTTGGGGACAACTGACAAGACGTATATGACACCTTTGACAGCCTGTTTGCAATTTCTTTAATCTCTCACCTGACATGTCAATCATCTGGCGGTCCACGGTTTTTCTCTCCTCTGGCACTCCATCAGTCGCATTAATTGCGATTAGTATAAATAGATCACTTGTGATTCCATCCAACTCTTATCACTTTCGAATTCTCCTTCTTTCAAATATTCAAGTCTCAAATCCTCTGAGATTTCTTTGCTCCTTTATCATAAATGGCTGGAGAGAAAAAGGGTACTCCCACCATTCAGGATGTCGTTGTAAATCTTAAACAGAAGGATTTTGATGACGTCGTTAACGTGTACGGTCTGGCATCTGAATGGGAGCCAGAACGTCCAGCAAAGGGTTCTGTTGCCACTAATCCACCACCGAAGAAGATGGCTGTATACATAGACCACTTTACAACGGGGAACTTCCGGATCCCAGTGACGAAATTTCTCCAATCGATCTTGACAACGTATGGGATTCATATATCTCATGTCCATCCTTTTGGGATGTTGAGGATTCGACACTTCGAATTCTGTTGTCAAGTTCGATATTTCGAACCGTCTGTCGGCATGTTTGCCGTATTCTACAAAATGACCTTCCGCGATGGATGGTACAGTTTTGCTTCCGTTCTGAAGTGTGGCATTGGCACGGAATGGATCCGTAGCCTACATGGCTGGAAGCCAAAGTTTTTCTGGATCAGGGAGGAGGTTATCCCGTTCCAGATGATCTGTCGGAAGGCGGAAGAAGCCATGCCGGTGGTTCCGGCTGCTGCGTATGAGGGGCTTTCCTGGTTTACAGCCCTGACTGTCACTCCAACTCCCATGCGCCCAATCCATGAGGGGGCGATGGTGAGTGCGAAGATGAGCCGACTATGGTTGTTCCCAGAGTTGGAGCCTCTGACTTTTATCGTTATTTATGCAGGTGAGGGATCCGCCTTCGATACTCTGTTAGATCAAGAAGGAGGAATGATGGTGCGCCGCCCAATTGATCCAAGGGATGTGCCCTTTTTAGAGCGCACCAGTTCTAACTTCCTATTTCCCACCGCGTTTCTTTCGGAGCCAATAATTTTCGAGGCGATGTACGCCCAAGGTGAGGAATATGTTAAGGAATGTATCCAGAAAGGTGAGGGCACTCTACAACCCCGACATGTGACTGCTATTACTTTCAGTGGAGTGATTGTACTCTTTTCATCCAGCGAAGAGTCGTCACTCTGCGGAGGAAGTTTTCCAGCTGATGCTAACAACGTTGTGGACTCAACTGCAGGTCTCACCCGCCAAAGAGCCACCACTAACCAGGCAGCGGGTCAAGATGATGTAGACACTGTTGCGGAGAAAAATCATCCCGCGTCTGATGATGTCACCATCGAGGGTGAACATCAAGCTGGTGACGCGGGTGCCTCCAAGGTGGCTGGCAAGCGTAAGGTTAACCCAACCAAGGCCGCCCCCAAGAAGAAGTCTAAGAAGGTAAAACCTGCTGTCTTGGAAGCGTGTCTGAACCAACTTGACGCGGAAGATGCTTTCTTGGGTAAGTTAAATATTTCTCACATTTGTTAACTGTGATAAGTTAGATATATTTCTAACCAGCGGTTAACGTTTATTTAGTGGACCTTGATGACCTTACTGAAGGTGCTTCAGGTTTGAAGAGTTCGACTCCTCTTCCGCCGCCATCGTCTCCGCCTCCCAACACTGCCAAAGATCCAATCTTTGTGGCTGATGACTCTCCATTGAAGGACAAGGAGATTGACAATACTGATCATGTTAGTATGTCACCTTCTTATAATGTTTATCATTTCAGAGATCAAGGAGGCGTGAGCATGTTTCCCCATGCTCCTCAGACCTCTCCAGCTCCTCAAGAGGAAAACCCTACCCCACATCGTCCGCGTTGGTCTCTACGTCGAGACTCAACATTTCGCGATGTGGACATATGTTTTGAATACTTGCAGGAGAGTCTTCCTCCTGTTGAAAAGGAGCGACATCGCCGTCGTATTCGCCAAGAGTTATTGAAATCAAACTCTTATCATATGGCGAATACGATCTCCACCAATCAAGAAATAACCCGGGACTGGTTGGCGATGAATGAAGAGTGGGATGAGTTGGCGGCTGCAGCTTCTGAGGCCAAGGCAGAGGCTCTCAAGGCCATTAATGAAGCCAAGGAGAGCAGTCAAGCGCTAGAAGCGGAAAATGTTGCTCGCGCCAATGCTGAGGAAGCCAAAGCTGTTCTCCAAAAGCAACTGGATGAACAAGCTGAGTTGATAAAAAATCTGCAGGCTGAATCAGCGGCTAAAGAAGAGCGCTTGACTAATCTTGCTGCTAAAAACCGAGAGCAAGCCTTGGAGTGCGCCGGACACAAGATGGAGCTTGTCCGGGCCAAGGCGGACCAGAAATGGCTGCTAGCGGAGGGAATTCCCAAGGTAAAAATCCTTTCTTTTGTTGTAAACAATCTGAGTGTTTGAAGTTACTTATAAATAATTATTCCAATAGGTCATCGCCGACGTTCGAGCGAGTGATGAACTTGGGAACTGCGTTGTTGTCCTCCTCAAAGCTTCTAAGCAAGCTGGACGCCAGCTAGGCTTCCGGGAAGGCTATAAGTTTGGCACAACTTCCAAGCTTCCTGAGGAGTATATTTTGGCTGGCCAAGATACTGCTGCCGTCCTCATTCAGAAGACAAAGGATTTTGATTCCTTAAAATTTTCGCTGGCGAAGCAGATATCTGAGCTTGCAGATAAATAGGACAGCATGGAGCAACTAAAAGTTCTTCTTGACCTCGGTGAGGAAGAGGAAGAAGATTGTGATGATGCGGAAGACAAAAGTGCGGGACATGATGATGTCACGCCATAGATAGATTTTGTCTTGTAATTAATCACTTCTTGTTGTAGTCTCTTTGCATGAATGAAAAAGTTTTTTTTTGTTGTTTCCGATACACTTTTTTTTTATTTTCATAATATAAGTGTTTGTAGGGTCTTCTTTGTGTCCAATAAAAGATTACATAACAATACAAGTCGTAAAAGACTTAAATGAAAATTTCCATAAACAAGGCATAAGCTAAATTACACAAAATGAAAGTACATAGCTTATGGCTATCTAGTTAGGCACGCAGGCCAAAAAAGAAAAACATACTACATATAACATTTCTTTAGTTGGGCCCCATTCCAAGTTCTAGGGATCTCAGTCCCATCCAACGTTTCTAACTTGTAGGCATCTTTAGATAAAACTTTCTGAATTCTATAAGGTCCTTCCCAAGTTGGGCCAACTTGCCTGGAGGCTCTTGCCCGGAGGCTTCATTATTGCGGAAGACAGAGTCTCCCGCATCGAATTCACATCTCTGGACCCGCGAGTTATAATACTTTTGCAACTGGCGTATGTAATTGTGCTCGTGGATTGATGCTAATTCCCTCTTCTCCTCAAGGAGGTCAAGGTTCATCCGGAGTTAACGATCACTATCATCGATCAATAGAACTCTAGTGGATAGAATTCCAATCTCAGCCGGAATCATGGCCTCTGTGCCATAGGTTAGACTAAAGGAGGTTTCAGAATTGCTGGAATTCTTTTGGGTGCGGAAGGCCCATAGTACATGGGGCAATTCGTCGACCCAACCCGTCCGTTTAGTCCCTAACCTTTCTTTGATTCCTTCCTTGATGGTCCGATTGGTTCTCTCAACCTGACCATTTGCCTGCGGGTGGGCTACAGATGTAAAAATTTGAGATATGTGTAACTCTTTTAACCACTCTTGTAGCCCACTGTCCGCAAACTGAGTTCCGTTATCGCTAACGAGTTCCAGTGGAAGACCAAACCGGCATATGATGAATTCCCATAGGAATTTCTTAACACTTGTTGCTGTAATGGAAGCAACTGGTTTGGCTTCTACCCACTTCGTGAAGTAGTCGATAGCTACTATCAAGAATTTGACGCGTCCAGGGGCTTCAGGGAAAGGTCCCATTATGTCGATAGCCCATTTATGGAACGGCCAAGCTGAAGTGACTGGAACGAGCTCGTTCTTTGGTCGCAGCGTGTTAGGAGCATGAAGCTGGCATGAATCACACTTTCTAATTTCATGCACAGCGTCCAGATGCATCCCCGAACAATAATATCCAGCATTCATCAATTTCGCTACGACCATGCGCGGGTCAGCGTGAAGACCACAGATGCCTTCATGAACCTCTTTGATTAAATAGTTCGCGTCCTCGGCATCCACACATTGAAGAAGTGGTCCGAGGAAGGAACGTCGATATAAAACACCGTCATGCATCTGATAGTTCAAGGCTTTGTGTTTTATCTTCCGGGCCGCGGCTCTTTCTTCCGGGAGGACTCCGGATGATAGGTATGCTGTAATGGGTGTCATCCAGGATTCCACTCCCGTTTGGATCACTAAAACTTGGTGTTGCGGAACAGACGGGCGGTCCAATATTTCGATGCGGATGTCTTTAGCATAGTGATCGAAGTTTGTTGAAGCCAATTTACTAAGAGCATCTGCTGATTTGTTCTCGCTTCTTTTTATGTGGATGACTTTGCATGAGGAGAACTGAAGCATCAAATCTTTTGCCTGTGACACATATGAAGCCATGATGTCATTCTTTGCTTCATATGTTCCGTTGATCTGTCCCGCAATCAACATGGAATCCACGCGGGTTTCCAAATGTTTAACCCCAAGCTTTTTGGATATTCGTAAGCCTGCCAGGAAGGCCTCATACTCCGCCTCGTTGTTAGTGCTCTTAAAGTCTAACTTTATGGCGTATGTGAACTCATGGCCTTCGGGATTGACTAGCCTGAGGCCCGCGCCACATCCCTCACTGCCTGAAGCCCCGTTCGTGAACAAAGACCAAATCTGTCCTTATTCAGGAGGTGCTTGGGGTTGTTGTTCGATCAAACATTCTTTCTTTTTGTGTTGCGGGACTTCAGTGACGAAGTCCGCCAACACCTGCCCCTTGATTGCTGGTCTAGGTTTGTATTCTATCGCGTGTTCACCTAGCTCGATGCCCACTTTGCCAATCATCCAGATAATCCTGGCTTACTGAGAACATTCTTGAGCTTATATCCGGTCAAAACGTTGATGGGATGCCCTTGAAAGTACCTGCGGAGGCATCGGGCAGCATAGACCAATGCTAGGACAAGTTTTTCTAACATTGAATATCTTGTCTCCGGGTCTGACAATGTTCTACTGACGTAGTAATCGGTGTTTGGTCGTTTTTCCAATCCGTCAGAAGAACAGCTTCGATAGCAATGTCTGACGCTGACAAGTACATCGTTAAAGGTTCCCCCGCATATGGTGCTGTCAACGTGGGCAGTTCTATCAAACATTTCGTAACCTCCAAAAAAAGCTTGTTCCGCTTCCGCGGTCCATTTGAATTGTGTTTTTTTGAGGCAGTTCCGTAGTGTTGAGACAAAAGGATAAGACTTGGCTGCATGATTCGCCAAGAATCGATTCACAGCAACCAAGCGACCATTGAGTGTCTGAACTTCCTTGAGGGAGGAGGGAGAAGGCATGCGGGCTACAGCTTGGACTTTATCCGGATTAGCTTTGAAACCTACATCCGTGACAATTACTCCGAGGAATTTTCCATCCTCCATCCCGAACGAACATTTAGCTGGGTTTAGCTTCATGTTGATACTTTTCAAGGTTTCGAATGTCTCTTCGATATCCTCAGCATCTGATCTTCTTCAACACTTTTAATCACGAGATCGTCCATATAAACCTCCTAATTTTAACCAATTTGACCTTTAAATACTATGTCCATTAACCGTTGATATTTGGCTCCCGCATTCTTCAGTCCGAAAGGCATCATCTTGTAACAAAAGGTGCCTTGATCGGTACGAAACGTTGTTTTATCTTCATCACCCGCAGCCATGCGGATCTGATGGTAGCCTTTGTAGGCATCCAGGAAGCATTTGAATTTGAACAGTGTTACAGCATCGACCTTGAGGTCTATTTCAGGCAATGGATAACAGTCCTTGGAACACGCCTTGTTTAGATCTTTGAAATCTATACACATCTTCCATGTTCCATTGCTTTTGGGAACAATAACCGGATTGGCGACCCAGGTTTGATATTGAATTGGTTGTATGATTCCAGCCTGTAAGAGGTCTTGAACTTGCTCATTCATTGCTTTTGTTTGTTCCGGACCCATCTTACGTTGTTTTTGAACAATCGGTGTAAAAATAGGGGTTACCCTTAATTTGTGCTCCGCGGGACACCAGTCATGTCCGCGGGTTGCCATGCAAAGACGTCAATGTTTTTTGATAGCAACTGTTTCAAGAAAGTCTGTACTATCTCAGAGATAGCAGGTCCAATTGTTACAGTTTGATCAGGAAATTTCTTGTTCAAAACCCATTTCTCCGGTTCGGTCCTCAGAGATTGTTTTGGAATCTTGCTGGGTTTTGAGCTTTCTGTAGCGAAGCAATGTCGATTGACATGAATTATCGCTACGCCGGTGCTGGTTGGAACCCCTACTGCACCATGAGCTATGGACGGGTGAGCATTGAAATCTCCAATAGCTTCTCGCCCCAGGATGATATCATGTTTTGACGTTGCAGGCAGAACTAAAAATTCAACCTCTTCAGTCCTTGAGTGAACTCCATCGCTCAGGGTGACCGGGAAAGAAATCATCCCGCGTATATGCATTATTTCCCCTCCAAATCCTAATACCGAAGCATGAATGGGTTTTAACCTTTCTTTATCTTCGTCATCCAGTTGCTCAAAGCACTGTTCGTACATGATGTCCGATGTACTACCAGTGTCAAAGAAAACATATTGGGAGCGATAATGACCAAAAACAGCAGTCATAATCAGGGGGTTCTTGTTATTGGGACCTCCCTTGATTCGTGGAAAAATCACTGGTTCATTTTTCCACTCTTCTTCATCACACTCCCTTCTCTTTCCTCCCGTCGTACGTCCGCCCTGAATCATGTGAACGTTTAGGTCCTTGACTTGTTGCTTGGATGGGCCCTGGTTGTCCTGCATGGGAGCTTTACCAGTCCCAGGTTTCCCATTCTTCACTAAATGTGTAAGTTTCCCGGATTTTATAGCCACCTCAATTTCGCTCTTCAAAGCATTACATTCGTTCTTGTTATGACCAATGTCATTATGAAATGAACAATGTTTTTTGGTGTCGAGAAATGATCTTCTCGTGAGTGGCTGTGGTTTCCGGAAATTCACAATCTCAGTAGTGAGGATTTCTGCGGGAGTCTTTGAAAGAGGAGTCCACCTGTGAGTACCTCTATTTGAGGGTCTTGTTTTATTCTTATTGCCAATGAGAGATCTCGCGTCAAACGGTTTTGATGCTTCGGTATTCGGCTGAAGTCTTGACCAAATTGGGCCTTTTGCTTGTTTATTGGGTCGAAGAGTTTGAAACTCAACCTTGAGTTTTTGTTTCTAACTATTATTCCCCAATATTTTTTCGGTGTTGGCAAATAACTTTGCTGCAGTCATAAGATCGTCCCATTCTTTTGGCATTCCATCCTTACCAATAAGTGTGTGGATCATCTCGTCACATTTGACATTCTTGCGGAAGGTACCGCGAAGCATTTCCTGGCTGATCCCACCAATATTCAGGCTTTCGTCATTGAACCTGGTAATAAAATCCTCTATAGATTCGTTATCACGACGGACGACATCCAGAATTTCCGACTGGTCACGTGTGTGTATTTTCTGCTGGATGAACTTATGTGAGAACTTCTTCACTAGATCATCTCAACTAGAAATTTGACCATCAGGTAGTTTTTTGAACCATTCCCTCGCTGCCCCTGTTAGTGTCAATGCGAACATATGACACCAATAAGGGAGCGTCCATCCGCTCACGCCGCCAACAGCCACGAAGTTCTGCAGATGATCACTTGGATCAGTCATGCCATTGTATCTATCCACCGTTCACTAAGTGAAAATTGACCTTCGAACACACGAAAAAAGTGTGGCCGTAGGCCTTTAGCCACACACATTTTGTTCAGGTCATATGTGGCCAAAGGTCGCGACACCGTGGGTATGATATGGCCACACACAGTTTTAGTGGCCTTATGTGGTAATAAGTATGGCTAAAGGGTACATGCATTAGTTGCTAGCCATCAAGAAGCATCTCCAATTAGTGTGGCTAAACGGTAGAAAATGGCCACATGACTATTTCCTATGAGTGACTATTGCACTTATATAACCACGTGAATTATTATTTCAGCCACATGAATTTTACAATAATGTGGCTAATAGGGTTGTGTTAAGCTTGCATTGTGACCTACCGTGTGGATATAGCAAAAAAATGGCCACTTAAATTTAATAATAGAGTGGCTAATTATATGCTATAGACACTGGATATTACATTAAAAGTGGCTAAATATGTTTACTTGCCACTCAAGCACTCCTTTGTAGATTATAGTGTGGCTATTGTCTTACCGTTTATCACACATAATGCTTTTCGTAATTTAAAGTGTGGTTATTGTCAAACTTTCCATCACACATATTGAGGTACTGTGTGGCTAATCATATCATATAGACACCGGAGGTTATTGTCAATGTGGCTAAAAATGTGAACTTGCCAGTCAAACACTCTTTTGTAGTTTGTGGTGTGGCCATTGTCTTACCGTTTGTCACACATAATGTTTTTCCTAATTTAAAGTGTGGCTATTGTCAAACTTTTCGTCACACATAGTGATGTATTGTGTGGCCAATTATATCATATAGACACTGCAGGTTATTTTTAATGTGACTAAAAATGTGAACTTGCAACTCAAACACTCTTTTGTAGTTTGTGGTGTGGCCATTGTCTTACCGTTGTCACACATAATGCTTTTGTAATATAAAGTGTGGCTATTATCATATTTTTGGTCACACATAGATAAATGTGGCTATTTCATTAGTTTAATAAACCCAATAACATAAATTCAGCAGATTGCACAACAAACACTTGTTTAATGGTTCTATCAACTCATTAATCTAAATTGTGCAAGACCAATTGGGTTGTCTTTAAAACTAATAATACTAACTTTCAGAACTGGAAACAACCCATTTGGTTTTGTCATTAGGGAGTTATGGTGTCGGAAAGATAGGCCAAAATATAACTCCCCGAATCAGCTTTGACCAGTGTTTTTGTAAAATCATAAAAACTATTCAAAACATGTCCAAATATTATAAACTTTACCTTTCTAGAAACTAGACTCATAGTGCTATATCCCAGAATCAAAAATGGTTTGGTAATCATCGTTTAACATCATGTTACATACCAATAAATAAACGAAAATGAATTTGTCAGCAAACTGTTGTCATCAAACAAGTGAAATACATACCTCTTTAGTGATGAAAGAAGATGTACTAAGCTTCAATTACAAGAAATAACACTTAAAATTGAAAATCCCCAAACTTGGTTCTTAGGGTTCTTCACACTCAACACGAATCTGGCAAAAATCGAGATAGAATAGATGGAAACCGACACCACACGTGAATTCCTCTCGCAAAATTAAATAGAGCCCGGAATCAAAGGATTTGGTTAAGAATTGAGTGAGTTAGAAAATTAATGATTGAGGATTATGGTGGGTGTAAAGAGATGAAGAAGAAGTATAATAAGAAGGAATGAAGAGAAAGAAAAAAAGGTAGGTTAAATATGTGGTCAAATTAAATTTAAGAATGGGTTGAATTTAATTTGAAATTTTTGAAGAAAAGAGGGGGTTGAATTTAATTTGAAATTTTGAGGGAAGTGAAATTAATATGAATTAAATATGAATTTAATTTATTTTTAATAATTAAAATAAAGAGTTGTTAGTGTAAATATATATATATATATATTTAACAACTACTTAAACCTTAAATAATATAAGAAATTGTATAATAAATATAAAAACATATAAAATAAAAACAAGTGATATTTATAGTAGCTCTAAAAGAGTTGTATAAGGGTGTAGTAATCAGTGTTAACGCCCAATAAACCATACTTTCATTAGTGGGTCATACTAGTTTTTGATCGGTGTTAGTGTCCCATTATAGCATCTATCATGTCACAGTTGCTCTAAAAGAGTTGTATAGGAGTGTCATTAGTCATGGTTAGGTGTTAACGCCTGAAACACACCATACTTTCGTCAATAGGCCTTATTTGGCCTTGATTTGGGTCAATGGCCCAACATGTTATACATTCATCAATGGGCCTTGATTGTTATTAGTGGTCATTATAGCATCTATCGTGTCCCCGTTGCTACAAGAGAGTTGTATATGAGTGTAGTGAGCCATAGGCATGTGTCAACGCCCGATAACATGTCATACTTTTATTAATGGGCCATATTGGGCCTTGATTGTTGTTAATGGCCAATATCGTCTCTTTCATGTCATAGTCACGTTAACAGGTTGTATAGGAGTGTAGTGAGTCATAGTTGGCCGTCATACTTTGCATTAATGGGCCGTCTTGGGCTTTGATTGTTGTTAGTGACCCATTGTAGTCTCTATCATATCATAGTTACTCTAAAAGGGTTGAATATGAGCTTAGTGAGTCATAGTTTGGTTACACCTAATAATATGTCATATTTTCAATAATGGGCCTTACTGGAACTTGATGGTTGTGAATGGCCAGTATGGTCTCTATCATGTCATAGTTACGTTAACAGGCTGTATAGGAGTGTAGTGAGTCATAGCTGGTCTCATGAAATTGCGTTGATTGATATTAGTGGCCCATTATATCACCTATCATGTCATAGTCGCTACAAGGAGGTTGTATATGAGTATAGTGAGCCATAGTCATGTGTCAACGCCATATAACATGTTATACTTTTGTTAATGGAACATATTGGGCCTTGATTCTTGTTAATGGCCCAATATATCTATATCATGTCATAGTTAATTTAACAGGTTGTATAGGAGTGTAGTGACTCATAGTTGGTGTTAACGCCTAGTAGCATGTCATACTTTGCATTAATGGGCCGTCTTGGGCCTTGATTGTTGTTAGTGACCCATTGTAGTCTCTATCATATCATAGTTGCTCTAAAAGGGTTGAATATCAGTTTAGTGAGTCATAGTTTGGTTAACGCCCAATAATATGTCATACTTTCATCAATGGGCCTTATTGGACCTTACCTGGTGTTTGTGGTCCATTATAGCCTTTATCACATCATAGTTGCTCTAAGAAGTTTGTATAGGAATTTCATTAGTCATAGTTAGATGTTAATGGCCGATAACATGTGATACTTTCATCAATAGGTCTTATTGGGCCTTGTTGGTGGTAGTGGCCCATTCTAGCCTTTTTCATGTCTTAATCGCTCTAATGGGCCATATTAGGGCTTGAAATCTCTTAGTGGCCTATTATGGCATGTGATATGTAACATTAGATATTTAAGGGTTATATCGTTTTATGGGGAGTCATATTAGACCATAATAGATAAAAACAAGTCATACATGTCCTAATGGGCCATATTGGGCCTTGAAATCTCTAATGACCCATTATGCATATAATTTTAAATTGTGTCTTAAGAGGTACAACTCGCCTAACCCGTCGATATACATTAAACATAGGGGTGGCAAATGGGTTGGGTTGGGTCGAAACAGGTTATGGGTCGGAACGAGTTAGGGTCGAAACGTGTCAGGGTTGGAACGGGTCAACTAAAAAAAAGGTTGTTATGGTTCGGGTCGGAACGGGTCAGGGTCAAAAGGTTCGGGTCATAACGGGTCCGGGTCAAAATGGGTCAAGGTCGGAACGGGTCAAAACGGGTTTTGAGTCTTTTTTTTAACAAGGACAACGGAGGAAATGTTTTAGTTTTATCATTAAAGTTCATGTTCCAGTCCAGTTCGTTTCAACACTTTACAGCTCATTTTTACAGCAAACAACATGCTAAACAGCTCGTTTCAGCGATTTTTCAGTCTGTTTCAGCAATTAACAGCTCGTTTCAGCAAGTTTTCAGTTCGTTTCAGCACATAACAGCTCGTTTTTATAGCAAATATCATGTTAAACAGCTAGTTTCAGCACTTAACAGCTCGTTTCAACACTTAACAGCTTGTTTCAGCACTTAACAGATCATTTCAACGCGTTTTGACCAGTTTTGCAGCAATTCAGCAATAAAAAATCAGCAGTTCAGCTCGTTTTTTCCCGTTTCAGCAGGTTACATAACCAATACTTCAAAACGTTTTGTGTTTTCAATCCAGAAAACAAGTATAGGCAAATGTTTAGTGTTTTCAAAACCAATATGCAAGTATGTACGTGTTTTCAATCCAAAGCCTGGTGTCGCGTGTAATAGAGTTTTCTCAAAACCAAATGAATGCATTTGACTCGCTAACTGTTACCAAGTACAAGTGTTTTAAGTTATGAGAGTATGTTCAACAACAAATGACTCTAAGACCCACGTATGAACTCACACACAAACACAAACTTGACCCGACGAATCGTTGATGATAATAAGTAATGTCAACAGTACCGAAAGTCCTAACATGTATCCACACATCATATCATGGCAAAGCAACCAAATATTTATCATACAACTTAACTTATGATCATTCAGTTCACGAGACAGATTCTGGCATGTACAAACTGATTTTATTCACAAAGAAACGATTAAGGATAAATTCTACAAAATTTACCACAGTATGACATATGAATCAGGTTTCTCAAAAAAATTTTATTATATTTTTCTCAAGCATAGAAAACTCAAAATAATTCAACCATTACAGATAGGTACTAACAGTTCAGCAGATTGCGCAACAAAAACTAATTTAATGGTTCTATCAACTTATTAAACCAAATTGTGTAAGACCAATTGGGTTATCTTTTAAACTCATAATACTAAGTTCCAGAAGTATAACCAACCCGTTTGGGTTTGTCATTAGGGAGTTATGGTGTCCGAAAAATGGACGAGAATATAACTCCCAGTATCAGCTTTGACATATGTTTTTGTAAAATCATAAAAGGTATTCAACACTCATCCAAAAATTACAAAATTTACCTTTCTGGAAACTAGACTCAGAATACTATATCCATAAATCAAGAATCCATCAATAATAATTGTTTAACATCGAGTTATAGACCAATCAATAAACGAGAACGAATCTATTAGCCAAATGTTCTCAACAAAACTCAAACCCTAACATGTTTATCACATCTCTGGGGTTCTAATTAATCATGTTTAAAACCCCCTATTAGATTTGATCGCATGATGGTTGATGAAGTTTGGAGAAAGAAGCAAAGTGATGAAGAAGAGTATTGAGCTTCAATCGATGTTTATGAATTAGGTTTGTAATTGGGAGGAGGTGAAGATGATGGCCACATGAAGCATAAAGTGTGACCATTAACTAATAATAGTCACATTTGTTGTTTTGCTGTCACTATTAGCTTTTAGCCACACATCAAATATTATAAGTGGCTAACAAACAATGTTATATGGTCACATAAACCTTTAAGTGTGACCATATTTATTAATTTTTAGCCACATATGAAACAATTAAAGTGTGACCATTAACTACTAATAATCACACGCTTTGTCTTAATGTCACCGTCAACTTTTAGCTACACATAAAACTTATAAGTGGCTAACAAACAATACTCTATTGTCACATATACCCGTAAGTGTGGCCATATATATTAGCTTTAGCCACATCATTAACAAATTACTGTAAGCATAGATAATATTTGGCCACAGTTTATTAAGTGTGGCTAATAAATATCACATTTTTTGTGAAATGTGGCTAACAGCTGCGTTTTTTGTCACACAAATTGAATAAGAGTGGCTAAAGGTTCCAGCATATGTGTTTTTTGTCACACGAATATAATATATGTGGCTAAAGGTTCTAACATGTGTGTTTTTAGTTCTAACAGGTGCGTTTTTAGTCACACGAATAACAAATGTGTCACGAAAGCGACCTTTAGCCACACATTTAGACCGAGGTGTAGCAAACCGCCCAGAGCATGTGTGTGGCCAAAAGCCAGTATTCACGTAGTGGTTGTGGGTATCTTAGCATTGACAGAAAAAGGTGCTGTCGCGATGCTAGCTATAAATTTTGACTTCTCGGCAAAGGCTACCGGGCGGTATGGCTTGGTGAAATCTTCCTCAGCATCGCTGTGATACTCCGTATGGCGGACGACGTCACGCGGACGACTACTTCTTGCCCTCGAACTCATCCTGCTATCCCCCGTGTAGAAACTGTAGTCTCTCGGGTGATAAGTTGAGTCATAACTATCATATTCATCGAAGTAAGAAGGCATCCGCATGTCCATGCGAGGACGAGGGCATAACCTTCGTGGTTCAACAAATTCTTGTCCGGTTTGCTGACTGTAGCAGATCTGACTTCCCCTCACCGTTGGAGAAGGAGAAAGAGATCTTCGAGGAGATTCTTCGTAAGTCAGAGCACGAGCGTGAAGATGTGCATTTCGCACCCTACGCTCGTATTCCGCTCTCAGGCTCTCTTGTTGAGCTTGAAGCCATTCATCCGGGAACAATTGTTCGCCGGGTCTGGAATTATGACGGTGAGATCTCGCCATATCAGAATCGCCGGAATTATCTTCCAGATCTAATACTGAATGATTTTGGCGAGTCTCCCTCATGATTCATACGAGGTCCCCTACATTAGGACCTTCTGGAGACGTAACATGACCTAACTTAGGAGGAGTTGGTCCGGTTGGGGTTGGTCCGGTTGGAGTAACAACACGCTCAAGGGTACGACCACCAAGCATTGTATCAGTGGCTCGTGAACCTGTAGCTGTACTACGTGCAAATATACTGGAAGCAAAACCCTCAGGTGCTTCACTATTAATGAAACGTGATGTTTGTGCAGGAGTTCCCGTCGGCCCCTCAGGAAGTTTACTTATACTTTAAACGAACCGAAAAACCAACGAAGAAAAAATTGTGCAGTTCTAACACCAAAACGGATGGCGCCAATGAAGAAACACAGATCCGATCCCCGGGTATGGGTCCTGGATCCAATGAGTCCACAGGGTAAAATACGGATAACTACTAACACGGTATGAGTACAACTTCCCAAAGTCCAATGACCGGAACCTACAAAACAGACACCGTGAGTCTCATTACAGGAAGGACGAGAGGGGGGGTCTTCCTGTAACCACCCTCCGGCATGAGAATCAGTAACGTTCGTAAAGGAGAAAGTACTGAAGTAAACAAACTAAGAGTAGTCAGAGTATATGTGTGTCAGAATACCAGTGAATGAATGAATACCTCATGCAGGTTGACAAGGTATTTATAGACGAAGGATGTAGGAAGATGATTGGGCCAACTATCCTCTTCTAGAAGATCTTTGATAACTGCCTGGACGCGTGTCCTCTTATGACAGGTTGAGCTATGCGTCCCATGTGCATGGGTATAACAACCTGGACACGCGTCGCCCAATGATAGGACAAATTATCCCCTGGCCATGTGCACGGTTATAACAACCTGACCAGGTGTCCTTTACTCATTGGCTAGTAGGTCACGTATTCTTCAAGTAACAATCGTGGACATTCTTCTAGAAGATAGTTAATTGGTGAAAACTGTCCCGCTGGCATTGCCTTCCGGTCGTTTTAGAGGGCAGATGTCTTTTCCTGCGGATGACTTCTGAGGGTGCCAGGATGCTTCCGCGCATGGTATGAGGACGTTCTTCCTCTACCGTGATATGCGGGTGATCCATATGTCCCGCATATGACTTATGAGGAGCTCCTCTGTGACCCGCGGGTGATACTTAAGGGTATTTGAGTTTTTTTGGTACCCTACCTCTATAGAAACATATCAATATGTTGTTTCATAAGAAGGTATGCATCTGCCATAATACTTGCAAAATGGTAATGCTATGGTCCAACCAATGTCGAATTACAGATTCATACACTTACATATCAGTTGCACTAGACAGCAAGCTAAAGCTTACCGTGTATGCCTTCAAATCATAACGTACCACCGACCACGGGTCGGCTTCTTGGTACAAAACTACAAACTGAACGAAGAACCAAAGCATGTTGTGTGTATAACATGGAATTACACAAAAATGAATTCAGATACACGCTTTAGTCTATATTCCACATCCAAACAATGTATTCTTTCAATATGACTACAAGTCTATATTTACTCTGCAAATTCTTCAATGCTTGGATCATGTAATCATACAATATGTGTTTCTTTTAATACGATTACAAGTCAATTTTCTGATATAATCATAATCAAATTAGAATGTGGTCTTAACTGATTGATATTAGGCATTTGAACTTGTAAGAAAATCAAAATAATTTTTTTACCACCCATTTGTGGGCATGAAAGAAGGAATAGGGTGATACATTAAGTACACCAGCCATAGATGATAAGACACAAGGATTTACTCCAGGCATGAAGGACATAACAGGTGTAGGTTCTGCATCCTGGAAACTTTTCTTCACGGATGCATGGGTTTTCTCTTCTGCATAAGACAAACGCTTATTTGAAAACCAGAAATACATATGGGTATACGAACATGATTGCTTATTTGTAAGTCAAAACAAACAACGTAGATAAAAGAAGCCACATAGATGAAGACAGGTCGATAACCTCCTATTTTATGAGATCAGTGAACTTTTATATTGATGACTCTTGTTGAATTGGAATAGGAAAGTAATATATGAGAAAAGTTGCTTGGATTTTGAAAACATAATCGATTATACGTAATTAAAACATAATCAATTAGCTTTACGAAAATCACACTTCAATTACTGCAAAACTAGGTTATTAACCCGTGTACGACACGGGTACACGGGTGGAAATATTGAAATTTTCAAACTAACACGTGTCATTTGAAAGGACAACATAAGTTGTTGTATGTTATTCAGGACGACAACATAATTTAAGTTGTAAATAATATTTGTACGAAAACAAATGATTGTGAAATACAAAGATAAACTAAATCAACATTCAAATTACAGTGAAAATATAATCAAAAGTTAAAAATGTAAAATACATAAGCTATTAAAAAAACTTCCTTATTAACAATATTGATTCTTTATTTGTAATTTTGTCTTCCTTTTTTAATATAAGAATTTTGACACCACTCTTCGCTCTTGATAAAGCTACATAGAGTTTTCCATGTGTAAACACCGGGTCTCTGAGATATATGTCAACTCTTGTTAGAGATTGACCTTGACTTTTATCAATGGTCATTGCAAAACAGACTACAACTGGAAAAAAAACTACATTCTCTTCAATTTAAACGAAAGTTTCTTATCTGAAGGTGTTACACCATAACGAATTATATAAGTGCGATAACCAACATTAGTACCTAAAATAACTTTTACTTCAACAAAACGCGTACCCAAATTAATTACTCGCAATCTAGTTTCATTACACAAACCGTTCTTCTAATCCATATTCTTTAGTAACATTATTGGTACATCGACTTTTAGAACCAATCTTTGAGTCAAAATAATTTTGGTTTTCTGATTTATTTAGCATAATGTGTTTTTTAAAATTTTAGTTCAAATTAAAATATAAAAATATAATTAGTATGGTCTTAATTAAAAACCAAAAAATTGATTTTTTTATATGGAGCACAACTAAATTTGTTAATTTTGTTGCTAAGTATGGAAACAATATAAATTGAGTAAACCAGATATAAGTAAAAAAATAATGGTGAAATATCTTTGCACCTCTAATTAACATAAATTTATTTGTACACACATCTTAATTAAAACATATATTTTAATTGGTTTTAAGAAAATAAAATAGTATGGATAACTGGAAATTATGTTTCCTATCAATTCTAAAACAGAAAATAGAAAAAAGAAATATGTAAACATACATTAAATGTTATTAAAATTAGTTTATTTAAAAGATATAATGTAGTTAATAATAAAAATATCAAAATGTTAATAAGTAGTTCTCTTGAAATTGAAGCTGCACGTTTACAAAAAATATGCATACTTAAAAAAATTTAAAGGGTAACTAAAAAATATTAAACTGACTAACCGTTTGAAATCTTCTTATTGGAAGGCGTTGATTGACCAAAAATTACGTTTTCTTTAATTTTGAATACATCTGTAATAGAATATAATATGGTTAGCATATGAAAAAGATGAACATGATTGTTGACTTAATGAATGATTTTAATACACAAACAGATAAATTAGAAAACCAGGAAACCAATTAGGTTATTTATATTTGATGTTCATAAATATATTAAAGACATGATAATTAAAAATAGGAAACAACAATAACACAACTTACTCTACTGGATATGAAGACTATCGGCTAACTTGAATCCACATAGATGATCAGAAATTCATTTATGTAAAAGTTTCTAACCCACCAATAAATTTCTAGAATAGTAGCCCATGTTACAAATGGGTTGAAAGTATATCAACAACCATATATACATAGACAACCATAAAATTTCATAACTAACATATTAACCAACAAAAATATTTAACGTTAATTTGTAACCAAAATATTAAACATTTAGATTGTATAAATAAAAAGGTAATACTTACACAAACTTACTATACACCTAAACTAAAAAACCAAATGAAGATATGAACATGTTATAATCATATTAGCCCATCATTAACTTCTTCGACATTTCACAAACAAAAAAAGTAATTCTGCTTCACAATCTATAAAACAAAATAAACCATAGCAGCCTGATTAATATACAACTAAATTTTTTAAGGTATTATGAATTCATTTCAACATTAATAAATAAATAAATAAAGATATATTTTATTATAAATTATTTTGTAATTAAACTTTTGTTTTATTTCGATTCAAAGACCTTTTAGTTAAATGTATTAAGTTAAATCGAAGTAATAAAGATTTATTATACTAATTTCACTAATTAAGTCTAACTAAACTAATATAGAGATAATTAAAATTAAATCGGTTAATTTTAAATTTATTACATAGAAGTCATTCCCTAATTAAAGTTCTATTAAAGTGACTGCAATCTAAAGTAAATTATGTTTCAAACTCTTTAACATCATTACATTATTTAAAATCAATTTCACTATATAACTATTCTTTCAATTGTATACATTAATCTGGACATTTATACGTAATTAAAAATTGTTCAAATATAAAAGATGGAAACTTTGTTGAGATTGGAGACTATTAAAAAGTAAAAAAGAGTTGTTAAATTCGGTTATTAAAAACAGAAATAAATAAATATGTAAATGATTGGAATGTATGATTAAAATTAAAGATGATGATTATTTAGCATTAATAAGCAATTATAGTGAATATCTAAGATTTTTAAAAGTAAATTTGAAATAAGTAATTAACAACATATTAAATTGGTTAAATAGATTAATGGATATTTAATACAAAACATATTAACTTTTTAGTATAATCAAAAGTAAATTATTTAAATTTCCAGTATACATTAAATTGGTCATTTATGCTAATTAAAATTTGGTCAAATATAAAAGATGGAAAGTTTTAATATATTAAATTTGTCATTTAATACAAAACATATTAACTTTTTTAGTTTAATAACATTGAATACTATTAAAAACTACAAAATATTGTTGCAAAAGTCGTCAATTTCGGTTTTGTAAAAACATAAATAAAAAAATGTGAATATTATTATAAAAAATTTCCATTTTTCTTGAAAATTCAGTAAATAAACAATATACTGTTAATTTTTTTAATTATCGCGAAATTATTGTCAATACTTTAGCATCATTACCTTATTTAACAATAAATTTCATTAGATAATTCTTTTTTTTCAATTTTATACATTAATCTTGACATTTATGCCTAATTAAAAATTGGTCAACTATAAAAGATAGAAAGTTTTACTTTCTGTTTACTTTATTAGTTTATTTTTTAATTTAGCCTGAATAAATTAGACAAATTGGTAATTCTTGACATTTATGCCTAATTAAAAATTATTCAAATATAAAATATGGAAAGTTTATTAAGATTAGAGACTAATAAAAACTACAAAAGAGTGTTCAAAATTCGGTTCTTAAAAACAGAAATAAATAAATGTATAAATGATCGGAATGTATCATTAAAATTAAAGATGATAAATATTTATCATAAATAAGCAATCATAGTGAATGTCTAAGATTTTTTAAATATAAATTTGAAATAAGTAATAAACAACATATTATATTTGTCAAATAAATTAATGTGTATTTAATATAAAACTTATTAACTTTCGAGTATATTCAAAGGTAAAGTATTTAAATTTTTAAATACATTAAATTTGTCATTTATACTAATAAAAAATTTGGTCAAATATAAAAGATGACAAGTTTGTTGACATTAAAAACTATTAAAAAGTTCAAAAGATTGTTGCAAGAGTGGTCAATTTCACTTTTTAAAAACAAAAATAAATAAATGTAAATATTTTTATAAAAAATTTTCTTTTTTTTTAGAAATTTACTAACTAAACAATATACTATTAATTTTTTTTAATTATCACGAAATTATTGTCAAGACTTTAGCATCATTAACTTATTTGACAGTAAATTCATTAGATAATTCTTTTTTCAATTTTATACATTAATCTTGACATTTATGCCTGATGAAAAATTGGTCAAATATAAAATATGAAAAGTTTTTATTTTCTATTTAGTTTATTAGTTTATTTTTTAATTTGAACGAAATAATTTAGATGAATCAGTAATTCTTGGCATTTATGCCTAATCAAAAATTGGTCAAATATAAAATATTTAAAGTTTATTGAGATTGGAGAATATTAAAACTAAAAAAGAGAGGTCAAATTCGGTTCTTGAAAATATAAATAAATAAATGTATAAATTATTAGAATGTATCATAAAATTAAAGATGATGAATATTTTAAAATAAATAAGCAATTATAGTAAATATCTAAGATTTTTTAAATATAAATTTGAAATAAGTAATACACCATATATTAACTTGGTCAAATAAATTAATGCATTTTTAATACAAAACTTATTAACTTTCAAGTATACTCAAAAGTAAATTATTTAAAATTTCCCATATATATTAAATATGTCATTTATGCTAATTAAAATTTGGTAAAATATAAAAGATGAAAAATTTGTTGAGATTGAATACTACTAAAAACTAAAAAAAGATTGTTGTAATAATGGCCAATTTTGAATTTTAAAACAGAAATAAATAATTGTAAATATTATTATAAAAAATATTGCATTTTTTGAAAGTTCAATAAATAATTGTTAAAACTTTCAATATAAGATTCAAAAATTTTAACACAGAAAAAATAAAGATTGCTATTCATATAAAAATGAATTAATTTATATGAATTATCTAAGCTACATAAAATAAAAAATGATAGAAAATTAATAAATAAAATACATTAATAATGACCAAAACAAACACAACCAACTTACTCCACATCAAATACTTTTTCCATACAATTAGCCAATCTACCAATTTGGGTCGTCATAAACTAAAATTATTAAAAATAAAGTAATGTTAGATATACTGAACTATTAAAAAACAAATTAGTAAGAATTATCAATGAATGTAATCGGAATAATTAGCATGATAATTTCGATAAGGAAATAAATCAACAATATTTTCGTATATCTCAAAACCTTTAACATTTGTATTGAATCTTGGAAGGAGTAAATGGAACTTTGGTGACCCAGTCCTACCATGGCTATAGCTAGTCTCCAAATTGTCCTTAAACTGTAAATATGAATCGAGGAGTGTATAATATCCTTCCTAAAACGAAGAAAGTCTATGTTTGCCTTCAAGCATTCAGACATGACAGGTATTTATAAAGAGGTAATTACTCACAAGTTATGCCTTGATTTATCTGTTAAACCCGTCCATCAGAAGCGAAGGAAATTCGCTCCTGAGAGGAACACAATCATACAAGAAGAAGTTGCAAAACTTCTTAAGGCCGGTATGATCAGAGAGGTTAAGTATCCTCGATGGTTAGCTAATGTAGTTGTTGTTTCTAAAAAAGAATGGAAAGTGGAGGGTGTGTGTCGATTTTACTAATTTAAACAAGGCATGCCCCAAGGATCATTTCCCATTACCACATATAGACTCCATGGTGGATGCAACGGCAGGACATGAGATGCTTACCTTTATGGATGCTTCCTCTAGATTTCAACAAATTCAGATGGAACCATCTGATCAAGAAGATACTGCATTCATGACTCCTACCGGAATATATTGTTATATTGCTATGCCATTTGGACTAAGAAATGCAGGGGCAACATATCAAAGACTTGTCAACAAGATGTTCAAGGATCAGTTAGGCAAAACCATGGAAGTCTACATAGACGACATGGTGGTGAAGTCAAAGAAGGTTGAGGATCACCTCAGGGATCTTGAAGAAGCTATCAATATCCTTGACCAGTATAACATGAAACTGAATCAGTCAAAATGCCACTTTGGTGTTAAGGCTGTAAAGTTTTAGGGATATATGGTGACTAAAAGAGGAATTGAAGCAAGCCCAGAACAGATTGAAGCCATCATCAACCTAAAGTCGCCTTCAAACGCCAAGGATGTCCAAAGACTCATGGGAAGAATAGCCGCTCTCAACAGATTCATCTCAAGATCCTCCGAGAAATGCAAAGACTTCTACGACATTCTTAGAAAAAATATGAAGTTTGAATGGACGGAAAAGCATGAGGTTGCGCTCAAAGCCTTGAAGGATTACTTATCCTCAGCTCCAGTTCTGATGAAGCCTGTGGATGGAGAATCCTTATATCTATATTTAGCAGTCTCAGGTAATGCAGTAAGTACCGTCCTCGTCAAGGATCATGAAGGTGAAAAGCACCCCGTGTATTATGTAAGTAAGAGTCTTTTAGACGCAAAATCCATGTATTCTCATTTAGAAAAGTTAATCCTTTCTTTAATTATGGCTTCTACTAAATTAAGACATTATTTTGAGACTCATACTATTATTTTGAGAACTAACTACCCTGTTAAGAATGTTCTTAGAAAGCCAGAATTGTCAGGAAGGATGGCCAAATGGGCTGTGAAGCTGAGTGCATATGACATTCAGTATGAGCCTAGAACGGCTATCAAATCGCAGGCACTAGCAGACTTTGTATCTGATTTCAGCAGTGACATGCAAAAGGACGTTGATTTAGAAGTGCAGCAATTAGAAGAAACCAAGGATCCTTGGATCCTCTTCACAGATGGAGCATCCAACATAATAGGAGCATGATTGGGCATACTACTTGTTTTGGACAGAATTCTGTCAAGGATCACGTATCCAAATCTGTTAAGTGAGGTAAGGTGCTAACTCGGTAAAAGCAAGTGTATGATTATAATATTGGTGAACACAATGATTTGATCACGAGGGAAAAAACCCTTAACCAAGATAGTCTTACTTCGGTAAAAATTTATCGAGGTAATCTTTGAAGAAATGACGTCGGTTAAGGATTAATAAGCTAATCTTTGGTCGATTCACTCCAATCAAAGATCAACAAGGTAACCTTTGGTCGATGAGTATATGGTTATCGTGGTCTCCGGCACAAAAAACCCCCGGACGGTGAAACACCGTCGAGTTTATTGATTAACAAAAAGGTATTACAAGTGTTTGTGGAGTTTATGATGGAGATTACAACGAAAGCTAGTGAATAGAGAGAGTGTTTTGTTCTGCTCTAGTGTGTGCGTAAGTACATGTGTGTTTCTAGCTCGATCATACTCAAATATATAAAAAGAAAGTAATTAAAAAACTTAACAACTTCACCCTATAAATCAGCTAGTCTTCCATTCTTCACCAACGTGCTCTTTTACCACGTGCTGATAGTCACTCACTAGCGAACAAAGCGGTAGACCAGGTATAGATACCGTTGTTATTATTTAAACGTCAATCTTCTAGAGAGTTCATCCAGAATCAGCTATGTTGAATTAGGATCCTGGATCCACGCTCCAGCTAAAGGTTGTCTTATGAGGATAATTGATGCAAGTTCGTCTTACAGTTGATATACTTGTCTAACACATCACCATACTAAACGCAATCATTAGTAAACAAACAATACCGAGGATCGTCGAACCTTTATATCCTGATGTATATTTCAAAGATAAACTATCCATAAGACAGTCAAGGATAAAGGATCCTCAGTATAAAAATCGTGGCCTAACAATTGCCCCCAAAATGGCGGGTGACAGTGGAGCACAGCTGTCATTTTGAAATTCAAAATCCTGCAAAATAGTAGATGATTAGACCTGCGCCGAGCGGTTGATATTCACAAACCATAATTACGCGCCACCTATATATATGATAAATATAATATTCTTATAACCACATATCCAGGCGTCTCTCAGGTATCTTTCTTTCTTTTCGTTAATCTTCCTTCAACATGTCAACTGCTTCTACATCTTCCTCCTCCTCTTTTTTTACCCTGATGACCTTTATTCACAAAATATCCTTCAATCACCCTCCTCCGAAATCTGTAAATTCACAGATTCGGATATCGATGAAATCCGATCACATTTTCCAACGGACACAATTTTTCGAACCTTCGATCCTGCAGCTCGCAGTGACAGCATTTCGAAAAACTGGGTTTGCTTCCCGGCCCAACCGTTTCTCATCGGTTATAAGTATCCTTTTCCCAGTTTTACACAAAGGTTCTTCAATTGGGCGGGAATTTTTTATATCCAGGCCACTCCAATGTTTTGGAGAGTCCTTCATACCATAGAGAGGATTATCGTAGAGGAAGGAGTCGAGTTCGGCTTAGCAGAATTAGCGTATCAATACAATCTTGTTACCCACGGTTCCCAACGCTTTGACTTTAAATCTAAACCTCACCAAGAAAATCCCATTTCCAAAGTTACCCTTAATAGTACCCTTTGGAAAAATCAATTTTTCTTGGTAAGACGAGATTCTGTTCAGGGTGGAACTAATCTTCCCAAAAAATGGATACCAAAGGGTAGGATCCAAGATCCTTAGGTTACCAAGGCAGGATATTCTATCCTTCTACTAATAGTTTTTATCACTTGTGCAGTTGAAAATTTCAAATTGTTGGCTGATCTTCCAGGAGTTGAAGATAGAGTGAAGAGGTTTCTGTCACTAGATCCTGCAATTAGGACTTTTCAAGCAAAGTTTGTTGAATCTTTTCAAAGATCAAACTCAGAATCAATTATGTCAAGTAAGAATATTAACTCTCAATATAGAAAGTATTAACAATTTGAAAACTTATCTAACAATTGTTGTTTTTAGGTGCTCCGAAATCAGGAAAATTTTCTTCTAAGTTTTCCCTCAAGGATATTGATTGCATGCTTACCAAGAAAAAGACTCTGAAATCTACCCCTACATCCGAGCCTCGCCTGATTACAACTCGAGCAAAGTCCAGGTCCAAGAGAAAGAGGAGTTCAGACTCGGAGAATCCCTTTGATGCCGAAAAGCAGATTCTGAACATGCTTTCTACTGTAAGGATCCTTTATCTTTGTTAATTCTTATTATTCAAGCATCTTGCCAGGCTTATTCCAACTCCATCCGCAGGCCATAGATTCTGCTCGATACCACTATGAGAAAACTGTTGCTGATCATGAAAAGACTCTTGTTGCACTGAGATCAACGGCTGCTGCTAAGGAGAAGGCTCTTTCGAAGATGACCAAAGAGAAAAGAGAGATAGAGGCACATGCTGCTGCTTTGGCCGTCCAGATGCAGGATGAAATCAACCGGGTTGCCGAGGAAGCAAAAGTATGGGCAGCCAAGTCGATCCTTGAGGCTAGAATCAAAATGTTCACCGAAGCCAATGATCCTTCTTTCGATAAGTCTTCATGGGAGATTAAAGAATGGAAGCAAGCCTTGGTCGACTTGGATGGAGGCGAGGATGAGACTGAAGCTATAATGGTTGAAGTGGGCGAAGCAGGAACAAACGGTGTGAAGGATCTGAATGAAGCTGAAGGTGGAAACGAGGCACCGGTGGAGGTGAAGATAACCATATGATCGGGCGATGAAGGATACGAAAGATAAGGCCTAAGCCCGTTTATATTTTGTTTTTATTGTGTTTTTATGAACAAGTATTATGGTCTGTAATAAACAATAGTTTCTAGGATGAAGGATCTATGATCCTTAAGACAATTGGCGGGGGTGACAAAGGTGGAGGGATCCTCTGTTTGTGGGGATGAAGCATTTGTTGCCCTGTTTTTAATTTTCTGCACTTTATGAACTATTAGTAACTCCTACTTAACCCGGATGGATGGTCCATCTTTTCGTATGGTGAAGTCCGGGTTAGGTAATTTTGGATAAGTCTTTGGGGCTTATTCTAGTTTATATATAAATCTTTTGACTATCTATTTGTTTACTTATTTTCAAACACTTGTTAAATATAAGTTTAGCATTATTGATAATTTGGAAAATAATTTTAAGTAAAAGACGTATAGGATAAAAGATCCTTAAGAAAATCTTTTAGGATAAAATATCCTAAAAAAATAAATAGTAGGAAATCATATCTTTAATAATTGATAAAAATTTCATAAGAGAATTCTTTCAAAGGGTAACTTCTAGGTTAAAGTATCCTTAAAACAGATTAACCAATTATAAAACAATTTTAAAGGAATAGTCTTCTAGACTGATATGTTTAAAATCATTGAAATAAATATAACACAAAGGTTAATTAATAGAGATCATACCAGAAGGTCTAGATAGACCTAAGTTATCAGAAATGTTGAATTCTCAACGATCCTTGAAGGGATAGTTTTAGGATTCAGGATCCTTATGTGTTTGATCTTCGTAGACAACTTAGTGATTCTGTTGCAAATATTTCATAATGTTAACTGGGATCAAACCCATTAAGCTGGGGACAAGCTCAAATAATAAACTGGGGACAAGCCCAACAAATATTCTGGGGACAAGCCCAATAACAATCTGGAGACAAGCCCAACAAATATTCCGGGGACAAGCCCAAAAATAATCTGCGGACAAGCCCAACAAATATTCTGAGGACAAGCCCAAGAAATCAAACTGGTGTTAAACTGGCGACATGGCCCTTCAGAAGAGGTGAAAACCCCTAAAACCTTAGAATTAATACCGGCCACAAGGCCCTTGGGAAGAGGTGAAAACCCCTAAAACCTTAGGAAATGGTAGTCTACCAAATATCGTAGGATCCTCCATATAGCCGAAAGCAACGAAATTGTCAGCCACTAAGCGTGTACTGGTCCTACTGCCCCGGACCATACGTTGGATAACGTGCGCTCCAGGCGAGAGTGTAGAAACTCTATTTATAAGAAAGGTGAAAACCATTAAACCTTAGAGGACATGAACATCGGGAGTCATATCCAAACGTGGGCTAAGCCGATAGAGATAGGATAGTACCTTGAATGTAAGGGAGAGGTGGCCAACCTCTTAGACACTGAACTTCTTATTGAAATCTGCATTGTTAAAAAAACTTGGAAAAAATAAATGTTAAAAATACACTATCCTTAGAATAATAAGAATATAAAATGAATAAGTAATTAGATATATATTACCGATTTTAGGATCCTTGATTCTCTAAGGATAATACATCCTCTCAGGATATGGGATCCTGATTAGAAAAAGTATTTCTTGAGGTGGACTGCATTCCATGCTCTCGGTAGTCTATTGTCTTCCATTGTGAGCAAATGATATGCGCCCTTTCCTGCTTCCGACTCAATCTGATAAGGTCCTTCCCATTTGGGCGCTAGTTTCCCATCAGCCGGATTTGTTGTGTTTTTAAAGGCTTTCCTCAATACTAGATATCCTTCTTGAAATCTTCTGACTCTGATATTTTTGTTGTATGCCCCAGCTACCCTTTGTTGATAAGCTGCCAATCTAATCTTTGCTAGGTCTCTGAGTTCTTCTATAGTATCCAAGTCTTCAAGAAGGATTCCTTTGTTGGCTTCAGGATCACGGATGCTGGTTCTTGTAGTATGGACCACCATTTCTGTGGGAATCACTGCTTCTGATCCAAACACCAAAGAGAAGGGTGTTTGGCCTGTTGCATTTTTGGGCGAAGTTCTGTCGGCCCAAAGAACATAAGGAAGTTCTTCAGCCTCAATCCATTTGGAGAAGTAGTCGGTCATAGCAAGCATAAAGACCTTCCACCTGGTGCTTTTGGCAGTTTGCCTACAATATCCATACCCCATTTCATGAAAGGCCATGAGGAGGATATAGGATATAGAGGCTCTGCTGGTTGATGAAGGATATTCGCATGTCTTTGAAAAGCATCACATTTCTTTGAATATTCCACCACATCCTTCTTCATTGTTGGCCAGAAGTATCCAGTTCTAAGTATTCTGGAAAATAGTGCTCTCCCACTTGTGTGATTGCCGCAATCTCCTTCATGGAAATCCTTGAGCACTTCTTGGATTTCAGGATCCTCGATGCATCTTAAATATGGACATACAAGAGATTTTCTATATACCATATCATTTAACAAAATATATTGGGATACCTTGAGTTTGAAGGACTTGGGATTCTCCGTGGCTGGAATTTCTCCAGTCTGAATGTAGTTCTTGATTTGATGGATCCATGATCCTTTATTGTTTGAGGATAAAGGATCCCAGAGTATGACTTCTTTATCATTTGTTATCTCTCCCACTTCCTATTCTTCTATTGCTGGCGAGAGAATGTGGATTATTGGGATTTTCAAATCTTCAGGAATCTTCAGTGATGAGGCTAAATTTGCTAAGGCATCTGCCCCAGCGTTTTCTTCCCTCGGTACCTGTGTTATACTAAATATTTCGAAGGATTTTGACAATTCCTTCACAATATCTAAATATTTCATTAGTTTCTCACCTTTAACAGCATACGAGCCGTTAAAGTCGTTAGTTATCAATAAAGAATCTACATAAACTTGAAGATACCTGATCCTCATGCTTTTGGCTAATTGCAAACCTGCGATTAAAGCCTCGTACTCTGCTTCATTGTTTGTTGCTTGGAACTCACAAGATATGGATTGTGGTATTATGTCCCCCTGTGGCGATTTCAATAGGATCCCTAATCCTGTTCCCCTTACGTTAGATGCTCCATCTGTGAAGAGTATCCAAGGATCCTTGTTCTTTTCTAGTTGTTGGACTTCCAAGTCAGCCTCTTTTTGTAGATCACTAGTGAAATCAGCCACAAAGTCCGCAAGCGCTTGAGACTTGATTGCGGTTCTCGGCTCATATTGGATATCATATGCACTCAATTTTACAGCCCACTTAGCCATTCTACCTGACAACTCTGGTTTTCTAAGAACATTCTTTACAGGATAGTTAGTTCTCAAAATAATAGGATGAGTTTCAAAATAATGTCTTAATTTAGTGGAAGCCATAATAAGTGCAAGAATTAGTTTTTCTAAATGAGAATACCTGGACTCCGCATCTAGAAGACTTTTACTTACATAGTATACATGATGTTGTTCACCTTCATGATCCTTTACCAAGACTGCACTCACTGCATTTCCTGAGACTACAAGATATAAATACAAGGATTCTCCATACACAGGCTTCATTAGGGCTGGAGCTGAGGATAAGTAATCCTTCAGTGCTGTAAGTGCAGCTTCATGTTTTGCAGTCCACTCGAATTTCTTGTTCTTTCTAAGAATATCATAGAAGTCTTTGCACTTCTCAGAGGATCTTGAGATGAATCTATTCAAGGCCCCTATTCTTCTGGTGAGTCTCTGGACTTCTTTGGCATTTGCAGGAGATTTGAGATTGACAATGGCTTCGATTTGCTCCGGACTTGCTTCAATTCCTCTCTTTGTGACCATATATCCCAGAAACTTTCCAGCCTTAACACCGAAGTGGCATTTGGATGGATTTAGTTTCAAGTTATAGTGGTCAAGGATATTGAATGCTTCCTCGAGGTCTCTAACGTGATCCTCAGCTTTCTTTGACTTCACTACCATGTCATCTATGTAGACTTCCATAGTCTTACCCAACTGATCCTTGAACATCATGTTGACTAATCTTTGGTATGTTGCCCCTGCATTTCTTAGTCCAAATGGCATAGCAGTATCACAATGTATGCCGGTTGGAGTCATGAATGTTGTATCTTCTTGATCAGATGGTTTCATCTGAATTTGTTGGAATCCAGAGGAAGCATCCATAAAGGTAAGCATTTTATGTCCAGCCGTTGCATCCACCATGGCATCTATATGTGGTAATGGGAAAGGATCCTTGGGGCATGCCTTGTTTAAATCGGTAAAATCGACACACACCCTCCACTTTCCATTCTTTTTTGAAACAACGACCACTTTAGCTAGGCATCGAGGATATTGAACCTCTCTGATCATACCGGCCTTAAGAAGTTTTTCAACTTCTTCTTGTTTGATCTTGTTCCTCTCAGGAGTGAATTTCCTTCTCTTCTGGTGGACGGGTTTTACAGATAAATCAAGGCCGAGTTTATGAGTGATTACCTTATTTAAAATACCTGTCATATCCGAGTGCTTGAAAGCAAAAGTGGATCTTCTTCGCGATAAGAAGGATACTATATCCTCCTCGATCTTACTGGGGATATTGGATCCTAGGAACACCTTTATTTCTGAATCTTCGGGGTCCAATGATACTTCTTTAAGATCTTTCTCCCGAGCCTCCAGCACGTTCTTAGGATGTTGCTGTAATTGCTACGCTATGGTTGGCTTGGCTGTTGGCTTATTGATGATGAATAGTAGTTTCTGGCCTCCGCTTGATCACCCACTATCTTCACGACTCCCCAAAGGGTAGGTAGCTTGATACATTGGTGATATGTTGAGGCTACTGCTTTCATTCCATGGAGCCAGGGCCTGGCTAAAATAACATTGCAACAGGAGAGGTTATCTATAACACAAAATTTTTTATATGAATTTAACCGTTCGATATAGATTGGCAAGTTGATGTCCCCCAATGTCTTTTTAGTTTCACCACTGAAGCCGACCAGCACCGACGTTCTAGGAACGATTTCTGAATCCGGGATGTTCATCTTCTTCAGGACATCATGTTGGATAATGTTGACCGAGCTGCCACCGTCCACTAGGATCCTGCGTAGATAATGGTTAGAGATAAATAAAGTAATAATCAAACCGTCGTGATGAGGATCCTGGATGTTCAACTTGTCTTCCTCATCGAAGAAGATTCTTTTGCCTGTTGTTAATGTTGTTGACACTATCGGATGATCCCCGTTATCCATCTTGATCTCCTTGGCAAGTCTTTTTGCTGCGGAGAAAGAAGTTCCACATATGTCTGATCCTCCAGAGATGAAACTGACTGCTTGCGTATCCATCTTGTCCTACTGAAGATCCTGGATCTTTGATTTGAAAAAGATTCTCTGATCATTCACTCGAGTAGTGGGGATGAGCGGTCTTCTTTCATCATCCAACTCAAACTTCTCTACGGAATTCTCTTTGATGGTACACGAATCTTTAAATAGATCATAATCTCTGGAGACGAAGTTGATCACAGGATCCTGGATCTTGGATTTCTATGGAAGATCTTCAGGATCCTGGATCTTGGATTTCTTTCTTTCCAAGAGTTCTTTAAAGTGACATTTTCTCAGAAGTTACCCAATTTCTTTCCTTAAGGCGATGCACTCATCTGTTGCGTGGCCAAAATCTTCGTGGAAAGCGCACCACTTAGACTTGTCCTTGAAGCCGACAACCTTTTCATTTTTTCGGGGCCACCTTGCTTTTTCTCCCAAATCCTTCATGGCACAAATCAAGCCATGAGTATCTACAGAGAAACAATAGTCGGAGATGCAAGGATAGTCTTCCCTGTCTTCTCCTTCTTCAACTGCCCGTACGTTCTGATTGTTGAACTTGGCATACGGCTTCGCATTGTTGTTCCTATTCCAGGATTCTTTATTCTTCTCAGGAGTTTCTTGTTTCATCTGTCCACCGAGACGATCCTGGATATTTTTATCTTCTTTTAAGCGGATGTATCTCAATGCTCTACTTCTGACTTCATCTAATGTCCTGCATGGAGTCATATCAAGGTTTGGGATTTCTAGAGCTTCCTCTCCGAACCTCGTAGCGAAATCCCTAAGGGATTCATCACTGGTTTGGATAACACGATACAAATCACTGGTCAACCTCTCAAATTTCCGACTACAGGAAAATTGAGTGTTAAACAAATTAACTAAATGAGAGAAAGATGTAACCGAGAAAGGGGGAAGACTTAGCAGCCATTTTAGTGCAGCTCCTGTTAATGTGACTCCAAATCCTTTACAAAGGCAAGCCTCTTTGAGTTTCTCAGGTACAAGATTAATTTCCATTCTCTCCTGATATTGGGAAACATGTTCCTCAGGATCGGTGCTCCCATCATACGTCTTCATGTTGGGAGTTTGAAACCGCTTCGGGATTTCAGCATCACATATGGGCGGAGCGAATCTGGATAATTTGTGACTCCCCTCCGGTATTTCAGGGATTGGACGTATCACTCCGGGACACTGGATATCATATCCTTTGGCTTCTGTAATTCTCTGGCCATGACCTGGTTGATACCTGAATCCTGCATGGAACATGGTTAGTATCTAAAGATATAGGATTGTACCAGTTACCACTCTGCTGGGTGGAGTTTGGTATTCCAGACGAGTATCTAGGATAAGAGGAGTCAGCAATCGGAGTAGGTCCTCCAGAATCTATGGTCTGCATGGGGATTATATCTCCTTCATGGACTTCGGAGGATCGTTGATGTTGGACGCCCGAGGATCCTTGATTCGGGATGAAGGATCCTAGAGGTTGGGTACCATAGGATCCTTATGGAAGGATGACCGATCCTTTCCGATAATATAAGGATCCTTGATTCTGCTGACCCATGGATCCCTGTTGAAGGATAGATGATCCTGGCTGAAATAGTGAGGATCCTTGAGCCTGCTGACCCATGGACCCTGGTTGAAGGATGGATGATCCTTGCGAGAACTGCGCCATGGATTCTGGACTGCTGAAATCCAGCATCCTGGGCATCAAGGGGGTGAGATCCTCAACCTCTTGTTCTTCCTGAGATCTTCTATCTCACGGAGAATCCTCTGGTTGGTCTAGTTCTACTGCTCCATGTATGCTTTAACCTGCGAAAACATAGATGAGACATCAATGCTAGTACTAACCACCGGGGAAGCAGTTTTTGAGCTCTGGAAGACTGGTAGTTGCGTCTTGCTTCCAGCAGCAGCAGCCCTTGGTGCTCCCGTGATTGGCGGAGGCATCGGTGGTAAAGTCCTCGAAGAAAGAGGGACCGTAGCTGGCATGGTTGATGAAGCAGAGGATGATTGAGAGGCCATTAATAGTGATATGGGTACGAAAAAGTTGAGAATGATAAGAATAATATGGATTATAGCACCAATTGCCCCACGGTGGGCGCCAAATTGTTTTCGACAGAAATCTGTCAAGGATCACGTATCCAAATCTGTTAAGTGAGGTAAGGTGCTAACTCGGTAAAAGCAAGTGAATGATTATAATATTGGTGAACACAATGATTTGATCACGAGGGAAAAAGCCCTTAACCAAGATAGTCTTACTTCGGTCAAAACTTATCGAGGTAATCTTTAAAGAAATGACGTCGGTCAAGGTTTAATAAGCTAATCTTTGGTCGATTCACTCCAATCAAAGATCAACAAGGTAACCTTTGGTCGAAGAGTATATCGTTATCGTGGTCTCCGGCACAAAAAACCCCCGGATGGTGAAAACTATCACCGTCGAGTTTATTGATTAACAAAAAGGTATTACAAGTGTTTGTGGAGTTTATGATCGAGATTACAACGAAAACTAGTGAATAGAGAGAGTGTTTTGTTCTGCTCTAGTGTGTGCGTAAGTACATGTGTGTTTCTAGGTCGATCATACTCAAACATATAAGGAAAAAGTAATTAACAAACTTAACAACTTCACCCTATAAATCAGCTAGTCTTCCATTCTTCACCAACGTGCTCTTTGACCACGTGCTGATAGTCACTCACTAGCGAACAAAGAGGTAGACCAGGTCTAGATACCGTTGTTATTATTTAAACGTCAATCTTCTAGAGAGTTCATCCAGAATCAGCTATGTTGAATTAGGATCCTGGATCCATGCTCCAACTAAAGGTTGTCTTGTGAGGATAATTGATGCAAGTTCGTCTTACAGTTGATATACCTGTCTAACACATCACCATACTAAATGCAATCATTAGTAAACAAACAATACCGAGGATCGTCGATCCTTTATATCCTGATGTATATTTCAATGATAAGCTATCCATAAGACAGTCAAGGATAAAGGATCCTCAGTATAAAAATCGTGGCCTAACACTACTGAAATCGCCACAGGGGGACATAGTACCCCAGTCCATTGCATGTGCATTTCAAGCCACTAACAATGAGGCAGAGTATGAAGCACTCATAGCAGGTTTACTTTTAGCCAAAAGCATCAGGATCAAGTATCCTTTGAGGATCAAGTATCCTTAAAGGATCAAGGATCCTAAAATTGGTAATATCTATTGGATCATTTATTCATTTTATCTTTGCTTATTTAAGGATAACGTATTCAATGCAGGATGATTGGTAAGATATTCAATGATCAAGAGGTTGGCCACCTCTCCTTTATATTTAAGGTATTTACTATTTTCCTTGGCCTAGCCCACGATTGGATATGAACCCCGATGTTCATATCCCCTAAGGTTTAAAGGTTTTCACCTTTCTTATAAATTAGAGTTTCTACACTCTCGCCTGGAACGCATGCTCTCCAACGTATAGTCTGGGGCAGCGGGACCAGTGCACGTTTAGTGGCTGAAAATTTCGTTGTCTTCGGCTATATAGAGGATCCTACGATTTATGGTAAACGTACCATACCACCGGTTTATAACATTTTCACGTTATCATACGTTTGGGCTAAATCTCGGTTTGGGCTAGTCCCCAAATAAAATCCGTATTTGGGCTTGTCCCCAGTTTTGGGCTTGTCCCCAGTTTCACAGGCTTGTCCCCAGTACACGGACTTGTCCCCAGTTGCACGGGCTTGTCCCCAGTATTTTATTTGGGCTTGTCCCCAGCTTAATGGGTTTGATCCCAGTTAACATCATAAGTTATTTGCAACAGATTCTCTACGTTCATCACGAAGGTAAAGTCCTATGGATTCAAAATCCTTAAATTACTTCTCCAAGGATCACCGAAGGTTCTGTACTTACGATAACTTAGGTCTACTTAGACCTTGTGGTATGATTTTTACTTACAAAGTTATATTGGTTTAGATAGGATTCTTATAGATCTTTTTTGTTTAAGTATTTAACATCTTTGAATTATTTCTTAAGGATATTCTATCCTAAAATTTTTAATTATTTTTCTAAGGATATAATATCCGAAAATTTCTATAATCGCTTTTCTTAAGGATATCTTATCCTAAAAAAATTTTTTACTCATAATTATTTTTTCAAATTCAAATTCTCCAAGGATCACCGAAGGTTCTGTAGTTACGATAACTTAGGTCTACTTAGACCTTATGGTATGATTTTTACTTACAAAGTTATATTGGTTTAGATAGGATTCTTATAGATCTTTTTGTTTAAGTATTTAACATCTTTGAATTATTTCTTAAGGATATTCTATCCTAAAATTCTTAATTATTTTTCTAAGGATATAATATCCGAAAATTTCTATAATCGCTTTTCTTAAGCATATCCTATCCTAAAAAAAGTTTTTACTCAGAATTATTTCTTCAAATTCTCAATAAGACTAATATTATAACCAATAATAATAATTAACAAACAAATAGTCAAAAGATTTATATTATTAAACATAAACCACTTGGACTTATCCAAAATCCTTAAACCGAATTTCACCATTCAAAAGATGAACCATCCACCCGGGTTAAGTAAAGGTTACTAATTGTTCATAAGGGCAGGAAAATAAAGAACAGGGGCAACAAAGGTTTCATCCCCAGAAACAAAGGATCCATCCACCTTTGCCACCCCCACAAATTGTCTTAAGGATCAAGGATCCTTTACCCTAGTTACTACTATCTATTACAAACTATGATTATTGTTCATAAAAAACCACAAAACAAAATAAAGAAAACGGGCTCTGGCCTTGTCTTCTATATCCTTCATTGCCCGTTTATGCAGTTGCTTCATCCTCCACCGCTGCTTCCTTTCCTCCTTCAGCTTCATCCACATCCTTCACTCCGCTTGTACCTGCTCCACCTGCATCAGCCATCTCACCTTCTTCTTCGTCCTCACCTCCAGCCAAGTTAGTTAAGGCTTGCTTCCACTGCTTGATGTCCCATGAAGATTTGGCAAAGGATGGATCATTAGCCTCGGTCACCAATTTGATCCTAGCCTGGAGAACGGATTTAGCTGCCCAGATCTTTGCCTAGTTGGTAGCCCAGTTGATCTCATCCTGCATTTGGACCACAAGTGTGGATGCATGATCCTTTGCCTATTTCTTCTCCTTGGTCATTTTGGAGAGGGCCTTGTCTTTAGCAGCAGCCATGAACCTCATCACAGCAAGGGTCTCTTCGTACTCTCCAACGATCTTCTCATGATGGCTTCGGGCAAAATTGATGGCCTATAAAAGAAAACAGGACAGATTAGAACAATACTTGAGCAGTAAAGATTGAAAGAATAAAGGATCCTTACGGTCGAAAGCATCTCCAGAAGCTGTTTTTCGGTCTCAAAGGGGTTCTCTGGTTCGGAGCTCTTCTTCCTCTTAGCTCCTGATTTGGCTCGGGTTGTGACTGGACGAGGCTCAGTTATCGGAGTGGACTTGGAGGTCTCCTTCTTTGTGAACATGCAGTCGATATCTTCGAGTGAGAACTTGGATGCGGATTTCCAAGGTTTTTGAGCACCTATAAACCAGGATCCACAGATAAGTTGGTAATTATATTTTTATAATTATTGAAATTAGTTGTAAAAATGCTTACTTAACATTTTGATTCTGAATATGATTCCTGAAAAGCTTCAATAAACCTATCCTGAAATGTTCTTATTGTAGGATCCAGTGATAAGAATCTCTTAATTCTCTCTTCGACTCCAGACAGATCGGATAGCAAACCAAAGTTTTCAACTACACAAGAAATGAAAAGTATTAATAAAAGGATCAAGTATACTACCTTGGTTACCTAAGGATCCTAGATCCTACCCTTTCGGATCCACTTTTTGGGAAGGTCGGGTCCACCCGGAATGGAATCCCTTTTTACAAAGAAGAATTGATTCTTACAGATTGTATCGTTCTGAGTAACCTTGGATATGGGAATCACTTGATGAGGTTTCGATTTGAAAACAAAACGCTTGGAACCATGGGTAACTAGGTTGTATAGGTATGTTAAATCCGCTAAGCCGAACTCGACACCCTCCTCTTTGATTATCCTCTCTATGGTATAAAGAACTCTCCATAACATCGGCATGGTCTGGACGTAACTAAATCCCGTCAAGGTGAAGAATCTTTGGGTGAGATCAGGAAAGGGATACTTGAAACCTATTAGAAATGGTTGGGCCGGAAAACAAACCCAGTTGGTGGATGTGCAATCGCTGCGGGTTGTGGAGTCGAAGGGTCGAAAAACAGTGTTGGCCGGGAAAAGTGAACGAATGTTATCAATCTCCGGATCCGTAAACTTACAGATCTCAGAGGACTGGGCTACGAGGATACCTTGCGAGTAGAGTTCGTCGGGGTCGGAAAGCTCAGAAGAGGAAGAAGATACAGAAATAGATGACATGACTGAAAGAAAAAAAAGAGAGAAGGATACCTGAATTACGGCTGAATATGTGATTATAAAAGGGTTATGATCATCGCATATATAGGCGGTGTATAATTATGGTTTATTGATAATAATTCCTGACACACGTCTAATCATCTTCTTTTTTGCATAGATTTGAAATTCAAAATGACAGCTGTGTTACACAATCACCCGCCATTTTAGGGGCAATTGTTAGGGCATGAATTTTATGTTGAGTATCCATTATCCTTGACTATCTTGTGGATAGATTATTCTTAAGATATGCTTCAAGTTATGAAGGATCAAGGATCCTCGGTATTACTTATTTACTAATGATTGCGTTTGAATGGTGATGTGTTAGCCAGGTATAACGACTTTATGACTCGGTCTACCGAATGTTTCGCTACAAGGCACCCGCTGCACGTGGTCAAGACTGAAGACTAAGCTAGTGGGAGAAGTGGCGGATTAATAGGACTTCCTGTTGAATCACCAACAACTGAGTACTAGGGATATATCATTCTTGAAGACATGCTTGGATTAATTATCCTTCTGAAGGATTCTCTAGCTAAGTCTGGATCTAAGATCCTTAGTCAACATTGCTATTAATGGATGATTTTCGTATGAAGACTGATGTTTAATAACAACAACGGCTCCTAGACTTAGTCTACCACTTATTTCGTCACTGAGCTTCTATGAGCACGTGGTCAAAGAGCACGGTGGAGAAGAGTGGAAGACTAGCGGGTTTATAGGACCTATTTGTTAGTTAGTTATTTTCTCTTTTCTTTATATACTGAATTGTGATCAACTTTAGGGACACACATTCGCGCATACTCTAGCTGCTAAGTTATCTATAATCACACACACATAGCATTCATTGTATTCGTTGATCAACAACTCCAACCTTTGTAACCCATTTTTGATATTAATAAACCGTTGGTCGACGAGTTGTCATCACCCGGGGTTTTTTTCTTTTGATCTGAACAAGGTCAAAAGGTTTTTCCTCGCAACAAATCATTGTGTTCACTCTATTTTCGTTCATATAATTGTTATTGTTGTCATAGCACTAGACCTCACATTAACAGATTTGGATACATTATCCTTAGCTGATTTTTATCCAAAACACGTACATCTTTAATAACATAATCTTGTTCGAGCTCAAAAACTCGACGTTGGAGAGCTTGTACGTCAACGGGAGCATTTTCTAGCACAATGCCCTTGCCCTTGTCCTGCAGAAATTTTTCTTGCGTGGCAAGAATCTTGGCAACCCTATCAGGAACATTTGAGATTGACTGACCTTGGTTTGCTGGGCCTGATGAGCCAGAGGGAGCAGCTGTGAATGGTACATCATCCTCATCAGTGTATGGAATATCTGACTCAAAATCAAATTTACGATCAATGTCATCTAACACCCGATCTTGAATCAGTGGCTCAGCAGTGGATGAACTCGGTTCAACGTGAGTCTCTGGAGCATGTGACTCAGGTTGTTGTGGGCTAGTGAATGCAGCTGTTGTTGGTGCGGTGATTGTTGTTGGTGTAGTAGTTGTTGTTTCAGTTTCAGGAACCAGCACGTCTGACCTAGGGTCTTTCTTTCTCCTTTTTCGTGGAATGAGGTCATTGGCTGGTTCCTCGAGAGTATCATCTTCTTCATTTACATCAAATGCTTGAGTAGGCTTCAGAGCAGTTGATTGTAATAATGCTTTGACAGCTTCAAGATCACTTAATGTGACAACTGCCAATTTTCAGGTTAACTCCGTTAACTAAACACGGTTAAATCTTATTGACTATGTCTGTAAACTCAGTTAGTTCGGTTAACTACGTTAATGAACTCTTATAAATGTAGTGTCATGTATGCATACATTTAAGTTAGTCGTGTCGTTGGTGACTTAAGTAAGAGTGACTAGTTATGGATAACTAGAATAATAAACTTGTCACACATGCTATATGTTATAATAAACTTGTCACACATGATATGTTACATGTATTATATATGATAGATATAATTGTGTTACATGTTTAGTATGTTACATGATTAGTTGTTGTATAATTAAAATAATACAACATATGATATATTGCATGACAATTAGGTAAAGGAACTAGTAAACCTTAGGTTAAAAGATTACTTAGAAAATACTTTTTTAAAATTGTAACATGTCACAAATTAAATTAAATAAAGTTTAATAAGATTGCTGATGACTTAATGAGGGTGTAAATGAATGTGTAATGAGGATTAAATAACAATGATGATTAAAACTTTTCTTTACTCTCCTTGGCCGTCCAATTCACACACACATACACACATTTTATTTTCTCAAAATTTCTCTAAAAAAATCATAAACAATTTGGTGAATTTGGAAGAAAGAATATTGGATTTTTGAATCAAGCAATAGGTAAGTATAGTTTAGTACATATTCTTGTGTATATTTTTATTTTTGATTCATGAAAACCTAGTATCCAAATAATCGAATTTCTGAAAAAAGAACTAAGAATAATCAAGGTTGATTGTTAAAAGGAATTTTGTGTCTTATTATAAAAGAAAGGATGGAAACCTTTTTTGTAACTAAAAATTATTTTATAAATCAGTAAAATAATGAGAAACATGAAATTTGATTGTATAAAAATTTTCCTTGATGATTTAAGATCATAAGGATGTGAAAATCATGATTTTTGTGATTTGTGGTTTGAATCTGCTTGTTGACAGATTCTGTGTCTTAGATTGTATGTTGAATAACTTGATGATACTTTTGTGTTTCTGGTTGAATTTTGATTCTATGAACAAGTACTTTGAATCTAGTTTTCAAAAAGTCAAAAATCTTAACTTTTGGACTTTGTATGAATGCTTTTTCTTAATTTACAAAATCAGGTTGCAATCCTGATTGAGAGGTAAATTTTATGAGTTGTGTTATAAATTGCATAAATTGATATTAAAAATAGATATGGGTATGATTCCACTTCTGGAATGTTGTAAATTGAAGTTGGAATATAATCCAATTGGTCTTGAATCAATTGGACAAATATAGAATTTTGGACAAATATTTGTGTACTGTTGTGTTAAAATAGAGACTAAAATTAGGTTGATGTAGAGTGTGAATATTTTGTATGTTTCAGTGAAGTGTAAAATTATGAGAAAAATATATGTTGAACCTAATACTTGTGAGAATATGTGTGAATTATTTGGTAATTTAATTTCAAGTTTTGATTGGTTAGAAAAGTCGGTTATGGATGATTGAAAACTTTTTAAGGATGATCAATATATTGATTGGTTAAAATAGTTGTAATTTGTAATATATTGATTATGCTAATTTGAATTTTGACTTTATTGGGTCAACTTAGAACTATTTGACTAACTGGTTAGTGTTACTTGTGAAGTGTTGAAAGTGATAGAAGTTAGAATAGAATTGTATGAAAGGTGGCTATGTGCAGATTACTTGATTGTTGTTAAAATTGTGACTAGGAACATCATGTAATCATTCTAAGTCTAGATTATTGGTCAAAAGTCCTCAACGGGCCGTCGGTCAACATTTTGGACCGTCGGTCAACATTTTGGTCAAAGGTCAACATTTTTGGTCAACGGTCAACAAAACTCAATTTTTAGTCTTCGGTCATCGAGACTTGGACTTTTTAGTCAACGGTCAACAACTTGGACCTTTTGGTCAAAAGTCAAACAAAAAGTCAAACTTTGGTCAAAGTCAACAAAAAATCAAACTTTGGTCAAACTTTAAATAAACAAGGGAATTGTTTGGATACTAAGGGTTCTAGGAATCGCTTAGCAAATACTTATAGTGCTTGTATGATTTAGGCACTAGAACAACTTGACTTAGGAAGTTGACTTTCAATTTGAACCGCATTCGAGGTGAGTTTCACTACCCCACTTTTTACTTACTCCTTTTGGGGAAAAGTATGCAACATACAAACTTTTTGGATAATTGTAGACTTTTTAATACCTCACGTGTACATTGTGAACTTATACTAAAGTCCCCCATCCACATTGGACCTTTAACGATTGTACATTGGCTCGGTAATGAAAAGTAGTACTACTGCGTCTCATTTACTAGAAACACACTAGTCTTATATTAGACTTCGTGGGTGGCAAACAAACTAACAAGTCAGCCTCGGTCACAATGGAACACACACTAATGTAACATGATTTCTAGCCTAATTAACTAGCGGTATTACTAATGCGTACGTTATTCATGCTTTACTACTTACACTTTTTACTTACTAAATGGTTTGTTTGACAAACTTGTTTTTAAACTCAAACTGTGAACTCACCAACCGTCGTGTTGACCCGTTTTAGCATGTCTTTCTCAGGTCGCTGATAGTGCAAGGATAGGAGTTGCATTCATGATCACCAATAGACATTGCATCATAAGTTGGAACCTTTTTACTTAATAATGTTATGGCTTGCGCATGTTTTGGGCGCCTTAGACTATTTGATTTTGCTTAGGGATGTTTCCCGTTATGTTACGCTTCCGCATATTAATACATTAAGACATTAACTCTGAATGGTTTTCCCAAATATGGGACAATAAAGTTTATCTAAAATATTTAGACGTTGTTTGTTGTAACTAATGATTGAGATCCTGGTTTGTCAAGCGCCTCGCGGTAAAACTCTGCATGTGGAAAATAAGGGTGTGACAGATTGGTATTAGATCCATTAGTTATAGTGAACTATGTTGCATTCTAGTTAGTGATAAGTGAACTAGGTTGCATTCCTAACTATGATTGTACTTGTTAAGATAGTTACAACACACATATATTGGGTACTTATTGGTGCACCCGCCTACGTTGCAGTATGTCATCATCCAACCCCGATCGTGCTCAAGGGAAGGAACCCGTCACCAAAAGTGACGAACCACTGCCACCAACTCATCCTACATCGCCTTTGTCACTAGGGACGAAGAGGCACCGTATCGAATTGCCGGAAGGAGCAAAACTTATAGGTGAATCATCTCACGCTCACTTTCTTAGGAGACAGAAGAGATGGGACTGGTTCCCGGATTATGTTTCTAGTCTCGTTTTGAAGGAGCATGTCCCACCTATGCCTAGTTTAACTAACCATTCGTTACCTGATGATCCGACTACTGAGCCTACTCTTCCTGTACTTTCGTGTCATGAGTTACAAGTCATGGCTGCTATGGTGGCTTCGTCGGAGCGCCAACGTAGTCAAATGGAAGATAACAGATTGGGGATATACTATTTGAAGAAAGACTTAGATATGGCTAGATCAGGATTTCAAGACTAACAGATAGGAACATGCAACTTGGAGAATACCATCGTGGGATGGTACGAGCTTTTCACAAGGTGCGAACAGAATTTGCTGAACTGGTTGGTAGAGTGCAGCATTTGACAGGCCATCTAGGTCTGGCAGTTGATAGGATTAGAGAGCGGGAGGAGCAGCATGGACCTGAAGAAGATCCTGAGGAGGGCCCTAAAAAGGAATCAGATGAGGACCCTGAAGAAGGGCCAGCTGATAGTGATGGGCTTGGGGTGACCCACAAATGGTGAATCCTGCCTACAAGAGGATTGAAAAGTATATTGATAGCCTAGTACCACAAACTCAGGGAATGGTAACTTCGTCAAGGCCGACTACGATTGAAGAAGCTATTCGTTTAGCTCATAAACTAACCGAACAAGCTATCAAGCAAGGGGCGTTACCACCAAAGAAATCGACTGCATGATCAAGTGATAACAAACGTAAGTGGGAGAACAACAACAACCACGGTTACGGGAACAAAGCACCATATTCCAACAACACTCAACATCGTCAGAACAAACGATTCGAACCTACCCGGAACAACAATCACTTTAACCCTAACCAGAATCAAGGGGGTTATCAGGGCTGACATCCTAGATGTAACAAGTGCAATCTGCACCACGTCGGCCAGTGTGAAAAAGCAGCTTGCCAACGTTGTGGAAAGCCAGGTCATGAAGCAAGAGTTTGTCGGGGAGAACTTAAGAATAAGCAACCACAATCTCAAGAGAAATCAAAGAAACGTTACGAGTGCGGACAAAAAGGACATTTCAGGCCAGACTGTCTGAAGCTCAAGAATAAGAACAATGGTGGGAACAACAACATTGGTAAAGACAACAATGGTGGAAATGGCAACTCCGGTAGAGAAGGAAGAGGAAGGGCATTCGTGATCGGATCAGGTCAGGCTCTATCCGATTCTTCTACTGTTAATGGTAAATTTATGTTGAATGGGCGTCCTACTCTAACCTTATTTGATACCGGGGCAGATAGAAGTTTTATTTCTACTATGTTTTGCAAACTAATAGAACACAAACCATCAACTTTAGAGTCGAACTTTTTAAATGAATTCGCCAACGGGAAAACCGTTGAGGTATCCCAAATTCGTAAGGAATGCAAATTAGTATTGTCTACTCATACGTTCGACATCGACCTTATACCAATTGAACTCGGTAGTTTTGATGTGGTCACTGGTATGGATTGGTTGTCTGCGCATCAAGCCGTAGTAGGTTGTCATGAGAAGGTAGTTCATATTCCAGTCGCTAATGGAAAAGTCCTAACTATTCAAGGAGAAAAGGGTGGTACCGCCATGGGTGTTATCTCGATGTTGAGATCTCAAAAGTTGTTACGTAAGGGACACTTGGCAGTTTTGGAAATGGTGTCCGATACGAGGACGGAAGAGAAGCGAATCGAGGATATTCCTATCGTCAGGGTTTTTCCTGAGGTATAACCTGAAGACCTACCTGGTCTTCTGCCCCACAGACTGGTCGAATTTCAGATCGAATTAACCACGAGAGCAACTCCTATTGCTTGCGCACCTTATCGACTCGCTCCTAATGAGTTGGGGGAATTGTCGAAACAATTGAAAGACTTGTTAGACAAGGGTTTTATTCGTCCGAGTTCATCACCATGGGAGCTCCTGTGTTATTCGTAAAGAAGAAGGATGGAACTTTCCGGATGTGTATCGACTATAAAGAGCTTAACAAAGATACGTTCAAGAACCGATACCCTTTACCACGTACTGATGAACTCTTTGACCAGTTGTAAGGATCTGGTTATTATTCGAAAATATATCATAGATCGGGTTATCATCAACTCAGAGTTCGGGAGGAGGACATATCAAAGATGGCATTTCGCACTCGTTATGGCCACTATGAGTTTGCGGTTATGCCATTTGGGTTAACGAACGCACCCGCAATATTCATGGATCTCATGAATCGCGTTTGTAAACCATATCTACATAATTTTATCATTGTGTTTATTGATGATATCTTGATATACTCAAAGACTAAGGAGGATCATGAACGACACTTACGGTTGATTTTGGAACTTCTGAGGAAAGAGCAACTTTTCGCAAAGTTTTCAAAATGTGAATTTTGGATCCGAGAGGTTCAATTCTTAGGTCATGTGGTTAACGCGAAGGTATTCATGTTGACCCAGCTAAGGTTGAGTCCATTAAGGATTGGCCGACCCCAAGAACGCCGACCGAGATTCGCCAATTTCTTGGTTTAGTTGGTTATTATCGGAGGTTCATTGAAGGATTCTCAAAGATCGCACAACCACTCACTGCTCTAACCCAAAAAGGCATTTCATACAAGTGGGGAGAGAAGTGGGAAGCAGCATTTCAAACGCTTAAGCAAAAACTTTGTAGCGCACCGATTCTATCTTTGCCAGATGGAGTCGATGATTTTGTTGTATATTGTGACGCTTCCATCCAAGGTCTTGGATGTGTACTTATGCAACATGAAAAAGTTATAGCGTATGCTTCTAGACAATTGAAAGTCAATGAGCGAAATTATACGACTCATGATTTGGAATTGGGAGCTGTTGTCTTCGCATTAAAGATTTGGAGACATTATCTTTATGAAACAAAGTGTACCATCTACACAGACCATAAGAGTCTTCAGCATAAATTCGAGCAGAAAGAGCTCAATATGTGGCAAAGGAGATGGGTCGAACTTCTCGACGACTATGAGTGTGCTATTAATTATCATCCGGGAAAAGCTAATGTGGTAGCTGACGCTTTAATTCGTAAGGAAAACCTAAAGCCTCGAAGAGTTCGAGCATTGCAGTTAACTATACATGCAGGATTGCTGGAAAGAATTCGAGAGGCTCAGCTTGAAGCCTTAAAAGCAGAGAATTTTGATTTCGAAGCCTTGCGTGGAATCAATGGGAAGTCCGAAGTCGAATCCGATGGAATTCGGTATTACAACGGCCGGATTTGGGTACCTCGTTATGGGAATTTGCGTGAATTGGTCATGGACGAGGCACACCAATCTCGGTATTCTGTGCACCCAGGTTCAGATAAGATGTACCAGGACTTACAAGAACTCTACTGGTGGCCTGGTATAAAAGAAGAAATTGCTAACTATGTAGCAAAGTGCTTGACATGTGCTAAGGTAAAGTTTGAGTATAGGAAACCATCTGGTTTGCTTCAGCAACTAGTAATCCCAATGGTATATTGCATGTTACACGTTTAGTATGTTACATGATTAGTTGTTGTATAATTAAAATAATACAACATATGATATATTGCATAACAATTAGGTAAAGGAATTATTAAACCTTAGGTTAAAAGATTACTTAGAAAATACTTTTTTAAAATTGTAACATGTCACAAATTAAATAAAATAAAGTTTAATAAGATTGATGATGACTTAATGAGGGTGTAAATAAATGTGTAATGAGGATTAAATAAACAATGATGATTAAAACTTTTCTTTTCTCTCCTTGGCCGTCCAATTCACACACATACACACATTTTATTTTCTCAAAATCTCTCTCAAAAATCATAAACAATTTGGTAAAATTGGAAGAAAGAATATTGGATTTTTGAATCAAGCAATAGGTAAGTATATTTTAGTATATATTCTTATGTATATATTAATTTTTGATTCATGAAAACCTAGTATCCAAATAATCTAATTTCTGAAAAAAAAACTAAGAATAATCAAGGTTGATTGTTAAAAGGAACTTTGTATCTTATTATAAAATAAAGTATGGAAACCTTTTTTGTAAATAAATATTATTTTATAAATCATTAAAATAATGAGAGACATGAAATTTGATTGTATAAAAATGTTCCTTGATAATTTAAGATCATAAGGATGTAAAAATCATGATTTTTGTGATTTGTGGTTTGAATCTGCTTGTTGACAAATTCTGAGTATTAGATTGTATGTTGAATAACTTGATGATATGTTTGTGTTTCTGGTTATATTTTGATTCTATGAATACGTACTTTGAATATAGTTTTCAAAAAGTCGAGAATCTTAATTTTTGGACTTTGTTTGAATGCTTTTTAATAATTTACAAAATCAGGTTGCAATCCTGATTGAGAGGGAAATTTTCTGAGTTGTGTTATAAATTGCATAACTTGATACTAAAAATAGATATGGGTATGATTCCACATTTGGATTGCTGTAAATTGAAGTAGGAATCTAATACAATTGGTCTTGCATCAATTGGACAAAAATAGAATTTTTGACAAATATTTGTGTACTGTTGTGTTTAAATAGAGACTAAAATTAGGTTGATGTAGAGTGTGAATATTTTGTATGTTTTGGTGAAGTGTAAAACTATGAGAAAAATATATGTTGTACCTAATACTTGTGATAATATGTTTGAATTATTTGGTAATTTAATTTCAAGTTTTGGTTGGTTAGAAAAATCGGTTATGGATGATTGAAAACTTTTTAAGGATGATCAATATATTGATTAGTTAAAATAGTTGTAATTTGTAATATATTGATTATGCTAATTTGAATTTTGACTTTATGGGTCAACTTAGAACTATTTGACTACGTGGTTAGTCTTACTTGTAAAGTGTTGAACTTGATAGCAGTTAGACTTAGTCATAGAATTGTATGAAAGGTGGCTATGTGCAGATTACTTGATTGTTGTTAAAATTGTGACTAGGAACATCATGTAATCATTCTAAGTCTAGATTATTGGTCAAAAGTCATCAACGGGCCGTCAGTGAACATTTTGGACCGTCGGCCAACATTTTGGTCAAAGGTCAACATTTTTTGGTCAACAGTCAACAAAACTCAATTTTTAGTCCTCGGACATCGAGACTTGGACTTTTTAGTCAACGGTCAACAACTTGGACATTTTGGTCAAAAGCAAATGAAAATTCAAACTTTGGTCAAAGTTAACAAAAGTCAAACTTTGGTCAAAGTCAACAAAAAGTCAAACTTTGGTCAAACTTTAAATAAACAAGTGAATTGTTTGGATACTAAGGGTTCTATGAATCGCTTAGCAAATACTTATAGTGCTTATATGATTTAGGCACTAGAACAACTTGACTTAGGAAGTTGACTTTCAATTTGAACCACATTCGAGGTGAGTTTCACTACCCCACTTTTTACTTACTCCTTTTGGGGGGAAAGCATGCAACATACAAACTTTTTGGATAATTGTAGACTTTTTAATACCTCATGTGTACATTGTGAACTTATACTGAAGTCCCCCATGCACATTGGACCGTTAACGATTGTACATTGGCTCGGTAATAAAAAGTAGTACTACTGGGTTTGACGAACCCCCTCGGGGCTCTCGATTGATGGAGTCACCGGGCGTCTCATTTACTAGAAACACACTAGTCTTTTATTAGACTTTGTGGGTGGCAAACAAATTAACAAGTCAGCCTCGGTCACAATGGAACACACACTAATGTAACATGATTGCTAGCCTAATTAACTAGCGGTATTACTAATGCGTACATTATTCATGCTTTACTACTTACACTGTTTACTTACTAAATGGTTTTTTCGACAAACTTGTTTTTAAACTCAAACTGTGAACTCACCAACCGTCGTGTTGACCCGTTTTAGCATGTCTTTCTCAGGTCGCTGATAGTGCAAGGATAGGAGTTGCATTCATGATCACCAATAGACATTGCATCATAAGTTGGAACCTTTTTACTTAATAATGTTTTGGCTTGCGCATGTTTTGGGCGCCTTAGACTATTTGGTTTTGCTTAGGGATGTTTCCCGTTATGTTACGCTTCCGTATATTAAAACATTAAGACATTAACTCTGAATGATTTTCCCAAATATGGGACAATAAAGTTTATCTAAAATATTTAGACGTTGTTTGTTGTAACTAATGATTAAGATCCTGGTTTGTCACGCGCCTCGCGGTAAAACCCTGTATGTGGAAAATGAGGGTGTGACACTTAATTTCTCAGCATTCTGAGCAGTATCTGTCTCACGGTGTTGTGTTTCATCTTCTTCATCTGAACTAATTTCAAAGGCAGCAGAACGCCTTTGAACTGGTGTCACATGTTCATCGGCGACTTGATCAGCAACTTGTACAGCTTCAGTTTCAGCAAATCTGCCAAATTTCTCCAAAGCATGAAGGCCCTGATAGACAATCTTGGAGCCTTTCATGGATTGATTCATTAACCCAAAAGAGTTGGGGCCCATCGACTTCATATCTAACGTATCAACGGATCTGACAAGGTCGGTGTAGCGTGAGTTGAAGATCATTTGCAGAAATCTTGGATACATTAGAAACATCTCTTTCTTCTTTCCTTTTATATTGCTCATCGTCTCATTGAAGACAAACTTGGAATAATTGTAATTCCAATCCAAGATCAGAGCAGTGACAGCAGACATCTGAGTATGACTTATGTCGTCAGACACCCCCCCCCCCCCTTTCTACCCGACACGCATGTGAAAAACGTGTGTATCAAAAATCTCCAGTAAGGGTGGAATAATTTCTTGATTACCTAAGGATAAGTACCCTCGTAACTCATCCTGGTGAGGATCTCAGTGACAGCTGCAGTAGAGTATTCTGTTGGGTAATCAGGTTGATCACCAAACAGCAGCACCTCCCTGATAATAGCCTCTGTGATACTGACTGGCTTTTTCTAACTTTGGAGTCTATCGACATAACTCCATCTGGCCCTCGTTGATTGATTGAGGCATTATTCAAAAACTCAGTGACCATCTTCTTGCATATGACAGGGTTTTCTCGTAGTGCGTAAGAAATCCTGCAAGTGTTGAGGCCGACGACCATAGACTTGAAATCCTTGTGAGCCAGTGGTGGATCAAATAAGTGGCCAACAATATTATGTGTATCCTCAAACTTTAACGGAGTCTGATCAGCCATTACTGCACCAAACGATTCAAATTAGTAAACATAAACTTGACTATAGTTATATAATTTTTAAGGGAGTAAGTCAAATTAAGTGCCCCTTTTTAAAACCACAAAGTCTTGTTGATTGGGCAATAAGATTAATAATCAGGCCCAACTCATTAATTGGCCCATAAGATCAAGATAACAATAATGCGGGTAGATTAAGCCTAACAGTGAGTTTTATGTCCACATGGGAGATCTCGGTCAAAAGATATGAGTTCTCTGTCAATATCTAACCGAGAACATGAGTTCTCGGTTGTTTCCTGTGTTTTCGGTCAACGAAAGTCAACCGAGAACAAGAGTTCTCGGTCAATATTTAACCGAGAACAGGAGTTCTCGGTCAAGTCTAGGTGATCTCGGTCAACGAAAGTCAACCGAGAACACCTTGACAGCTGTGGACAGAGAACCCTTAGGGTTCCATCTTGGAAAGTGTATCTTCTTCTCCATATCACCGAGATCTCCATTAAAACTGCAACAAGTTCAGTAATTTCCAACATATAACTCTAAATATCCTATCAAAATCCTTAATCATTGATCCTAATTATCTATGACTCCTCTTAATCTATGAAATACGGCTATTCATCTGTCAACTCCTTTAAGAACATTCAAACAAGACAGATTAGCATGAGCCTTTGCTCATTTACCTGTGAATCAACAATAATAAAGGTTTGAAAGATTTCGCAGCTCAATGAGGTTAGATTCTGCAAGAGATGGTTCTCGGCTAGCAGAAAGATTTGAGAAAGATGAAAAGTTTTGAGTGAATGGAAGCAATAATGGAGGTTGGGTTTACTTATACCCCAACCAATGTGGGCCGAGAACCATTACACAGGCCCAAACCAACGTAAACCCTGTAGATCAGCTCATAAAGTGTTTATCCATAACTTACAACCCAGTGAAATGCCCAAAACTGTTTAAGCACATTGAAAACGACCCAGTTAAATCATACGTTTCGAGGAGAGTAGCTTCGAGATAAAACAAACAAAACAAAAATTAAATAAAATAAAATAAAAGGAATACAAAAATTAACATACAAAAGAACCCCCTTAAATTTTGTAAATTTGGGATCAAATTTCAGTTTTGATAAAACGCCGCCTTTTATGAAAAAATCCGAACATGGAATCATATCGTTTAAGAGGCTGTCACTAGGATGATTTTCAACCTTAATACTTTGTCACTAGGTTGTCCCTAGTGCTTGATCAAAAGTTTTTTTTTTATAAATAAACCATAATTTAAGCTTTAAGGTTGAAAGATGGACTTACAAGCCATCCGGACTTACAGGCATTTTATTCGAGACATGACAAGACTTACTTGTGTGCCCCCATCTCTGTAGTTCTAGTTGGACCCTCTAAGCCTTTAAAACATAGAATTTAATAGGATAAAATTAACTCTTTTGTAGATTTTTTTTTAATTTCAGCAAAAACTTAGAAACATAATATTTTTGGTGATCTAGACACTAACGGGCTCGTGTATGACTGGGTAATTGCTTTTCTGCCTATCCTTCGGAGAGATGTATATGGAGACATGCACATTTCTTCATAATGACTCTCCACAGTAAGTTTAGCAATTTAGTTTATATCACTTTAACTTTTACGCATCATGGAAAGCTACCATACAAATCAATGACTGTTCTAGAGCCTTTTAAGCTTAATAACTTCACCCGTTATGCACACAAAAATAATTTACCTATCATTTTCCAAAGGCTGGATCAATTTTCATTTGAAAACATTTTGAAGCTTCTAAAAAGCTGTTAACTGAATAGTAACATTATTTCCCATGGAGTTATTTAAGACAAACGTGTTAAGAATTTAGTCAACCCGGTCACTTTAAGCTTTCAGGTAAATGGCTATCCTGTATGAACATGAGTGGTTAACCAGACCAAACATGTATGAAGGTACATGTCCTTCCAGCTCAGATTTACCGACATAGTTTTATGTGAAAGAATACAAAACACAAAACACATCATAATCGCCCCGGGTGCTTTCAGCCTTTGGGTAAATGGCTATCCTGTGAATCTACGAGTAGAACACCGGACCAACCATATACAAGTATATATCCTTCAAACTTCTTCAACTGACATAATTTTAAGCGAGAATGAATCTTGAAAAAACAAAAAAAAAATTAATAATAAAAACAACGCAATCACACTATTTTTGACTTTTTGATTTTTCTCCCCCTAATTTGTGCAAATTAAACGAATATGTACAAATTTATTCCCAAAAAGACTAAATTCTCAAAACGAAGCATTTTAAGAAACAAACAAGCACAATAAATTTGGCTGTTCCGATCGGTTTTGTAAATAAGTCCGCCACATTGTAGTCAGTGTGAACTTGTTCAAAGTGAATCAATTTTCAATCGAAACAGTCACGAATAAAATGAATTTTAATATTGATGTGCTTGGTTTTAGAGTGCTGAACAGAATTTTTCACAATTGCAATGGCAGCATCATTATCACAAAAAATTGGAGTATCAAGAAATTCCAAACTGTAATCTAGCAGTTGGTTTTGCATCCAGATAACCTGAGAGCAGCAAGCTGATACGGCAACATATTCTGCTTCGGCGGTCGAGGCAGACACCGTCTGTTGTTTTTACACTACCATGAAATGAGACGATCTCCTAATAACTAACTGGCATCCGGCGGATGTGAATTTCTTGTCAATGTCATCTCCACCATAATTGCAATCAGCAAAAGCATAAAGATCAAATTCTGGTTGTTTGGGATACCAAAGACCTAACTTCAGTTATCCCTTCAGATATCTAAAAATACGTTTAACAGCAATTAAATGAGAGAGTTTAGGATTAGCCTGGAAAATGAGCACATTGGCATACTGCAAATATGATGTCAGGACGACTGCCTGTGAGGTACATCAGAGACCCGATCATTGATCGATAGTACGTTTGATCTACGGGACTCCCTTCAGGATCAGATGACAGTAGAGGCCTTTTTGCCATTGGAGTGTTGGCACTCTTGGAATCTTGAAGTTCAAACTTTGCCAGCATGTCCTCAACATACTTCCCTTGATGCAGTAAAATTCCTGCCAAGCTTTGGCGAAGCTGTAACCCCATAAATGTTGTCATTTCACCCAACGAACTCATTTCAAATCTTTTCTTCATTACACCTTCAAATTCTGTGCACAACTCGGCGCTGGTGGATCCGAAAATAATGTCATCTACAAAGATCTGGACTAGAATCAAATCTTTTCCAACAGTTTTCCGGAACAAGGTTTGATCAATGGTTCCTCACTTGTAGCCGATGTGCGGTCAATGTAGCATACCACGCCCGAGGAGCCTGATGTAACCCGTATAACACCTTTTCTAGCTTGTAGAAGCGATTTGGTTTCATAGAATCAACAAAGCCCGGTGGCTGATCCACATAAATCTCTTCTTTGACTTCACCAAATAGAAAAGCGGTCTTAACATCCATCTGATACACTGTGAACCCCATGAATGATGCCTATGCCAGAAAAATTCTAATAGCCTCAAGTCTAGCCACTAGGGAATAGATTTCAGTGTAATCTAGTCCCTCAACCTAACAAAAACCACGAACTACTAACCGTTCCTTATTTTGAACAATAACTCCGATGTCGTCTTGCTTGTTTCGGAAAATCCATCTAGTATCAAGAGGTCTCTTTCCTTCCGGAAACTTAACCAATATCCAAACCTTCAACTTATCAAACTGATTCAACTCTTCGTGCATAGCATCAACCCAACTGGGTTCCTGAAGTGCCATTTCAACCGTCTTAGGCTCAATTTGAGAAATGAAACAAGAGAACAGGCAGCTATTTATGTGTCCTGTTTGACTTCTGGTGGACACGCCCGTTTCAAGAGGACCTATGGCATTCTCAATTGGATGATTCTTCTGAATTCTTGATGGAATTAATTGATTGGAAACATCACCGGTAGGTTGCAAGTTTGACAAGTTCTCATTAACATCAGCAAGAGGATTCTTCCATCCATAGGTCGCTGCACTGTGAGAGTACGAAGTGCTGGCGACATATTCATTTGGAATGGCATCGGAAAATAGTGTGCTCCAAAAAATCTAATGGATGGAACTCTCCCACTCAACTACAGTAGCATCTTCAGACGAGTTCGGCGAACATTCGGTTTCTGGAGTTTCTTTTGGCTGAGCGTCGGTTGTGGGTGAGTCATTACTTAACTCAGTGGCATCATAATCTAGATATTGAGAGATGTGACATACCGCATGTGGGTCATCTTTTGCAGCTTCCACTGTAGGACCACCTGAAGGTTCTGTGTTGAGGACTGGAAACACATTGAATGGTTTGAACAGTTCATTATAATCAAATAACCAGTCCGGACCGACACGAGCATCAGTCTCATTTCTTCCAACCAACGAACCTCATAGGACTCTAGAATCTGCTTGGTTGTCTTGTTGTAGACCCTGTAAGCTGTATTGACCGCATAACCAACAAAATAACACTCATTAGCTGTGGCCCCAAATTTTGGAGTAGACTCGAGATTCAGTAGTGTGCAAGGACAACCAAAATCTCTGAAATGTGCAACAATGAGTTTATGACCATAAACAATCTCATATAGAGTTTTCATCTTGGATTTATTTATTATCACCTGATTCTGAACATAACAGGCCGTATTAATAGCTTCTGCCCAGAAGAACAGTGGCAGTTTAGAATCGCACAACATAGTCCTGCCGCCTCGATAAGAGTTTTGTTTCTTCTTTCAGCAACACCATTTTGTTGTGGTGTTCGTACGGCGCTGTACTGACGTAGCACCCCCTTTTCTGAACAGAAATGATTCAATGATGCATTCTTGTATTCCGTTCCATTATCACAGCGAATTCCCTTCAGCTTCAAATTCAGTTGGTTTTCCATTAGCACTACAACCTTCTTGATTAAATATGTAGTTTCACTCTTATTTGACAAGATAAACACCCAAGTAAAACGTGAGTAGTCATCAGTAATAACAAGACAATAAGAGCTACGAGAAAGACTCAAGACATGGACTGGTCCAAAAAGATCCATATGAAGCAATTGAAAAACAGATGAGATAGTATTGATCAACTTCGGCTTATGAGGTTTTCGATGATGTTTACCCAAAGCACAAGCCATGTACTTTTCAATAGTTACAAAATCCTTAATGGGTAGACCATGTCCCAAATCACTTTTAGCAAGACGATTAAGGTTTTTAGAATTTTCATGACCAAGACGAGGATGCCATAGCATGGCGTTATGTTCTGACACTTTTGAAAACAAACATGTTATTTCATCAGAAACATTTTTGTTCATGTCGATCACATAAGCATTATCTTTTCGTTGTGATCGAACAACAATCCAGTCTTCTGGTATAATTATACCAGGTTTCAAAATTAGACACTCATTTTTAGTAAAATGAGTTGAAAACTCTTTGTCACAAATTTGTGACACGCTCAAACACTGTGCTTCAATTCTGGAACAAAATTAACGTTTTCAAATTTTAAAACACCGTTACTTACAGTACCCTTCTGAGTGATCTTTCCTTTCTCTCATCCCGTAAAAGACACATACCCACCATTAAATGTCTGAATGTCGTGTAGTTGGGTAATGCCCCCTGTTATGTGCCTGGAACAGCCACTATCAACATACCAAGGTCTGATGATATCCGTCTATAGCTGTCCCTGCACAAAGCGCTGGATTAGTTAGATTTTGGTACCCAGTCCATAGTTACACTGGGTGACCCTGACTCATCTAAAATAGTCACGGGTTGCCATGACAAATCCTTTTGATCATCAAATGTTTGACTAGCAGATTTTTTTACCGGAGACTTAGGCAACCATTTATGCCTACCATTGTAGGATTTGACATTATAAGTACGAATGTTTTTGGGTTAGAAAGATATGATTTTTTCTTCTCAACTTGTTTCAGTTTAGAATGTGTGTTCCTTTTTGAAACCGACGCAGCTTTTGTAACCCTATTTCGAAACATGTCAGGCTTGGTCTGATGAGGACTAAACCTTCCAGATTTGTTTCGATTCCAATCATCGTCAGAGGGACTAGGCTGATTATGCGAATCTTTGCCTATACGAGTTATGAGACATATATGGCATATTCCTCTGATAAAATCCATAATAGGGAATGTATGGACGATGTGGAAAATTGCTGGTAATATGACCAGGAGTGCCACAATTAAAACAAGTTTTGTAAGACCCCGTTACCGGTAACTCACATTTGGACGTTGAATTTACTCATAAACACAGTTCATAATATCAGAGTTAATAAAACATTCGCGGAATATTAAAACATTCAAACCATAACATTACAAGACTATTAATCCATGTCGTAACGAGCATTCAAATTACTTAAACATAAAACATTGTCTTTAAAATAACATAACATTTCTTGAGATGACAGCTTCTTCAAGTTCATGCCATGTGCTTCCTCTTATGCAAGCTGCCTCAATCTACTCACCTGCGTGCATATTAAAAGTCAGCTACGTGAGTGGGTTCTAGTTAATCATACAACATACAATATGTCCTCATACTTGCACACGTGCCCGAAGGGGTGTACATTAATCATACTTACACTTCATATATAACTATCCATCCTATTTAAAGAGCCTTCTGCCCTATAACTTCATAGATATTATAAGGGTCTGGTCCCTAACATCACAGATATTATAAAGGGTCTGGTCCCCAACATCACAGATATTATTAGGGTCTAGTCCCTACCATCACAAATATTATTAGGGTCTGGTCCCTACCATCACAGATATTATTAAGGTCTGGTCCCTTTGTTTCATGCAACTGTACCATACCTGTTCTTACATACTTTCCTTAACAATACGTGCAATCTCCGAAGAGCGTTCATGTACCATCAACATATCATACATAAATTATGCATACATCATATATATTCATACATACATCATATCTTACATCATACATATCAATCATATCTTTATCTACCACCTGAAGGTACATGCAATATCCGAAGATTGTTCACGCACTGTCATGAAATCATCATACATAAATCATACAAGACATACACTTACCACTTAAGGTAAGTGTATTAACTATCACATCGAGTATGCACACAGCCCCGAAAACATAACAAGTGGGGCTAGAATATGTGTAAAATGGGTGATTAAATGTTTATAATTTATGGGTCATGGGCTTAAGTCCATGGTCTTTTTCCTTCTTTCTAACCCATGCGTGTTTTCCATCAACTCGTCTTGCTGACCGAAAATCCTTTCTTTCTTCACGAGTCCTTCATCTACAAGCACTTCTGACTGCACCTTGATGATTTCTTCAAATAGACTTGAGTTCATAATCAACTGGTATGACTTCACTTTTGCAATGACTTCCTCATTCTTACGGCTTAGCGCATCAGCAACCACGTTAGCTTTACCAGGGTAGTACTTAACATCACAGTCGTAATCCTTTATCAACTCCAACCATCTTCTATGTCTCATGTTCAATTCTTTTTGCTCGAAGAAGTACTTTAAACTCTTATGATCTGTGTAAATGGTACACTTAGTACCATACAGATAATGTCTCCATATCTTGAGAGCATGCACTACTGCTGCTAGCTCTAAATCATGCGTCGGATTAGTACTCTCATGGACTTTCAACTATCTAGACGCGTAAGCTATCACCTTTCCTCGTTGCATCAACACGCAACCTAACCCACGATGCGCAGCATCAGTGCAAACAACCAAATCCTCGTTACCATCGGGTAAAGCAAGGATTGGAGCTTGCGTGAGTCTCTTCTTTAACTCCTGAAAAGCCTCTTCTTGAAACTTACCCCAACTGAATACTATCGAATTTCGGGTCTGTTGGTGCATAATGTCAGTAGTTCATAGTCTAGTGTCTGTAATCGAGTCTGTAATGTTAATTATGTTTTATATATGTCTTAAGCGAAGTTACTGACAAGTTCGCTGTTTAGGCGAACTTGTTAGTCAAGCGAAGTTATGGACAACTTCGCCTGAACATGCCAGGCGAAGTTGTCGTGTATTTAAATAGGTTACGGATTAGCTTGGTTAGAGTTTTTGTTTGTGTTAGTTTGTTCGAGTTGTTACGAGAGCTGTAACGTGTGTCTGTAATAGTGATATCGTATCACGTGTTTGAGTTATTATATAACGTGTGTTCGTGTGATTCGTGTTCTATACTCGTAACGATCTACGCAGGGATTCCGCACCTGAGTAGATCGAGATATCTCGTGCGATCCATCCAGGGAACCTACAATTGGTATCAGAGCGTTTGCTCGATTGTGTGGTTCGGGATATTCACGCGGGTGTAGAAATCGTCCCGTTTCGACTATTCGCGGGACGTGTTTTCTGTGTTTTTGAGTCAATCTTACCTCCTACCATCGTATTCAAGCCTTTGCACCGTCAAAAACCTCGTAAAATCCAGATTTCAGATCTGCAAAAACGTCCGTGTTCATCAGGCGAAGTTGCCGTCAGGATACGTAGGGTTTCGGCGAAGATATAAGGTTAAGCGAAGTTATCCACAACTTCGCCTACCTTCTCAAGTTCGCCTAACTCAGCGAAGTTCTCTACAACTCCGCCTACCTCCTAAGTTCGCTTACCTTAAGCGAAGTTAATCATCTGCGAAGTTCTTCAGCGAAGTTAATCAGCGGCGAAGTTAAGGCTTAAGCGAAGTTATCCGTAACTTCGCCTACAGTACTTTTCAGAAAATTTTTTGATTTTTTTCGGGTTTCTTGGTTTTCGAGAAAGATGTCGTCAATTAACATCTCTGAGTTAGTAAAGATGGAAGTAGAAGCAGGGTCAGCTACTAAAGCCCCAAGGTTGCTGAAGGGAACCGATTTCGTTGCATGGAAGGATCGGTTCATATAATACATAAAATACCAGGATGCTAAGATGTGGGTATGCATCCAGGATGGTTATATTCCACCAGTTATGGAGTATGAAGGGCGTGATCAAATCAAAAAGTATAGCAAAATGGAAGAAGAAGAGAAAAAGATGTATGAGGCCGAGAGCAAGGCTCATGCTGCTATTACTATGGCTCTTCCACAAGAGATCCTTCATACGTTTAGAAAGTATACGTTAGCAAGAGAGCTTTGGGAAGCTCTTGAGAACAGATTTGAAGGGAATGTAGGAATCCGTGCTTCAAAGATAAAATTGCTCAAAACCCAGTTCTCAGTCTTCAAGTATTTAAAGAATGAATCTTTAGATGATATTATCACTCGATATTACCATCTGATGACTGAATTGAGCAACTATTCAATTTCCTACCGAGAAGAAGAAATAGTTGAGAAGCTTCTAGATGCTCTCCCACCAAAATAGGAGATGTACACTGTGCTGATGAGGGAAGACAAAGACTTTCCCACATATGATCTAGAAACAGCAGTCAACAAGCTCGGAACCTTTGAGCTTAACATGGTCAGAAAAGAGACACCTATGGATCAGGTTCAAGATCCAGGTATGTATGGAGCTAAAGTCAACACTAGCTCAGGATCGAAGACTGAATCTGCTGCCTACTACTCGAAGGGAGAGTCGGGCGCAAATTCATCACATGAGGGGCATGTGTCAGTCAACACAAATGGTGATGTTTGCTATGTAGCAGGTGGATCTAGTGGTTCTAAACCGCAAGCAAGCAAGAGTAGTTGCTCTACAAGTGTTCCTAGCAACAACTACTCTAAGATGCCTATGAGTGTCAAATCTGCTGAAGAGCAGTTTGCGCTCTATGCTTCTTTTATTGCTTCCTATGAGAACTACATTCAGGGGAAGATTGTTGATCCAGCTATGTTGGATGAAGACTATGACCAGATTGATACTGATGATCTGGAAGAAATGGATCTGCAATGGCAGATGGCTATGATCGTGAGAAGAGTAAAACGGTTTATGAAAAAGACCGGAAGAAAGTTTGTTGGTGGAAGGCCAGGGTTTGACAAGACGAAGGTAAGATGCTACAATTTTCAGCAAAACGGTCACTTTGCAAAGGAATGTAGGAATGAGCGTGTGGAACGAAGTCAGGGCAGGTCTACACAGCAAAGTGGGGGTTCTAAAGATTATAGTGCCATGATGTCCAGAGAAGCTGGTGAATACAACTGGAACCTGCAGTCTGAAGAAACTTTTGAACAGGCCAATTTGGCGAAGGTTGAAACTGAAAGAAATGAGAAGGTTACCGGAGAAGAAAAAGCTTTTATGGCAGATGTTAAAGACCAGCTCTCCGAGGTATGTTCTAAACCTACTTGTTCAAAATGCGAAAACTTGTCTGAGCAATTAACTACTATAACTGATCAATATGTTAGTTTGGATGCTGAGTTTAAAACTTTAAAAGAAGATCATCATTTTACAAAAGCAAGAGAAAATAGCTATAAAGTTAAAATTAAAGCTTGTGAAAAAGATATTAAAAGTCTAAAAACAAAACTTGCTGAAAAAATTGAAGTGATTGATCTAAGCTATGAAGTTTTGGAAGAAAAAACAAAACTAATAGCTGATAGAGAAAAACAAATTGCTGATCACCAGGTAAAAGTGGTGGAACTGAATAGAAAACTTGAGCAGTTCAGAAATTCCTCTGCTATTCTTGATCACATTGTTAGTGATCAAGGTTCCTCTGCTAAGAGAGGAGGAATCGGTTATCATGAGGTTCCACCACCTTATAATCACAATTACACTTTTAACCCTAGTGTTCAGAAATCTGTTGACTTTGAGGTTGCTCAGACAGTACCAGTTAAAGTAACTTGTAAAGAACCAAATGTTAGTGGAGGCGAAACAAGTTCGCCTATTTCAAGTGTTCAAATTTCTGATCCAAGTCCAGTCTCATCGGATTCGGATAAGTCATCCGAGTCTGGTAAGGCAAAAGAGGAGGTGGTATTACCCAATGGTGGAGAGAAAGATAAGACGAATAAAAAGAGTACTCCACTAAACCCGTACGTCCCACCATATGTGAGACGAACCGGCGGAAATAAAGCCTCGACATCTAAAACACCGGTTGATAAAAAAGTTGAGCATAGGTGTTGTTTTAGGTGTAATCAATTAGGACATCTTGTTGCAGATTGCCCTCTGAAGCAGCGATTCAGATGTGTGAGGCCTACTAAAACTGAGAATAGGCCTAATAGTAATTATCATACTGCTAAAAATGAAAACCATTCAAAATTCAAAAATGTGACTAATTCAAGTTTTCATAGAAACAAATCTCAGTTTTACACTGCTAATAACCAAACCACAAGCTATAATTCTTTCAATTCACAAAGGTTTGGAAGGCCTCACAAACAATCTACAAGGAGGTATCCTAATAGGACTTACATGAATTATACAGATACTAACTTTGGAAAGCCAAAGTTTGGGATGTATAGATCCAAGACCAATTGGTCTTGGGTCCCTAGATTCTAATCTTTTGCTTTATCGTGCAGGAACAGTTGAACAGGGCTGCCAATAATCTTTGGGTTATGGATAGCGGCTGTTCCCGGCACATGACGGGTAACAAAAACTTGTTACACGATTTGAAACCTGTTCAAGGAGGGAGAGTGAGCTTTGCAGGAGAAAGTGGAGGAAAGATTACTGGAATGGGAACAGTGTCTAACGGGAAGATGACATTAGAAAGAGTAAACTTTGTCGAAGAATTGAAGCACAATCTGCTGAGTGTGTCGCAGATTTGTGATAAGGAGTACACCGTACACTTCACAAAGAATGAAGCAATTGTGTTACATCCTGGTTTTCAGATACCAGAGGAGTGGATTGTGATGAAGGCTCCACGTGAGAGGAATACGTACATTATGGATATGAGGTCGACTGAAATGGCCACGGAAGAATCATGCCTTATGACAAAAGCGAGCGAATCGGAGTCCGAATTGTGGCATAGGAGAATGGGGCACATTCATCTTCGTAAGATGAACCACATTGTCAAGAATGGACTTGTGCTGGGCGTTCCCTTGAAAAGTTTCAATTTTGAAGACAAATGTCTACCGTGCAAGAACGGAAAGCAGCACAAGAAATCCCATCACACCAAGAAGGTCAATTCAATTGCCAGTACCCTAGAATTGCTTCACATGGATCTCTTCTGTCCCGTGAATGCAAAACGTTTAGGAGGTACTTCATACTGCTTGGTGATCACTGATGACTACTCACGATATTCGTGGGTATATTTCCTGAAATCAAAAGATGAAACGGCTCAGATGGTGAAGAATTTGATTACCAAAGTTGAGAACGTTATGGATAAAAGGGTTAAGTTCATCAGAAGTGACAATGGAACGGAGTTCAAGAATTTTGAAATGGAGATCTTCTGCCTTCAGAAAGGGATTAAACACCAGTACAGCGCTCCGTATACACTGCAACAGAATGGAGTGCCTGAAAGGAAGAATAGAACGTTAATTGAAGGAGCCAGAACTATGCTGGCTGATTCGAAGCTTCCTGTGGTGTTTTGGGCTGAAGCTGTTGCTACAGCCTGCTATATCCTTAATAGAGTCTTAACGGTTAAAAGACTTAATAAAACGTGTTATGAGCTTATGCATGGGAGGAAGCCCAACTTGAGTGGTCTTGAACCATTCGGGTCCCCTTGTTCGATTTTAAAGACAAATTCTAAATTTGGTGAAGTAGCCGATGAAGGAATCTTAGTCGGTTATGTTGTTGGGACTCCCAACAGACGTGTCTTTAATACATCGATCAGCAAGGTTGAGGTGGTGTGTAACACCGATATCACAAGTTACCAACCGCCAAAACCAAGTAACGGACCGGCTGAGTTTTTCGACTATGATAGACTTTTTAAGTCTTTTAACATACCGTTTTTGGATAGTGCAGAAGAAGAAGAAAGAGTTGCTACGAAGATGATCCTTGATGAGGAAGAAAATCTAGTCCAAAGACAGCTGTTTGATAAATGTCAACCTTCCTCATCAAATGCTGTCGATACCCCTGCTGCCTCGACTGAAGAAGAATTTTTCAATCCGTTTCACTCTCAGCAAGAAACAACAATTGACGAGCTCTCTTCTAACTTGGAAGACAATTTGCATGTCGGTTCTGTTCCGACCACGAGAATTCATAAAGATCACCCTTTGGAAAATGTGATTGGTGATGTGTCCTCCGGTGTACAAACAAGACGTAGCTTGAATGAGCACACCTGTGTTTACACAAGCATTAAGGAGACAGGCATAATCAACGAATGCTTGTACACTTGCTTTATCAGCCAGATTGAATCGAAGAATTATCAAATGGCTCTCAAGGAAAGCTCGTGGGTCGAAGCTATGCAAGAAGAGTTGGCTCAATTCAAGAAAATGGAAGTTTGGACTTTGGTTGAAAAACCGAAGCACGTGCATGCGATAGGCACAAAATGGGTTTTTAAGTGCAAGAGAGATGAGAACGGGATTATTATAAGAAACAAGGCGAGGCTAGTCATTAAAGGTTTTAATCAACAAGAGGGGATTGATTATAATGAAGTGTTCGCTCCTGTGGCAAGATTGGAAGCCATTAGATTGTTTTTGGCATTTGCTGCTTATAAAAAGATGAAGGCTTTTCAGTTGGACGTGAAAAGTGCGTTCCTAAATGGGAAAGTTGATGAGGTAGTGTATGTTGAGCAACCTCCGGGTTTTCCTGACCCAGACTTTCCTGACCACGTGTACAAGTTAAGCAAGGCGTTGTATGGACTACATCAGGCACCTCGTGCCTGGTACTCAACTTTATCAGATTACTTGCTTGAAAATGGGTTTGAAAGAGGAAAGATTGATGGCACACTGTTCTTCAAGAGAGAAGGAAGCAACTTCCTGCTGGTGCAAGTCTACGTGGATGACATTATTTTTGCTGCATCAAAAGTCTCCATGTGTCAAGATTTTGAGGCCGTCATGAAAAAGAGGTATGAAATGAGTGCTATGGGTGAACTAACTTTCTTTTTAGGTTTGCAGGTTGATCAGAAGAAGGATGGGATGTTCATTCATCAGACCAAGTATGTCCATGATGTGCTCAAATGCTTCAAGATGGAGGACAGCACTCCATTCGATACTCCAGTCTGCGTCAATCACAAATTGGGTGCTGATTCAGACAACGATGCAGACGTGGACCCAACCCAATATCGGGCTATTATAGGTTCTTTAATGTACTTAACTGCTTCTAGACCTGATATAATGTTTGTTGTTTGTCTTTGTGCACGCTTTCAGGCAAACCCAAAAGAATCTCATTTGAAGGGTGCGAAGAGGATACTGCGGTATCTCAAGGGCAAGCCGAAGCTGGGTTTGTGGTACCCGAGAGGAGGAGACTTGGAGCTAGTCGCTTACACAGATTCTGATTATGGAGGGTGCAATCAGAGTCAGAAGTCAACAACTGGAGGATGTCAGTTTCTAGGTGGCAGATTGGTGTCGTGGCAATGCAAGAAGCAGACTTCAGTCGCAATTTCAACATGTGAGGCAGAATACATGGCAGCATCCAACTGCTGCTCCCAGGTTCTGTGGATTCAACAACAGTTACGCGACTATGGTCTGAATTTCTTACTTACTCCTATTTGCATTGATAACACAACTGCTATCTCAGTAACTAACAATCCCGTGAAGCACAGTAAAACTAAACATATTGACATATGTCATCATTTTATACGGGATTGTGCTGAGAAGAAACTGATTGTGCTTGAAAAGGTGGATACGCTTGATAATTTCGCTGATTTATATACTAAAGCGTTTGACAAATCAAGATTTCAAAACCTTATTGAGTTGAATGGGATGATCAATCCCGAGTAACCATGCTTTTTATGTTTATTAAAAAAAAAAAAAAAGGTCACTATCGCTTAGAATTATGTCAGTTGCCTCAGTTTGAAGGACATGTCTTAGGATATGTTTGGTCCTCATTTCTACTTGTAGAATATGCGGATAGCCATTAACCAGATGACTGAAAGTGACCGGGGTGGTTTATGATGTGTTTTCATTCTTTCGCTTAAAATTAGTCGATCATACTTAGTTAGAAGGACACATACTAGTATGTGGTCGGTCCAGCTGATCCATTGGATCTTCGGGATAGCCGTTTACCTGAAGACTTTGTTTTCGTTGGGGCGATTGATGTTAAAATTTTTCTTTTTGGGAAATGAAGTTATTTTTCAAGTCTACTACTTCGTAAGAAGTTCTATTTGCTATGTTTTCACAGAAAATTGATCCAACCTTGGAAAATGATACATATACTGATTCTGTGTGCTTAACTAGTGAAGTTATTAGGCTTAAAAGGCTTTAGAACAGTCATTGTATGTCATGGTAACTTTTTATGGTGCGTAAAAGTAGATGTGATACAAACTAAATCTACTCGATTTTACGTGGAAACTCCTTAAGAGTTTTGCTTGTCTTCATATATATCTTTCCGAATGATAGGCAGAAAAGTGATTACCCAGTCATACACGAGCCCGTGAGTTTTCTGATTCCCGTGAAGACAGCGTTTCAAGAAACTGCAGTGATCCAGATTCGGGACTTGCAGTTGTTTACTACTCTGAAGTCTATGTAAATGTTCGTTTAAAAAAAAAATAATAATAATAATAAAAAATACCTTATGAGTTATTGAAACATTTTAGAGCTAACAATGTCAAGACTTCTCAATCATGAAGTACGAAAGAGAGCGGGAAGCAGATGAAGAGTACTTACAAACTTAATCAACACTATGGGTCGAGGTCAATTCGGGGTGACTTGGGGAAAGCCAAATACGCTTTGAGAATAGATAGGAGGCATCATAATCTCTGAGTTGTTGCCCACTTAAATTTTGAGGCATAATTGAACCTAACTCGTATCACAGAAATGATGAAAACCATTTTAAGTTATTTACCTGCCTACAACCTGTTTCTTTATGTCATAATACAGCTAAACACGGATCTATGTGACAGTCACGTAATTAGTATGATTCCTGTTCGGATCTTTTCTAAAACGTAGTAGTCCCTTGTAAAGACTGAAATTTGATCCCTTAAACTTTAATTGTTAAAAGTTTTCTTTTTATGTAGTTGTATGCTTTTATATCTGGTTACTTGGACTTGATCGTGTTATTTAATTCTTAAAGGGAAGTTTAAAACTTAATTGCAAAATGTTCAAACTATAGGGGTTTATTTAGTAAAATCGGCGAACTTGTGATTAACTTCGCCTGCCCTAGGCGAAGTTATCCACAACTTCGCGTGTGTAACTCCGCCCCTATATAAAGGAATTTTTAAGGTCAACAGTTTCATTATTTTCAAACTCAGCGAACTTATCCTCCGTATTTATCGGCGAACTTATCCAGTTTTCCGGCGAACTTGTCGTTTATTCCGATTCCTTGTTCTTTTTCTCATTTTCCGTTACGATTCAAGGTTCGTGGTGTCATTATATCGTATAATCATTGCTCTCCGATGTTAATCAGTGGTCGTTTTGACCCGGTTATGGACCTCCGACCATCGGATGTTTGAACCCTATTTCAAAACTTGTCTCTACGTGGTCATGAACGAACTTATCGTCCATATTGTCTTAACATCATGTGTTTCGGAACCCTCAATCGTCAAACTAACCTAAAACATCAGATTTTTCGAAGTTTGAATCTGCTTACTGTCGCCGATTCAGATTCAGGCGAACTTAGGGTTTGGGCGAAGTTATCTGTAACTTCGCCAGAGGCTTAACTTCGGCTGAGGCTTAACTTCGCCTGAGGCGATGTTGTGGTGAGGCGAAGTTATCATTAACTTCGCCTGGACCTTTTTACTTATTAGTTATTAGACGAACTTAAAGATGAAGCGAAGTTGATCCCAACTTTGCCCCACCTTTAACTTCGCCTATACAGATTTCATCACAACTTCGCTCATGGTAACAAGCGAACTTGTGTTATGCCTTAACGTTTATCTAACTTAGTTCGTTTGTTGCAGATATGGCTGCTGTTGCTGGTGCTGGAGGTGCTGGTGGCGATGACGGGGGAGATAACCAGAGACAATTCTTCCCTGGGCACAACATGTACATTACCTTAGACCCAGATGCGAGTAGTGTGGAGGATTACCGCGAGATTATTACATTCCTCCTTCGCTCGCGGATATTCCACGCGATCACAACTACTCTGCCGATATCCTTACCCAATATTGAGGATTTTTGGCAGACGGTGGAATACGATTGCCGCGTTGAGCCCCCGGTTATGCGAGCAACCGTCAACATTCAAGAAGTTCAGTTCTCGTCTGAACAAATTCGGGTGGCTTTACGTTTTGGAGAGGAGACTAAGGATGACCCTACAGAGTTTGTTGCTCCGTTCCGCGATGGAGCATTTCTACGAATGGGCTATTCTGGTCCATTGGGCGATACACAACGGAGGAAGGGTTTCCTACTTGATCAGTGGCGCTTCCTCATGCACGTAATGATTGTCTGCATGTCTGGGAGGAAGGCGGGCACTGATGGTATGGGTGCGACCATGCAGTCAGCAATGACTGCTCTGACTTATAACAAACGTTATAACTTTAGTCAGATGGTCTTTTATGAGGTCGATAGACAGAGGAGAGCGATGGCTCGTGAAAGGTTCATCATGTATCCAAGATTCATTCAGATGATCTTGAATCATGTTGCTCCCACGTTGCCTCAACGACGTCCAATAAGATACGTGGAGAGTGTGAGCAAACGTATCTTCGCTCAATGCCGAACATCCAGCGCGAGGAACAAGCCTGAACTGCGTCCAAGGCATACTCCACTCTTTGGGTACTTAATAAACCCGGGGTATGTGCCAGCTCGTGGGGATGAGTTCAGAGACCCGGCACCACAACAGGCAGGAGCATCTCAAGCTATACGTGCTGCTCCTGTTGTGTCACCGGAGGAGGAAGTGGACCTTGATGCAGAATTCGGAGGTCAAGGATTCTTCGATATGGATCGGGTGGATCCAGAGGAGAACGTTCAGATCCCAGTTGACCGTGTCTCGACTTTGCGTGTTACTAGAGCAGCTACGACGGTGGCTGACTCAGATCTTGATGATGTTATGGATAAGGCGAAAAGGATGTTGGTGGCTCAAGAGAGGACGTTTGGGAAGAGAAAGAGGACAGATGATGATAGTGAGTCAGAAGAAGAAGAGGATATTCACAAGTTGATTAGACGTTCAAGACGGGAAAGGACAGGTGCAGGTATGGGAGCTGGAGAGACTTCAAGAGTTGTACGTTTCGCTCCGCCCGCACTGTCAGGTATGTCGATTGTTCCTACATCACTACAGGTCACAAGTTTAAGCGCCACCGATGTACCCGTGGTGGCTACAACATCATCTGTTGGCCTCCCGTCTATCACACTCCAGCTGACGACTCCAGATATCGTATCGTTGCCGCCTCCAACGCTTACTCCGTCGGAGGTTGTTGCACAATTTGTTGAGTCGACAGTCGTTGCAACTGCAGGGTTGTCGGTCACGATACCACCTGCGGTTACGTCCACAGCTGCTTCTGATGTCTCGGTTTCATTCGAAATCCCTGCTGAGTATACTCAAGACACATCTCACATGAGGTTTGATTTCGATGCAACCCTCTCAGACTCGGAGAGAATAGCTGCACTAGAGCGAGTCGTGGCAGAGCAAACAAAGATAAATCTTGTCCAGACCCAGGCTATTCAGCGTCTTGTAGCAGAGAATCAACTACAGTCGTCCCTCCTGGTTGAACATGGGAGAATTATAGATGCTATGAAGGAGTTCTTGGCATCTCAGGGGGAGACAAGCTGTAAAGGCGACGAGTTAAGGACAAAGAAGAGAAATGATAGAGACGATGATCCCAATGCATCGAAAGGTGCAGGTGGTGAGTTGCCAAGAACTACTCAAGCTCTTGGGACTTCCACAGCTCAGGGGGAGTCTGCAGGTGCGGCTGGCAGTTCTGGTGGTGATGAGGTGGTGATGGTTGATGATGAAGAAATGGGAGATGATGTGATTGATGCTTTGAAAGAATTAGATGATGATATGTTTAGTGATGATGTGTTGTTTGATGATGATGTGCTGCCAATTGAGGAGATTGAGAAGATTGGTGCACAGATTGTGATTGAAGAAGATGTTGAAGAAGGTGAAATAGTAGAAGAGAATGTGGAGCATGACATTCCAGGTGTGAAGAAAGCAGATATGGGTAATGAGACAGTAATCGATGAGACTGAATGGGAAGAGCAGCCTAGGTGGAAGGAAGGCTATGCTCAGTGGTTCGTCAAAACGAAGAAACCGGCGGTCCCTACAATGTTTAAGAAGAGTTACAATATTAAAGGTTATGCTGAAGCGAAGAAAGGGATTATTTGCTGGATCTATGATGAGCAGTTGAAGCTCTTTGTGATTAAACGGTATGACGGTGTTCAGTATTTTAAAAGAATGTTAAGGTCGTTGAATACACTGCCGGAATGTGAAGTGAAAGACTTAGCCAGATTGGGGTTAATTAATCGAAATGACGATAATATGGCTAGAGTCATTGGGAAAATTGTATGGAAAGAGAGTATAAAAGAGAAGAAGTTTGAGTTGTTGAAACCGCAGAAGGGAAAACTTGTTGAAGATAAAGAAAGGGGAATGAGAGGAGATGGCAAGCCATGGATGGTGATGAAATACAAACCGATCCGATGCATTAAGGAGGTTCCAATGAAAATTATACCTCAAGATGTGTTGAAGAATCTTAAATGGTGGTATGTTGATTGCCAGACTGCTGAAGCCGTGATGGAAGACGAAGACGAACAAGAAGTGCTGAGGGTATATGATCCGATGCATCTTGTTAATTTATCGAAAGCTGATCTGCAGGTGTTAAATGAAAAGAAGATATTTTATATTCCTGCTTGGAAAGACGAAGCGAGGAAATATCAGCGAGTAGTCACGGTATGTGTGAGAGAAGGAGTACATGCATGAAGACAAAGAGATTGAAGGTTACAAGACACGTGCTTGAAGATCAAGACATGAAGCTACTGCCAAGGGGGAGTCTGTTGGTGCATAATGTCAGTAGTTCATAGTCTAGTGTCTGTAATCGAGTCTGTAATGTTAATTATGTTTTATATATGTCTTAAGCTAATTTACTGACAAGTTCGCTGTTTAGGCGAACTTGTTAGTCAAGCGAAGTTATGGACAACTTCGCCTGAACATGCCAGGCGAAGTTGTCGTGTATTTAAATAGGTTACAGATTAGCTTGGTTAGAGTTTTTGTTCGTGTTAGTTTGTTCGAGTTGTTACGAGAGCTGTAACGTGTGTCTGTAATAGTGATATCGTATCACGTGTTTGAGTTATTATATAACGTGTGTTCGTTTCGTGTGTTCGTGTGATTCGTGTTCTATACTCGTAACGATCTACGCAGGGATTCCGCACCTGAGTAGATCGAGATATCTCGTGCGATCCATACAGGGAACCTACAGGGTCATACCAGTCAACGGTGCGGCTATCTTAGAGAAACCTTCGATGAATCTCCTATCGTAGACAGCTAACCCTAAGAAGCTTCGTATATCATTCGGGTTCTGCGGAGTCTTCCAAGTGGTTATCGCCTCAATCTTAGCTGGGTCCACGGTAATCCCTTCAGGATTAATCACATGACCAAGGAATTGCACTTCTCGTAGCTAGAACGCGCATTTCGAAAACTTAGCGTACAACTTCTCTTTCTTCAGAACTTCCAACACTTCTCTCAGATGCTTGGCAAGGTCAGACTCACTTCTTGAATAAATCAATATGTCGTCAATGAAAACGATAACTGACTTATCCAACATCGGCCGACACACCCTATTCAACATGTCCATAAATGTTGCGGGAGCATTCGTCGGACCGAATGACATCACGAGGTACTCGTAGTGTCTATACCGCCTCCGAAACGCGGTTTTAGGGATGTCTGCCTCTTTCACTTTCAGCTAATGATAGCCTGATCTGAGATCTATTCGAGAGAACCAACTTGAACCTTGCAGTTGGTCAAACAGATCATCAATCCTAGGCAAATGGTATATGTTTTTTACCGTAAGCTTGTTCAACTCGCGATAGTCTATGCACATTCTCATACTTCCATCATTTTTCTTCATGAACAACACTGGCGCGCCCCAAGGGGAACACTTGGTCTGATAAAACCTTTGTCGAGGAGTTCTTGCAGTTGGGATATCAATTCTTTCATCTCGGACGGCGCTAGACGCTAAGGCACTTTCGCAACGGGCTGGGCTCCTGGTAATAAGTCTGTCTGGAATTCTATCTCACGCTCCGGTGGCAACCCCGGAAGATCCTCAGGGAATACTTCTGGGTAGTCGCACATGATAGGAACATCTTTCATTTCTTTCGTCTCGGCCGTATCGTTGACAACATACATCAGGTAGGCACCACACCCTCGTCTTAATAACCCCTCGGATTTTTTCATCGAAATGACGTTAAGCCCTGAACTTTCTTTATCACCGTAAACCGTCACCGCACTACCATCCAAGGACTTTAGCTTTATAATCCTATTCTTACATACTATCTGAGCTTCATACTCGGACAAGCAATCCATTCCAAAAACTACATCGAACCTTCCTAAGGTCATAACATACAAAGTAACAGGGAACTCATGTCCCTCTAGCTCTATCTTACAATCCTTAACCATTTTCGTTATTTTCACCGAGGTGTCACTAGCGGTTTCTACTATGAAGGTTTCAGACATTAGGCAACATTTCATTTTAGCTAGTTTACTAAATGTAGTAGCTACAAAACTTCTATTCACACCCGAATCAAATAATACTAAAGTAGAAATACCGTTTACTAAGAACGTACCAGTCACAACATCAGGAATCTGTCTAGCTTGTTCCTGGGTCAGCATGTAGGCCATAGTCCTCGGCCTCGCTTGATCAGCATCTTTCTTTCCACTACCTCCAGCCTCACCATCGGTGCACTCTCTTGCCATATGGCCTGTCTTGCCACATTTGTAACATAGGCTTTGCATTGCACTCATTGGCATAATGCCCTACCTTCTCACACTTATAACATGCATTCGACCCCATCCTGCATTCCCCACCATGAGCCTTTCCAGACTTGTTACACACATCAGAACTCTTACCCCACTTACACTCACCACCATGCACCTTTCCGCATGTCTTACACGACCTCTTTTCCCAAACTCTTGGCTGCTTGTTTTGGGGTTCCATAACTGAGTACCTGGTCGTTTGGCAGGAGTGGCCCACTTCTTCTCTTCCATAACCACCTCATCTGTCAAGTCCTCATAGACCGTTTCTGCGAGTCCCACAGCAGAATCAAAAGTAGCTGGTCTACCTGCCTTGACCAAGACGCAAACATTCTGTGGCAGTCCCCTAAGGTAACATTTGATCTGCTTGGCCTCGGTGTCCACCATAACTGGCACCAACCTCGACAGACGGTTTAATTCAGTGAGGTATTCGCGGTGTGTCATCTTACCCGCCTTCAGACTCAAGAACTTCATCTCAACCTTCTCTACCTCTGCATCAGCACAGAATCGTTTCGTCACTAACTCCTTCAGATCGTCCCACCTCAAGGCCTTGATCTCTACTCGACTCTTCCTCTGCTCAACTGACTCCCACCAGTACATTGCCTCCTCACCGAATGATTGGGTAGCATACCCCACAGCTTGGTCGGGACGGCATTCGCTAATTCGGATAATTTTGTCCATCGCGGTTATCCATTGGAGAGTAGCGATTGCGTCTCCTATGCCAGTTAACTTTGGTGGATCACAGCCTTTGAAAGACTTATAGTTGCATCCACCTAGGCCCCTTTTCCTATCATCAACCTTTACCGATTTAACCACGCTCGATTCTTCCCTCTCCCCTTCATCATTCTTCTTACCATCACCTTCCGCCCTTTCAGCGGTTCCTTCACGACCCCCAGCAGACTTTTCAGGATTCATGTTTTTCACAGCAGCTGCTACTGCTTGAGCAATGGCAGTTTGAATCGCGGGATCCAGTTGAACTCCCTCGTTGTTACTCGGATTTCAACCAGCTGCACTTCCTTCACCTTCATTGTTAGAGGTTGGCTCTACTGACGGCTCTCTGACAACGCGTGGTCTACCACGACGTCCCATACGTCCCCCTTTTCCAGCAGCTTTCTTAGCTCCAGCCATTCGTATTCTATAAGTAAACACAAACGTCATCAATTAAGGAACCATTTAGTACAAAGATAGTAAGGCTAATAGGTAATAACAGTGGCCAGCTGCGATTAGCTGCTCACATTACCTTCTGTGTCCTATACACTTCCTCTTATAAGTCTATTTGTGCTAGTTCTACTTCTAACAGTTATACAATCAAACAGTTCATATCATCACATACTCCTATCCCTAACAATTAAGCTAGCATTCATACATTCTTTATTTAGCAATTACACAAACATCTATTTATCATTCTACTTTACATGTAAATTTTATCACATACTTTACCTTTACTTAGCTTGCTTGAGTGACACATAGAATTCTCGTACTAGCATCTTCTTTCTTTTTCTTACTTTAATCCCATTCTCTGTTCGAGTCTAAGCATGTAGGATGCTTAAATCTCTCGAACTGTGCTCTGATACCAACTTGTAAGGCCCCGTTACCGATGCCTCAAATTTGGACATTGGATTTACTCATAAACACAGTTCATAATATCAGATTTAATAAAACATTCATGGAATATTAAAACATTCAAACCATAACATTACAAGACCATTAATCCATGCCGTAACGAGCATTCAAATTACTTAAACATAATACATTGTCTTTAAAATAACATAGCATTTCTTGAGATTCCAGCTTCTTCAAGTTCATGCCATGTGCTTCCTCTTATGCAAGCTGCCTCAATCTACTCACCTGCGTGCATACTAAAAGTCAGCTACGCTGAGTGAGTTCTAGTTAATCATACAACATACAATATGTCCCCATACTTGCACACATGCCTGAAGGGGTGTACATTAATCATACTTACTCTTCATATATAACTATCCATCCTATTTAAAGAGCCTTCCGCCCTATAACCTCACAGATATTATAATGGTCTGGTACCTAACATCACAGATATTATAAAGGGTCTGGTCCCAACATCACATATATTATTAGGGTCTGGTCCCTACCATCACAGATGTTATTAGGGTCTAGTCCCTACCATCATAGATATTATTAGGGTCTGGTCCCTTTGTTTCATGCAACTGTACCATACATGTTCTTACATACTTTCCTTGACAATACGTGCAATCTCCGAAGAGCGTTCATGTACCATCAACATTTCATACGTAAATTATGCATACATCATATATATTCATACATACATCATATCTTACATCATACATATCAATCATATCTTTATCTACCACCTGACGGTACATGCAGTATCCGAAGATCGTTCACTCACCGTCAAGCAATCATCATACATAAATCATACAAGACATACACTTACCACTTAAGGTAAGTGTATTAACTCTCACCTCGAGTATACATACAGCCCCGAAAACATAACAAGGAAGTGGGGCTAGAAACTCACCTCAATGAGGTTGCGTTCACTATTTATAGTTATTCCCCTCTTTAGCTATGCACGACTAACTGTATAACAATTACGTGTATTAACTACTATCACTATCCATATCGTATTCTAGTCCAATTATAACCCTCAACGAACAGGGGTCCGGGGGCAGCGCCCCTGGCAGTGGGGTCTAGGGGTGGCACCCCTGGCTGGGGTCGAGCTGCCAGGCCAGCTTGGAAAAATTTTATTTCTATTAACTGTCTTATCACATTGTCCATTAGTATTTTGAATCGTCAATTAATTTTGCTACTTAAAAGTTCAAGGGCTTCTGTGTAATTAAATCATTCTTTTACTAAGTTCAAGAACTGTTCTATCATTTTATCAAACTTCTAGTTCGTTACATTACTCTTAGCGAATTGGTTTATCTTAGAGAATTGGTTCTTGTAACGAATTGCGAATCAGTCCATATATCGAACCAGTCCAAGTAGCGAACTGGACCTTCTAATTCATTATTTCTTTTAACGAATGATCAACGTGAATTGGGAGCTAGTTCGTTAACTTAGCTTTAACGAATTTGAACACGAATTCAGTCTAGTTCGTTAGGATTTCCTTTAACAAATCGCTTGATGAAATGCTTCCAATTCGTTAACTCCTCGTTAACGAATTACCTCTAATTCGTTAACTGTTGGTTCATAATGTCAGTAGTTCATAGTCTAGTGTCTGTAATCGAGTCTGTAATGTTTAATTATGTTTTGTATGTTTAAGCGAAGTTACTGACAAGTTCGCTTAACAGGCGAACTTGTTAGTCAAGCGAAGTTATGGACAACTTCGCCTGAACATGCCAGGCGAAGTTGTCGTGTATAAATAGTCCTAGGTTACGGCTTGGTTAGTAATCGTTGTTTTAAGTTTGTGTCAGTTGTTCAAGTTCATTGTAACGTGAGGACGAGAGTCTGTAACAGTGATATTACATCACGTGTTTGAGTTATAATATATAACGTGTGTTCGTTTCGTGTGTTCGTGTGATTCGTGTTCTACGCTCGTAACGATCTACGCAGGGATTCCGCACCTGAGTAGACCGAGATATCTCGTGCGATCCGTCCAGGGAACCTACAATTGGTATCAGAGCATTTGCTCGATTGTGTGGTTCGGGATATTCACGCGGGTGTAGAAATCGTCCCGTTTCGACTATTCGCGGGACGTGTTTTCTGTGTTTTTGAGTCAATCTTACCTCCTACTATCGTATTCAAGCCTTTGCACCGTCAAAAACCTCGTAAAATCCAGATTTCAGATCTGCAAAAATGTCCGTGATCATCAGGCGAAGTTGCCGTCAGGATACGTAGGGTTTCAGCGAAGATATAAGGTTAAGCGAAGTTATCCACAACTTCGCCTACCTTCTCAAGTTCGCCTAACTCAGCGAAGTTCTCTACAACTCCGCCTACCTCCTAAGTTTGCTTACCTTAAGCGAAGTTAATCATCAGCGAAGTTCTTCTTCGAAGTTAAGACTAAAGCGAAGTTATCCGTAACTTCGCCTACAGTGCTTTAAAAAAAAATTTAATTTTTCGGGTTTCTTACTTTTCGGGAAAGATGTCGTCGATTAACATCTCTGAGTTAGTAAGAGTGGAAGTTGAAGCAGGGTCAGCTACTAAGGCCCCAAGATTGGTGAAGGGAACCGATTTCGTTGCATGGAAGGATCGGTTCATACAATACGTCAAATACCTGGATGCGAAGATGTGGGTATGCATCCAGGATGGTTATATTCCACCAGTTATATTCCACCAAATGCATCACTGTGCTGATGAGGGAAGACAAAGACTTTCCCACATATGATCTAGAAACGGCAGTCAACAAGCTCAGAACCTTTGAGCTTAACATGGTCAGAAAAGAGACACCTACGGATCAGGTTCAAGATCCAGGTATGTATGGAGCTAAAGTCAACACTAGCTCAGGATCGAAGACTGAATCTGCTGCCTACTACTCGAAGGGAGAGTCGGGCGCAAACTCATCACATGAGGGTCATGTGTCAGTCAACACAAATGGTGATGTTTGCTATGTAGCAGGTGGATCGAGTGGTTCTCAACCCCAGGTAAGCAAGAGTAGTTGCTCTCCAAGTATTCCCAGCAACAACTACTCCAAGATGCCTATGAGTGTCAAGTTTGCTGAAGAGCAGTTTGGTCTCTATGCTTCTTTCATTGCTTCCTATGAGAGCTATATTCAGGGGAAGATTGTTGATCCAGCTATGTTGGATGAAGACTATGACCAGATTGATGCTGATGATATGGAAGAAATGGATCTACAATGGCAGATGGCCATGATCGTAAGAAGAGTGAAAAGGTTTATGAATAAGACCGGAAGAAAGTTTGTCGGTGGAAGGCCAGGGTTCGACAAGACGAAGGTAAGATGCTACAATTGTCAGCAAAACGGTCACTTTGCAAAGGAATGCAGGAATGAGCGTGTGGAACGAAGTCAGGGAAGGTCTACACAGCATAATGAGGGTAGAAAAGATTATAGTGCCATGATGTCCAGAGAAGATGGTGAATACAACTGGAACCTGCTGTCTAAAGAAACTTTTGAGCAGGCAAATTTGGCGAAGGTTGAAACTGAAGAAAGTGAGAAGGTTACCGGAGAAGAAAAAGCTTTCATGGCAGATGTTAAAGACCAGCTCTCAGAGGTATGTTCTAAACCTACATGTTCTAAATGTGAAAACTTGTCTGAGCAATTAGCAACTATAACCGATCAGTATGTTAGGTTGGATGCTGAATTTAAAACCCTAAAAGAATATCATCATTTTATAAAAGCAAGAGAAAATAGCTATAAAGTCAAAATAAAAGCTTGTGAAAAAGATGTTAAAAGTCTAAAAACAAAACTTGCTGAAAAAATTGAAGTGATTGATTTAAGCTATGAAGTTTTGAAAGAAAAAACCAAACTAATTGCTGATAGAGAAAAACAGATTGCTGATCACCAGGTAAAAGTGGTGGAACTGAATAGAAAACTAGAGCAGTTCAGAAATTCCTATGCTATTCTTGATCACCTTGTTAGTGATCAAGGTTCCTCTGTTAAGAGAGGAGGAATTGGTTATCATGAGGTTCCACCACCGTATAATAACAATTACACTTTTAACCCTAGTGTTCAGAAATCTGTTGACTTTGAGGTTGCTCAGACAGTACCAGTTAAAGTAACTTGTAAAGAACCAAATGGTAGTAGAGGCGAAACTAGTTCGCCTGTTTCAAGTGTTCAAATTTCTGATCTAAGTCCAGTCTCATCTGATTCGGATAAGTCATCCGAGTCTGGTAAGGCAAAAGAGGAGGTGGTATTACCCAATGGTGGAGAGAAAGATAAGACGAATAAAAAGAGTACTCCACTAAACCCGTACGTTCCACCATATGTGAGACAAACGGGAGGTAATAAAGCCTCGACATCTAAAACACCGGTTGATAAAAAGGTTGAGCATAGGTGTTGTTTTAGGTGTAATCAATTAGGACATCTTGTTGCAGATTGCCCTTTGAAGAAGCGATTCAGAGGTGTGAGGCCTACTAAAACTGAGAATACGCCTAATAGTAATTATCATACTGCTAAAAATGAAAACCATTCAAAATTCAAAAATGTGACTAATTCAGGTTTTTATAGAAACAAATCTCAGTTTTACACTGCTAATAACCAAACCACAAACTATAATTCTTTCAATTCATTAAGGTTTGGAAGGCCTCACAATCAATCTACAAGGAAGTATCCTAGTAGGACTTACAGGAATTATCAAGGAACTAACTTTGAAAAACCAAAGTTCGGGATGTATAGATCCAAGACCAATTGGTCTTGGGTCCCTAAATTCTAATCTTTTGCTTTATTGTGCAGGAACAGTTGAACAGGGCTGCCAACAATCTTTGGGTTGTGGATAGCGGCTGTTCCCGGCACATGACGGGTAACAAATACTTGTTACACGATTTGAAACCTGTTCAAGGAGGGAGAGTGAGCTTTGCCGGTGAAAGTGGAGGCAAGATTACAGGAATGGGAACGGTGTCGAACGGAAAGATGAGATTGGAGAAAGTTAACTTTGTGGAAGAATTGAAGCACAATCTGCTGAGTGTGTCGTAGATCTGTGATAAGGAGTACACCGTTCACTTTACAAAGAATGAGGCGATTGTGTTGCAACCTGGTTTTCAGATACCAGAGGAGTGGATTGTGATGAAGGCTCCACGTGATAGGAATACTTACATTATGGATATGAGGTCGACTGAAATGGCCACGGAAGAATCATGCCTTATGACAAAAGCGAGCGAATCGGAGTCCGAATTGTGGCATAGGAGAATGGGGCACATTCATCTTCGGAAGATGAACAACATTGTCAAGAATGGACTTGTGCTGGGCGTTCCCTTGAAGAATTTCAATTTTGAAGATAAATGTATAGCGTGCAAGAAGGGAAAGCAGCACAAGAAATCTCATCACACCAAGAAGGTCAATTCTATTGTCAGTACTCTAGAGTTGCTTCACATGGATCTCTTCGGTCTCGTGAATGCAAAAAGTCTAGGAGGTACTTCTTATTGCTTGGTGGTCACTGATGACTACTCACGATATTCGTGGGTATATTTCCTGAAATCAAAAGACGAAACGGCTCAGATGGTGAAGAATTTGATTACCAAAGTTGAGAACGTTATGGATAAAAGGGTTAAGTTCATCAGGAGTGACAATGGAACAGAGTTCAAGAATTTTGAGATGGAGATCTTCTGCCTTCAGAAAGGGATTGAACACCAATACAGCGCTCCGTATACACCGCAACAGAATGGAGTAGCTGAAAGGAAGAACAGAACGTTAATTGAAGGAGCCAGAACAATGCTGGCTGATTCGAAGCTTCCTGTGGTGTTTTGGGCTGAAGCTGTTGCTACAGCCTGTTATGTTCTGAATAGAGTCTTAACTGTTAAAAAACTTGGTAAAACGTGTTATGAGCTTATGCATGGGAAAAAGCTCAACTTGAGTGGTCTTGAACCATTCGGGTCCCCTTGTTCGATTTTAAAGACAAATTCTAAATTTGGTGAAGTAGCCGATGAAGGAATCTTAGTCGGTTATGTTGTTGGGACTCCCAACAGACGTGTCTTTAATACATCGACCAGCAAGGTTGAGGTGGTGTGTAACACCGATATCACAAGTTACCAACCGCCAAAACCAAGCAACGGACCTGCTGAGTTTTTCGACTATGTTAAACTTTTTAAGTCTTTTAACATACCGTATTTGGATATTGCTGAAGAAGAAGAGAGAGTTGCTACGAAGATGATCCTTGATGAGGAAGAAAATCTATTGCAAAGACAGCTGATCGATAAATGTCAACCTTCCTCATCAAATGCTATCGATACCCCTGCTGCCTCGACTGAAGAAGAATTTTTCAATCCATTTCACTCTCAGCATGAAACAACCATTGACGAGCTCTCTTCTAACTTGGAAGACAATTTGCATGTCGGTTCTGTTCCGACCACGAGAATTCATAAAGATCACCCTTTGGAGAATGTGATTGGTGATGTGTCCTCCGGTGTACAAACAAGACGTAGCTTGAATGAGCACACCTGTGTTTACACAAGCATCAAGGAGACAGGCATAATCAACGAATGCTTGTACACCTGCTTTATCAGCCAGATTGAACCGAAGAATTATCAAATGGCTCTCAAGGACAGCTCGTGGGTTCTTTGGATTCAACAACAGTTGCGCGACTATGGTCTGAATTTCTTACTTACTCCTGTTTGCATTGATAACACAGCTGCTATCTCAGTAACTAACAATCCCGTGAAGTACTAAAAACTAAACATATTGACATACGTCATCATTTTATACGGGATTGTGCTGAGAAGAAACTGATTGTGCTTGAAAAGATGGATACGCTTGATAATTTCGCTGATCTTTATACTAAAGCGTTTGACAAAACAAGATTTCAAAACCTTATCGAGCTGAATGGGATGATCAATCCCGAGTAACCATGCTTTTCATGTTATTTAAAAAAAAAAAAAAACGTCACTATCGCTTAAAACTTTGTCGGTTGCCTCAGTTTGAAGGACTTGTCTTCGGATATGTTTTGGTCCTCATTTTCTACTTGTAGAATTTGAGGATAGCCATTAACCAAAGGACTGAAAGTGACCGGGGCGGTTTATGATGAGTTTTCATTCTTTCGCTTAAAATTAGTCGATCATACTTAGTTAGAAGGACACATACTTGTATGTGGTCGGTCCAGCTGATCCATTGGATCTTCGGGATAGCCGTTTACCTGAAGACTTTGTTTTGGTCGGGGCGATTAATGTTAAAATTTTTTTTAAAGGGAAATGAAATTATTTTTCAAGTCTGCTACTTCGTAAGAAGTTCGTTTGCTATGTTTAACAGAAAATTGATCCAACCTTGGAAAATGATAGATATACTGTTCTGTGTGCTTAACTAGTGAAGTTATTAGGCTTAAAAGGCTTTAGGACAGTTATTGTATGTTATGGTAGCTTTATATGGTGCGTAAAAGTAGATGTGATACAAACTAAATCTACTTGATTTTACGTGGAAACTCCTTACGAGTTTTGCATGTCTCCATATATATCTTTCCGAATGATAGGCAGAAAAACGATTACCCAGTCATACACGAGCCCGTACGTGTTATGATTCCCGTAAAGATAGTGTGTGAAGAAACTGCAGTGATCCAGATTCGGGACTTGCAGTTGTTTACTACTCTGAAGTCTATGTAAATATTTATCATAAAAAAAATTAAATTAAAAAAAAATTTATTATGAGTTATGAAAACATTCTAGAGCTGAAAATGTCAAGACTTCTCAATCATGGAGTAAGAAAGAGAACGGGAAGCAGATGAAGAGTACTTACAAACTTAATCAGACATTATGGGTCGAAGTCAATTCGGGGTGACTTGGGGAAAGCCAAATACGCTTTGAGAATAGATAGGAGGCATCATAATCTCTGAGTTGTTGTCCACTTAAATTTTGAGGAATAATTGAACCTAACTCGTATCACAGAAATGATGAAAACCATCTTAAGTTATTTACCTGCCTACAACCTGTTTCCTTCTGTCATAATACAGCTAAACACGGATCTATGTGACAGTCACGTAGTTAGTATGATTCCTGTTCGGATCTTTTCTAAAACGAAGTAGTCCCTATCGAGACTGAAATTTGATCCCTTGTACTTTAAAATTTTAAAAGTTTTTCGTAATTAGGTAGTTTATGATTTTATAACTGGTTACTTGGACTTGATCGTGTTATTTAATTCTTAAAGGGAAGTTTTTAAAAGTTAGTTGCAAAATGTTCAAATTATAAGGGTTGATTTTTGTAAATATCGGCGAAGTTGTTAAACAGGCGAACTTGTGAATAACTTCGCCTAGGCGAAGTTAGCCGTAACTTCGCTTGTATAATCTCTGACCCTATATAAAGAATTTTTAAGGTCAAACTGTTCATAACTTTCAAATTCGGCGAACTTATACTCTCTGATTTATAAGCGAACTTATCGAGATTATCGTTCGATTCATCTGTTCATCAATTTCTTGGATTTCAAACCGATTTAAAGGTTTGTTGGGTCATTATATCGTATAATCCATGTTCATTAATGTTAATCTGAGGTCGTTTCGACCTGTTTCGTGACCTCGGTCGATCGACCCTTATTACCGGATTTCCAAAACTTGTTTTTTACGTGTTCATACCCTAACTGGTCATCTAGTTATCCTTAAAATCTTGTGTTTAAGAGTCCTAAATCTTCACATTAACCAGAAACATCAAGTTTTCGGAAGTTTGAAACGATCTTACTGTCGCCGTTTCAGATTCAGGCGAACTTAAGGATTAGGCGAAGTTATCCGCAACTTTGCCTGAGGTTTAACTTCGCCTGAGGCGATGTTGTGGTGAGGCGAAGTTATCATTAACTTCGCCTGACCCTTTTATTTTTTTTAATTATTAGACGAACTTAAAGATGAAGCGAAGTTGTTCCCAACTTCGCCCCAACTTTAACTTCGCCTATACAGATTTTATCACAACTTCGCACATGGTAACAAGCGAACTTGTGGTACGCCTTAACGTTTATCTAACTTGGTTCGTTTGTTGCAGATATGGCTGCAGTAGCAGGTGCTGGAGGTGTTGGAGGTGACGATGGAGATAATCAGAGGCAATTCTTCTCGGGTCATAACATGTATATCACCTTAGACCCGGAAGCGAGCGGTGTTGAGTATTACCGCGAGATAATCACATTCCTCATTCGCTCGAGGATATTCCACGCTATCACTACGACTTTGCCGATATCCTTACCCAATATCGAGGATTTCTGGTAGACTGTGGAATACGATTGCCGCGTTGAGCCCCCGGTTATGCGAGCAACCGTCAACAATCAAGAGGTTCAGTTCTCATCTGAACAAATACGGGTGGCTTTACGGTTCAGTGAGGAGACTAGGGATGACCCTACAGAGTTTGTGGCTCCGTTCCGTGATGGAGCGTTTCTCCGAATGGGCTATTCTGGTCCATTAGGTGATACTCAGAGGAGGAAGGGTTTCCTACTCGATCAGTGGCGCTTCCTCATGCACGTAATGATTGTCTGCATGTCAGGGAGGAAGGCGGGCACTGACGGGATGGGTGCAACCATGCAGTCCGCAATGACTGCTCTGACTTATAACAAACGTTATAGCTTCAGTCAGATGGTCTTTTACGAGATCGATAGACAGAGAAGAGCGATGGCTCGTGAGAGGTTCATCATGTATCCAAGATTCATTCAGATGATCTTGAATCATGTTGCTCCCACGTTGCCTCAACGACGTCCAATACGATACGTGGAGAGTGTGAGCAAACGTATCTTCGCTCAATGCCGCACATCCAGTGCGAGGAGCAAGCCTGAACTGCGTCCAAGGCATACTCCACTCTTTGGGTACTTAATAAACCCGGGGTATGTGCCAGCTCGTGGGGATGAGTTCAGAGACCCTCAACCACGACAGGTAGGAGCACCTCGAGATGTACCTGCTGTGCCTGTTGTGTCGGCTGAGGAGGATGTAGACCTTGATGCTGCATTTGGCGGCCAAGGATTCTTCGACATGGACCGGTTTGTTCCGCAAGAAGAGGTGCAGGTCTCTACTGCACAGGTTCGGGAAGTGAATGTTACTAGAGCAGCTACGACGGTGGCTGACTCAGATCTTGATGATGTTATGGATGAGGCGAGAAGGATGTTGGTGACTCGAGAGAGGACGTTAGGGAAGAGAAAGAGGACAGTTGATGATACTGAGTCAGAAGAAGAAGAAGAGGATATTCACAAGTTAATTAGACGTTCAAGAAGGGAAAGGACGGGTGCAGGTATGGGAGCTGGAGAGACTTCAAGAGTTGTACGTTTCGCTCCATCCGCACTGTCAGGTATGTCGATTGTTCCTACATCTGTACAGGTTACAAGTTTAAGCGCCGCGGAAGTTCCCGTGGTGGCTACATCAGCTGTCGGCATCCCATCCATCACACTACAGATGACGACTCCGGAGATTGTGTCTTTACCACCTCCAACGCTTACTCCTTCAGAGGTGGTGGCACAATTTGTAGAGTCGACAGTCGATGCAACTGCAGGGTTGTCGGTCACGATACCACCTGCGGTTACGTCCACAACTGCTTCTGATGTCCCGGTTACATTCGAGATCCCTGCTGAGTATACTCAAGACACATCTAACATGAGGTTTGATTTCGATGCAACCCTCTCAGACTCGGAGAGAATAGCTGCACTTGAGCGGGTCGTGGCTGAACAATCAAGGGTGAATCTTGTATAGACCCAGGCTATTCAGCACCTTGTAGCAGAGAATCAACTACAGTCGTCCCTCCTGGTTGAACATGGGCGAATTATAGATGCTATGAAGGAGTTCTTGGCATCTCAGGGGGAGACAAGCTGTAGAGGCGACGTGTTAAGGACAAAGAAGAGAAATGATAGAGACGATGATCCCAATTCATCGAAAGGTGCAGGTGGTGAGTTGCTAAGAACTACTCAAGCTCTTGGGACTTCCACAGCTCAGGGGGGAGTCTGCAGGTGCGGCTGGCGGTTCTGGTGGTGATGAGGTGGTGATGGTTGATGATGAAGATGATGTGATTGATGCTTTGAAAGAATTAGATGATGATATGTTTAGTGATGATGTGTTGTTTGATGATGATGTGCTACCTATTGAGGAGATTGAGAAAATTGGCGCACAGATTGTGATTGAAGAAGATGTTGAAGAAGGTGAAATAGTAGAAAAAAATGTTGAACACGAGATCCCAGATATTGAGAAAACAGATATGGGTAATGAGACAGTAATCGATGAGACTGAATGGGAAGAGCAGCCTAGGTGGAAGGAAGGCTATGCTCAGTGGTTCGTCAAAACGAAGAAACCAGCGGTCCCTACAATGTTTAAGAAGAGTTACAATATTAAAGGCTATGCTGAAGCGAAGAAAGGGATTATTTGCTGGATCTATGATGAGCAGTTGAAGCTCTTTGTGATTAAACGATATGATGGGATCCAATGCTTTAAGAGAACGTTGAGATCTCTCAATATATTGCCTGAATGTGAGGTGAAGGATTTGGCTAGATTGGGGATGATTAATAGAAGCGACGACAACATGGCGAGAGTTATTGGGAAGATCGTGTGGAAAGAAAGTATTAAAGAAAAGAAGTTTCAGTTATTAAAGCCACAGAAGGGAAAGCTAGTGGAAGATAAAGAAAGGGGAATGAGAGCAGATGGCAAGCCATGGATGGTAATGAAGTACAAACCGATCCGATGCATTAAGGAGGTTCCAATGAAGACTATGCCTCAAGATGTGTTGAAGAATCTTAAATGGTGGTATGTTGATTGCCAGACTGCTGAAGCGGTGATGGAAGACGAGGATGAACAAGAGCTCCTAAGAGTTTACGATCCGATGCATTTGGTAAACTTATCGCAAGCTGATCTGAAGGTGCTTAATGAGAAGAAAATCTTTTATATTCCTGCTTGGAAGGATGAAGCGAGGAAGTATCAAAGAGTTGTGTCAGTTTGTGTTAGAGAAGGAGTGCATGCGTGAAGATAAAAGATTGAAGATTACAAGACAAGCGCTTAAAGATCAAGATATGAAGCTACTGCCAAGGGGGGAGTCTGTTGGTGCATAATGTCAGTAGTTCATAGTCTAGTGTCTGTAATCGAGTCTGTAATGTTTAATTATGTTTTGTATATTTAAGCGAAGTTACTGACAAGTTCGCTTAACAGGCGAACTTGTTAGTCAAGCGAAGTTATGGACAACTTCGCCTGAACATGCCAGGCGAAGTTGTCGTGTATAAATAGTCCTAGGTTACGGCTTGGTTAGTAATCATTGTTTTAAGTTCGTGTCAGTTGTTCAAGTTCATTGTAACGTGAGGACGAGAGTCTGTAACAGTGATATTACATCACGTGTTTGAGTTATAATATATAACGTGTGTTCGTTTCGTGTGTTCGTGTGATTCGTGTTCTACGCTCGTAACGATCTACGCAGGGATTCCGCACTTGAGTAGACCGAGATATCTCGTGCGATCCGTCCAGGGAACCTACATTAACTTTTCGTTAACGAATTAGGGTTAGGTCAGGGAATGTCAGAACATTCCCTGACATCTATTAACCTCGTATACACTTTTCCGGCGCCGCCGCCGGAAAACCGCGGATTCACCGGTAAAACGATTTTTGACTCGTTTTTCACCGTTTTTCATCCCGTCCAATCCAGATTTGAGCTAGGGTGACCCCTAAGCTCATCTTAGGTTCGGTTTATCCCTGATTCCACCCGGATCTCGTGACTTAAACGGTTTAACGGTGTCGACTCGTTGTTTCGTGAACATAACTAACGGGTTTAAGCTCATATAACATCATACAATCATTACCTTAGGTCGGGATCGGTTCTTCTTCTATGTTTCGGCTAGAGAGAATTAGATAGAGAGAGCTTAAGTGTGTGTTTTGGTGGTGTATGGAATATGTGTAAAATGAATAAAATGGGTGATTAAAGGTTTATATATTTATGGATCATGGGCTTAAGCCCATGTTCTTTTTCCTTCTTTCATAACCCAAGTCTATAACCCATATCCATTTAACCTAACACTAGCCCGACACATAATAACTCATATTTTATTTATTAACCGGAACCCGAAAAACGGGATGTTACGAGTCTTCCCTCCTTAAAGAGGTTTTGGGGACTATTACATAAACAAATTTGGATAAAATTTGCGCATCTCTTCTTCAACTTCCCAAGTAGCATCCGATCCCTTCCGATGCTTCCATATCACTTTCACTAAGGATATAACCTTGTGTCGGAGTTGCTATTCCTTGCGATCAACTATCTCGATTGGTTGCTCAACGTAGTTCAACTGTTCATCAGCCTCAATATCCATTAATGGCACGTGCGACGTGTTATCAGCCAGACATTTTCTCAAATGAGCAACATGGAAGGTTGAGTGAATTCCTTCTAGATCTTCAGAAAATTCCAGCTTGTAAGCCACTTCACCTACACGATCCATAATCTTAAACGGTCCAATGTACCTCGGACTTAACTTTCCTCTCTTCCTAAAACGAATAATTCCTTTCCAAGGCGAGACCTTGAACATCACATTGTCACCAACGTTAAACTCAATCGGTCGCCTCCGCTTATCGGCATACGATTTTTATCGATCTTGAGCAGCCTTCATCCTTGCTTTAATTTGATCAAATTTTGAAAAGGTTTCTTGAACAACTTCCAAACTTACCATCTCTTTTTGACCAATCTCTCCCCAACATACCGGAGTTCTACAACGTCTTCCATACAACATCTCGAATGGTGGCATACCAATACTTGAATGGTAGCTGTTGTTATAAGAAAACTCTGCCAGATGCAGGTGGTCATCCCAACTTCCTCCAAAGTCTAAAACACAAGCACGTAGCATATCGTCAAGGGTTTGGATCGTCTTTTCAGACTGTCCACATGTTTGAGGATGATACGCCGTACTAATGTTCAATCTCTTTCCCATAGCTTCATGGAACTTCTTCCAAAACCTCGAAGTAAACCGAGTATCTCTATCGGACACGATCGATAACGGTACTCCATGCTTTGACACAACCTATTTTATGAACAAGCTTGCTAACGTTTCTGACGAGATAGCCTCTCGTATAGGCAGAAAGTGAGCACTCTTGGTCAAACGGTCCACAATCACCCAGATGGTATCATGATGCTTAGCTGTACAGGGTAGCTTAGTTATGAAATCCATGGTGATGTGTTCCCATTTCCATTCTGGTATCTCCAAAGGTTGCATCTTTCCATAAGGCTTCTGATACTCTGCCTTGACTTGTAAACAAGTTAAGCACTTACTGACATAATCAACCACGTCATTCTTCATTCCTGGCCACCAATAGTCTCTTTTCAAATCTTGGTACATCTTCGTAGTTCCTGGATGAATCGAATACCTTGACTTATGAGCTTCATCAAAGATTCGACCTCTGAGATCTCCATGGCGTGGAATCCACATACGGTCAAATCCAGTCTTAACACCATACGTGTTTTCCATCAACTCGTCTTGCTGACCGAAAATCCTTTCTTTCTTCACTAGTCCTTCATATACAAGCACTTCTGACTGCACCTTGATGATGTCTTCAAATAAACTTGAGTTCATAATCAACTGGTATGACTTCACTGTTGCAATGACTTCCTCATTCTTATGGCTTAGCGCATCAGCGACCACGTTAGCTTTACCAGGGTAGTACTTAATATCAAAGTCGTAATCCTTTATCAACTCCAACCATCTTCTCTGTCTCATGTTCAATTCTTTTTGCTCGAAGAAGTACTTTAAACTCTTATGATCTGTGTAAATGGTACACTTAGTACCATACAGATAATGTCTACATATCTTGAGAGCATGCACTACTGCTGCTAGCTCTAAATCATGCATCGTATAAGTACTCTCATGGACTTTCAACAGTTTAGACGCGTAAGCTATCACCTTTCCTCATTGAATCAACACGCAACCTAACCCACGATGCGAAGCATCAGTACAAACAACCAAATCCTCGTCACCATCGGGTAAAGCAAGGATTGGAGCTTGCGTGAGTCTCTTCTTTAACTCCTGAAAAGCCTCTTCTTGAAACTTAACCCAACTGAATACTATCGACTTTCGGGTCATGCCTGTCAACGGTGCGGCTATCTTGGAGAAACCTTCGATAAATCTCCTATAGTAGACAGCTAACCCTAAGAAGCTTCGTATATCAGTCGGGTTCTGTGGAGTCTTACAAGTGGTTATCGCCTCAATCTTAGCTGGGTCCACGGTAATCCCTTTAGGATTAATCACATGACCTAGGGATTGCACTTTTCGTAGCCAGAACGCGCATTTCGAAAACTTAGCGTACAACTTCTCTTTCTTCAGAACTTCCAACACTTCTCTCAGATGCTCGGCATGGTCAGACTCACTTCTTGAATAAATCAATACGTCGTCAATGAAAACGATAACTGACTTATCCAACATCGACCGACACACCCTATTCATCATGTCCATAAACGCTGCGGGAGCATTCGTCAGACCGAATGACATCACGAGGAACTCGTAGTGTCCATTTGTTGTGCTTCTATTTTATCTAGGAAAGCTTTTTCATTCTTCTTAAGTTTAAAATTTTTAGATTTTATTCTTTCCATATCTCTAATTAAGTTGTCATTATGAAGTTAATATAATTCTATCTTATCAACGCAATCTAAAGAGCATGGTTGAAAATTTACCTCCGATGAATTTGGAGAGGTGAACACGATATATATGCGAACTGAAGTTCCTTGATCTTCTCCTTGGTAGCATTGTCTTCTCTAGTGTCTTCAACATTTGCAAAGTTTGCTGTCTGATTTCCAATGTTGAGCGCAGCCATCTGACCCTCCCAAGAGAATTGTTGAGCAACCATTCCTCTTTCAATGTTTCCAGAACTGCCTCCAGCTTCACCTCTAGCATTACCAACAGGAACCAGTGCCCTTTCCGAGTTTCCATCCTTTGTTGGGTTAGTACATTCACGAGAAAGGTGACCCATCTCGTGACAGTTGTAGCATCTAAGAGTGTCTTTGTTAAAACCCACCTTTTGATTGTTAGGCATGGTCCAATTGTTTCTACCCGTCCTCCTAGTAAACTTCTTTTCCCGAAATAGTGCCATGGCGATTTGCCAAGAAATATTCATTTCTTCAACATCATCAGGATGGATCTGATCGAGTTCAGCAGCAACCACAGGTTGAACCAAGTATCCAGCTAAAAAGGCATTATAACAATTCCTGAATCCCGCCATTTGAGCTATATTCTCCTGAGTCTCTTTTGGGATGGAAGGAATCTGACTGGAGTTATGACTGGAAGTTACCCCTGAGAGTGGAGCTTTTCCATTATCAGCTGAAGATTGACCATACTTAGTGAAGAAAACTGGAGTTGGTTAGGGTGGAATGGAAGATGGTTGTTCTTGAGTGGATGTGAACATCTGAAAGTTTCCCTAAGGTGGTTGTTGAGTAGCCTTGAACATTGACAAACTGTCTTGAGAAATGAGGGCACTGTTGGAAGCAACGTTGTACCCAGCCGCACTATAGGCGTTTGCATGATTTATGGCACATTGCTTATCATCCAGATCACATGCCTTGATAGTAGCCATCATCTCAGAGAGAGACATTCTGTGAGATCTTTAGTCTATTCGATAACGGCAACATTCATATCCCTACTCTTAGGCAATGACTTCACCAGCTTGTTGTTTATCTCAGAAGTTTCCAAATAAATACTTGCTGATCTCATTTCAGTCACCAATGCTATGAACCTTTGAAGTTGAGTTTCCAAATTTTCCCCTAGGACATGATTAAACATGTTAAACTTTTGTCGCAGCAGGTCTTGGCGACTTCTTTTCATATCTTCATTTCCCTCATACACCTCGATCAATGCCTCCCACAACTCTTTAGCAGATTGAAGTTCTCTAAAGCCAAGGGAAATCTCAGGTGAGAGTGCCATAGTTAGAGTAGAAATAGCCTTTTCATATTCCTCGACTTTAGTAAAATCATCATCGTCATACATTGAAACAGGCTTCACAAGAACCTCAGTTGAATTTTCCCTTTGATAAGTGATTCTTTGAGGCCCCCTAACAATACTTCTCCAAACTTTGGCATCTTTCATCTTAACATATTTCTCAAAACGAAATTTCCATTCACTAAACCCCTCATGAGACAAGAGGCGGGGTATACGTGTGGTGGTCCCCATGATAGAGTCGAGTTCTTGATGGAGTGAAGAGTTTGTGGAACCATTGCTAATAGTTAATTGATACATTTTAAAATAGTCCAAAAGATTATTATAAATCAAATTATCTTATAGTCCAAGTAAAAATCCCAAATCTAAATTGATCAGGCCCAAACAGAATTCACAGCTTACTCAGCCGACAACAATATCACCAAGAGTTGACCGAAAAATCAATGTTGACCGAAAACTCAATGTTGACCGAGAACAACGAAAGTCAACAGAGAACAGAGAACTACTGATCTTGACCGAGAACAAGTAACGTTGACCAAAAACTCACAACTTTGACCGACAACAACTTAATGATGGCCGAAAACACTTGTTTCGGACCGAAAACTCACATTTCAAGCCGAAAACGATCAAACTTGACAGAAAACTCTAGTCTTTTGGCCAAAAACCTTGAAACTCAACCGAGAACTAGTAGCAGCAGAGAACTCTTAATCAATGCTGAGAACCCTTAAACTTGGCCGAGAACCTAGTTATTTACCAACAGTCAACCTAAAACGTAACAACCTTCCGCGAAAGGTGGCATTTGATTTATTTTCCAAACCAAAACCAATCTTTACCCAAAAATAACTTATTCTTCTTCTCTAGTAAAACCTCACCGGAAAAACCAACCACCACCACCAAATAATCAAGATCTTGAATCCTTGATATCACAATAACGAGCCTGAAAAGGTCTAAGACTCTGATACCAAATGTAAGTCCCGAATCTGGATCACTACAATTATGATATCAACAAACCAAGTATTGGTGCGGAATTCCAATACTCGATGATTCAAGAACACCAAATAACACACACACACGAATAACACGGTGGTTGCTTCAAAATACACGTATTATTATACGTTAGGTGCTTAAGCACGATGATTACAACTCGTCTAGTAAACACTTAGACGACAACAAAACAACTCAATGAACAACCTTAAACCCTATACAATACACGCCATTTATAGGGAACCAACTAGACAAGCCCAATACTAACCAAAAGCCCACCGAGAGGGATCTCGGTTTACACACGCAGCCCAACACCATATTACATACTCAACACAAACACACATAGACTAAGTACAAACCACTCTAATCTAGGCCCAACAATACTCTTGAAAGTCCTCCTTGATTGACCCTACATGCACCAAGCGTTAAAATAGACATGGCTTCCCAGACATAGTTGTCTCGGGAAAGTCGACCATAAATTGACCAAACTTGATTTTATTTCTTGAAAAAAATTTATTTCTAGGTGACTCGTTGCTTGAAGAACAGTCCTTATGAATCCAAGCACAAACTTGTTCCTTGATTTTGGCAATTTTAGACTTTTGTTTTCTATATTTTAAAATTGTTTTTGGTGAATCCTCAGACTTTTCAGTCTTAGAATCCGTTTTGATTTTATCCTTTTTAGTTTTCCAAAAAGGTTTTCTCTTGTGTTTTACTTTATTGGCTTTGGATCTCACATCCACTTTACTAGCTTCACTATCAGCTTGATCAGTCCTTGAATCTGGGCTACTAAAAGCACCTTTTGGGTACTGACTAAGCCGCCTTTGAATATCAAGTTGTTGCTTGAACCAGTGCTTGAAATGTCTTGCAAGGTGAGAAGAATGAGCACAAACAAAATAATATTTCTCCTAGGAGCACTATATAACTCATCAGAACTATAAAATGGTTGGTGTGGTGGGAAAGGTGATCCGTGGAAAGGAACATGATTATAAAACACATTTGATGATTGACCCCGATCATCAAAAACATTAGTGTAATATGGATAAACAAAATTTTGTTGATAATGACCATAGTAGTTGTTATCAAAACAGTTGTATGATTGAGGATTTTGTGATTGATTAGTTGTTTGAGAAATGATCTTTTATTTGGTGGCACATATTTACATGAAGTACGTCTCATTTGATTATCATTTCAAACACTTTGTTTTTACTTGAATTACCCTCAGTCTTACAACTTGATGATGAACAACTTGATATGTTCACCTCAACGGGCCTTTCCACCGACCCACTTTCTTCAACACAAACTGTTGAAGAAGATGAACCACCATTAGGATTAACTGATGGAAGAATTGGATCAACGGTTTTGGAAACAGCAGGAACAAATGTTTTTGATTTTGGCACGTGACTAATACCATAGAAAATTTTGTCCTCGGGTGGGGAATTAAAGCTAAAGTGAGGAAGACTAGTATAATTATCATTAATAGGAGGTGGAACTGCAGAACTATCATAGCATATTTATGTCTTTATATTTAACCCCATCTGTGCCTTAATTATTCCATTAAGCTTTTCAGAAGCTAACTCAAAATTTTCAATGGTAATTTTTCTTTCGGCCAAATCTAACTCTAACTGGACAATTTTAGCAGTTAACTCAACAACATGTCTTTAATGGTGTTCAGCTAATATTTCAGCTATAAAAACTTTTTCTCTAAGTTTAGCCATGTCATTACCATGAGTTTTAATCGTAGTAGCATAGATCTTTTCAACTTTCTTAAGTTCATCATTCTGACACTTAATGCTATGGATTTGATCTAAAATTTTAGCATTATGGTTTCTATAGTGCACAACTTTATCTATACAAGCTTGAGAGCACAGTTTGTGTACCTCGGGAATGAGAGAGGCAGATGTAGGTATTCCAGTAGCGGAGCTTGACGAGCTGCTTTCTTGACTACTTCCACCTGCAGCACACTCGGGGATGATAGGACTTGCTTAACTGCTTACACCCGCATCACTTGTCTCAGCTTTATTTTCTTTGCACCAAAACTTGATGGTAGAAGTCAACTCTGAGAGTTTTAAGGTATCCAGGTGTGTCGTTCTCTTGATGGTAATCACACTGGTATTCCATGTGTAAGACAGTGAATTCAACTTCATGTTGATTTCAGACAACTTATTTGTGATACCAACACTTCTCAATATAGTAACGAGTGACTCAAATCTGTTGATGAGAGAGACAACCGATTCTCCTTTAGTATGTTTAAACATGTTGAATTCTTCTTTTAACATGTCTTTTTGGCCTTCCCTCATATTGAGACTTCATTCAAACTTAGAATTGCAAGATATTTTTTTTTACTGAAGACTAAGTAAAAATAATAAAGTTTTTTTTTGTTCAAAGTCATCTGGGCAACGAATCAAAGTCAACAGGCCATATTTGAATCCTCATTCGAATAAATTTTTTTGGTCAAAGGCAATGGGTTAAAGTCAACATGTCATATTCGAATCCCCATTCGAATAGAATTTTTTTTGGTCGAAGTCAACAGTCAAAGATTGACTGACTCGATTAGCCACTGACTAGCGGCTCGATTAGCCGCCTGAACCGGCTCGATTAGCCGCTGAACCGGCTCGATTAGCCGATTTTTTTTTCTTTTGGAAAGATATGAAGCCAAAGATCAATTACGTCTAAAGGACTTTAGCCTAAAAACCAATAGATTGGCATAGATCTAAGTTTTTAAACTAGATCTAAGCCCGGACACGAAAACCCAAAACACCAAAAACATAGATTTGAAAATTTTCGGGTATCTCTAGGATTTAAAGCACTCCAAATGTAGTCGGTAACACGAACAACAACCTCAAATCTACAAAAAACTAATATCAAAACCCGAAAAGTTTGATCCGAAAACCACAAAGTTGAGTTGAAAGCTCTGATACCACTTGTAGGTCCCAAAACGACCACTCAAACGGTTTTGCTCTTGATAAACGTGTCGAGACGGGTGCGGTAAATCAAACAACCCAACGTAAACAATATAAAGTGAAATAAAGGAATGATCTCGTTGTCGGTTAAAGATTGATAATATTGAGCAAGAACCGACCCCACCCAAGGTGAACTCCCCTTGGGTGGGTGATTTACACATTACAGCACACACATAAACAAACACATAAAGCCTCTATATATAGTAAAACATAACATATTCTAGAAGCCTTATCATGTTGAAGCTAAACGCGCGTCCAGAAGCTCTTGTTTCGTGTCCGATTTCCTCGTCGGCTTTAATTATTAACATGACCATATAATATATAACGGGTATCGTCATTTGATATCACAAGTCACAAATATTGGTCTTACGGTATTTGACTTTGTAACTTTTTCAGTGACATGGTAGTCCTTGTGAAGGAGCCTATACACAATTACCTTTATAGTTTGTTCCAGAGGCGGATCTAAGGCTTGAATACGGTGGACATCGGAGTGCCGTGTTTACATGTACGATTTAGTATATTTTGAGTCAATAATTAGTTTAGTGCCCACCGTCCAGATATTATTAGTAGATCCAAGAGAGCATGTTTGGCATGAAAAAGAAAGTGAAAGCCTGTTCAAGATTTCGATCATGGTGCCAGTAGTTGTATAAAGAAAGAAGATAAGTAGATGACCTATAAATAATCTTGTTTGATAAGTAAATATTATTAAATCTTGTTTGTGACTTGTGAGTAGGGCTGGTAATTGAGTACTGATTTAAAAGGTCCAACATCTCATAATTTAAAAGATGTTGGACCTTTTAAATTATAAGCCACACCCTATTATATTATAACAATTGTTTAACTATGTTAAAGTAATAAATGAGGTAGCCTACAAAACCACAAAGGCAAACTCACAAGTAGGCCCGGTAAGTTATGTCTTAACATGTTTAATAGGTTAGAAAAGAAGTGTATAACACAAGTATTAAACATAAATATGGCTCGTTTAACTACTTTATATGTCATGACTATACCAATTAGGGAACATGATGGGGTCTAGCATACTAATTTCAATTATTTAAGAAAATAAAAAAAAAATCATGTACTACTTAATAAGTCTTATCGTGTTTTAAATCAGTACTCAATTACCAGCCCTACTCACAAGTCACAAACAAGATTTAATAATATTTACTTATCAAACTTTTCAATGAAGTTTGCTTTTTCATTTTTGTTTTATTTTATGTTTTGCGTATTTGTTACAATGCTATTTATCAAATCCTCTAAATAGCGATTAAAGTATATTCAATAAAAAGTTAATAGTTTGTGTGTATGTGGTAGATCGACTGAAAAAAAAAGAAAGAAAAAAACAGTCGGCCTATGATTAGAAACATAAAACAAAGGGAAAATTCCCAAAATAGTCCTTTTTTAGAGAGATAAACTTAAAAATAGCCCTAAATTTCAACATATACAAAATAGCCCATTAAAGTTGGACTGAGGAGACGAGATCTGGAAAAATCTTTCGGCCAATAAAATTCTGACTGGTGTCAATATCGGACGGGTTTTTTAAAAATATTGGGGGACCAGTCCATATTTCATATTAAAAGTTCTTCTAATAAAACAGTCTTTTCTAGCGGTCTTTTAATGTTTACCTAACGGGTCCCCACAACTTCCAAAAACATGGGAAAATGTGCCTTCAAATTCAGTCTTTCAAGACGCATTTAGGGTGAATTTGTACCAAGAAGACCATAGATTTATAAATATTGAGGGACCCTTCCATATTTTTGAACTAAAATTTATTTTCCAAAGCTTGCTTGCCAAACGGATTATTTAAGTTTCTTATCTAACCCTGCAAATTTAAAGACATAGAAAAATTTGTCATTTCATTTTGTCTTTCAAGACACTTACCTAATAAATTTGAACTAAGGGGATCATATTTTTGAAAAGATTGAGGTACCTGTCTATATTCTTCACAAAATCTTAATATTAAAAAGTTGACTTGCCAGACGGGTTATTTAATTTTCTTATCTCGACCCTATATATTTTGAACTAATGGAAAAATGTGTCATTTCATTTTGTCTTTCAAGACACTTACCTGAAGAATTTGAACTAAGGGGATCATATTTTTGAAAATATGAGGTACCCGTCCATATTCTTCACAAAATCTTAATATTAAAAAGTTGTCTTGCCAGACGGGTTATGTAAATTTCTTATCTCGACCCTATATATTTTGAACTCATGGAAAAATGTGTCATTTCATTTTGTCTTTCAAGACACGAATCTTTAAAATTTGTACGAAGGAGACAAGTATGTAGTACATTCTTACTTGTCTGTCCATATTTACATTATATCTATCATCTTCATCAATCCTCAATAATTCGTCACATATTTTCATCACATTCTAACTCTTGAATCAAATCATGAAGTTTAAGAGGGGTGATCAAGTGGAGGTTATGGTTGATGTTTGAAGCAAGACTAACACCTCCCCGTTTACAGTTTATTGGAACATAATCAACAACATTATCAAACTCCATGGAAGATAAGGTTTAGAGTGGTATGAGAGGATGGTTTAAGGTGGTATGAAGTGGAAGATGATGAAGATAACTCATGTATATTCTTTAATTGATCATGTCGGAATAGACGGAATCTCATACTATATTGTCGGTATAGACGGAATATAAATAAATTTTGAAGGTCTAGACTAAATTAAACACATAAGAAATAAACTACAAACTCGTCTTCTTGGTACAAATTCACCCTAAATGTGTCTTGAAAGACTAAATTTGAAGGCACATTTTCCCATGCTTTTGGAAGTTGTGGGGACCCGTTAGGAACATTAAAAAACCGTCGGAAAAGACTGTTTTATTTCAAGAACTTTTAATAGGAAATATGACTAGTCCCCCAATATTTTTTAAAAAACCCGTCGGATTTTGACACTTGTCTGAATTTTATTGGCCGGAGGATTTTTCCAAATCTCGTCTCCCCAGTCCAAATTTGATGGGCTATTTTGGGAATATGCTGAAATTTTATTGGCCGGAGGACTTTCTCTCTCCTAAAGGGCTATTTTAGGAATTTTCCCTAAAAGAAAATTTAATTATGATCCTCTGGTGTGCCCTGAAATCAATCGTTTTGGGTCTCCAGAATAATTGGCCGACCCAGTTCTCTTTGTCATGACCCATTTTTTATCGGTCCATTTTGTGCCCCCCGTCACGGGCGAAGCTTCCTTAGGGCGGGGTCCCCCCCCCATGTTTTTTTGCGCGACAATGTAAATCGAGCCTTTTTTTCGTCCGGAATTTTGTATACGTAGTGTAAATTTACCCATTTTATACCGAAAATTTGAGGCCGGCCCCACCTAGTTTATGATTTTTATAATACATTTTGAGTCCAGCCCCACCGACGAACTCGCCCAAGCTTCGCCACTGCCCCGTAGAGAAAATTTCTGGATCCGCCACTGGTTTGTTCCACAAATCATGTTGTCAACCTGAGCCGGTATAATTTGGACTTTGAGTTCATACCATAGTACATTAGGTGGTCTCCTATATATATATATATATAACTATACTATTACGTTCTTTGTCATATGTGGATTGATACATACGTATACAAGTCAACTGCTTATTCTTGATTGTAGTTTATTGGTAGGGTTAAGACATGTCCATCGCCGACCATGTCGGATCGAGTTATTGCACGCACACACTAGACACCAGATTGTGATTAAATTCATCCTGAAATGTGATGATTTTACATGTCTTAGTGGAAGGAAATGCATGTCCGAGAACCGTGATTCTTAACACACTATTCTTCCTAAATGCGCTCAATGCTTCTATGGTTCGACTATTAATCACTGATGTCGTTTAATCATGTCTTTTTTTTAAATCAGAAGGGCCTGTTGTTATTTATAGAGTCCAGTTAGTTTCTTTTATATATATATGGCTCAACTTGATTTCATATTTCTCCATTGTGTCTCTTGTTATCTTGTAGGCACATATCTAAAGCTACGCGTAAGTTGTACGTATCACCGTAGAGCTTGAAGGCTGCTTTGACATCTGTAAGTCTGTTTTAAGATTTAACTTTCTCAACTCAGTTTTGATTTTATAAATTGATTTTTTTTTTTTTTTGTATTCAGATACAAGAAGGCAAGCTTCATACTCTTGATCAATGTCTAATTCTTGAATTGCAGGCAACCTTACTACGAATTAAGTCAAGTCCTTAACATCTTTACAAATTATTGACTTGGCACCGCAAGGCCCAAGGTAAACAAGATAAACGAACTGTTTTTCCATCTTTATGATTTATTTGTCTTAATATTGCATTGTCCTGCTGAGTTGATATACCTTTTCTATTCAATATTATTATATTATTATATGTTTAATAGGATTTGCATTTATGCTTACAAAAGCATAAGAACAACTCCATTTCCAAAGATCGCTGCAGTCCCATCAAAACACTCATAGCAAAGGAAGCCGTACGAAACGCCAGGTAAATACCTTTTTAATAAACCATTGAACAAAACTTTAAAAATAAGACGAGACTAGCCCACCAGCCTGTCAGTCTACTAGGGCTGGTCTCCAAGTTCGGGCATAAAGCTCAAGTTATTACTTGTATTAGCTGTGATTATGTGTTATTTGTGAAGATGCTATGGATTTCTTTTATACAAAATGTTGTTTGATTATGAATTTGTATTTACAGAAGGTGCTTTGGATTTCTTATAGAGAGTGCTTACATGATTATAGATTATTTAGATAAGCTGTTTTGAAATATGGATTTGTTTATTTTATATTGTGTATTCGTTAGGCCATATGTAATGGGGCGTGAATTTGGGCAATTTTGGGCGCAAAGGGGCGCGAACACCGCTTCCCTGGGGCGATTTTTGGGCGAAAAGGGGCAGGGGCAGGGTTCTTTTGTCGCCTGGGTGAAGAAAATAATAATATTATTATATTACATGTTGTGTGTGTGTAATATATATGTATATGTATATGTATATATGTTGTGTGTGTGTATATATGTATATGTATATATGTTGTGTGTGATATATATATATATGTATATATGTATATACATATGTTGTGTGTGTGTGTGTGTATATGTATATGCAAAATGAATCCTAGAAACAACCCGAACCACCCATTCTCTCCTTTCGGTCAACACCATGGTTCGCAAAACCAACCAAACGTGAGCTTACAATGGAACCCGATGAACCTAAACCAACCGAGCTATCCGTTTCAATATCCGGACCCGAACCTAAACATGTACGTCAACCAAGCTATATATTTTTTTATATTTTTAGTTATGTATTTTTTAGTTATGTATTTTTTTGTATTTCTTTTTAATTTTAATGCATTTTTATTTAATTATTTGAAGAAATTGGTTTTTATTTGATTAGTTTAATTATAAAAAGAAAATAATAAAAAAAAATACTGTGGGCCCAATTTGTAGCCCCTACACCATTACACCCCAAAAACAAATTCTCACTCCTTGTTGACTGGGCAACAGGTGTCACAATTCGCCCCCATTTGTAGCCCCTCCACTACACATAGTCTTAGATTTATAACATATAAACAAGATGTGTAAAAAAGATTCAGATTCTTATTCCACCAAGCAACTCAAAAGACGATTGATTGTTTATGGGTAGAATTAAAGAAAAAACTTAACTTATTTATTGTTCGAAAACAAGTTTGTGAATTTGTTTATTTCCTATTTTGCCTAGATGATTCAAGTGTTTTGGTAATTAAAACTTTGTGTTCAAGTAGCTTCTTTATTTATAACTTTGTCAATAGTAGATATATAATAATAATAATAATAATAACCCAGCAGCAGTCTTAAGATCCAAAATCAAAAACTGATTACATTAGCAAAAGTAAAGCCCAAAAACAACTAACCACCCACCCTAATAGATACCACTTCGTCATTCGTCACCCCTCTTCCCAAACTCGTCTTGCTGACAACGGATTTGAAGCCGGCATCATCTTCTTTTAACTCTTCACAACGATAATAATAAGTCTCATCCTCTGCCCTTCAAGATCTGATCGCTTGAATCAATGAAATCCGTAATGGCATCCAGGTAAGACAAACGAACGAAAGGATGCATATTGTGCTTCCATGCTGCCCAGTAGTGTTGGTGAGTCTTTGGCAGTCTGGGTATGTGATACAAGATCAAGCTAAAATCTTTGGGCAAATCTTGATTCTCTATGTGGTGAGAAAGCTTATACGGGTCAATTAAACCTTGGGTAATCGATCCAATTAACTCCTCATCCTCGTCTTCCTCCATTTCCATTTTCCATTGCTCTTTTCTTTCTTTCAAGTTCCTCAAGGTGTTTATGAGTTCCTGTTTAATGTAATAACATAAGATTAGAAGTTGCTAAAACAAATAAATAAATAAACAACAAAAATAGTTATCGATCGGATTCGGACGGGTTGCGATGACCCTGCTTGGGCCCATGACTTGGCCTAGCAGGCAGACTAGGTAGAAGTTGTGCTCGCTGCACGTCAACACCTTTTGCTTATAAAAACATGTCATTTTCTTGCATCTTGTAGAGTGATTCTACTCTTTGTGAACCATGTTTGTCTTCGACTGCAGAGGAGAATCTTCTGCACAACCTAACACACACACACAAAACACACATACACTTGGTTAGTTTGCAACACTTATATTTTAAAGCAATCTCTATACAAAACTCATTTTTAATGCAACTATGTCGTTTGCATGATGAAAAGTATGTAAATTATTAACTAATTAGTATGGACATATTCATTTGAAAACATATAACATGTTTACTTTATTTAATTTGTTTTTACCATTAATCAAAATATGTTTTTCTCATTAGGTCAAGTCATACACATCAGAGCTTTTGCTATGTGGTCACGGGCAACAAAGAAAGTCGAGTGTTAAAGTTGTATGTCTCAAAGAGACTTCAGATTCGGATATACTTCGTAACGAGTCTGATGTCACAAAGAACCGCCTGGAAGACTTTAGAGAGAAGTCAAACAAGTTGTTGAAATTTTTGTAACAAGCAATGTATCATTTAATCCTTAATTATGTTCATTCTAAGTTATAATACACGATTCATCTATTAACTTTACATTATGTTACACTATATATTCAGGCTAAATGCGTATGTGAAAACATCACTAATATAACACAGACATAGTATATCATTAGTAGTCTTTAAAATTCAAGTTCGATAATAAATCTGGAATTAATCAGGCTAAATTTCAATCTAAGTTATAAAATTTCAAAATCCTAAGTTGTTAGCCCAGGTAAAACAAAGTGGTCACATCACAGTTGTTAGCCCAGTTGGAATTTTCCAACCCGGCCCGTTTTACCCAAAACCCGAGAATCGAAATTTTAAAGTGGATTGAAGATAACAATTAACAAAACACTAACAATAACAGTAGACAAACAATTTGCGGTTAATCACGGTATCATAATAATGTTATACGACTCCGCTGAAGTTAACACTAGCTAACAGTAGACAAACCATGGAAAATACCTTGAAGCAGCTGACAGCATTTTCAAAGCGGCGAGCAACATTTTCGAAAATCTTTTTTACCTATAAATAAATTAGAAGAAGAATCAAAAACCAAACTAGAAATTCAAGTCCATTAACAATCAAAAACCCACTAAATTATGTTTTTCAAATCTCCCCACATTTTCATAACCAAATGAAAACGAGTTTTCGTTTTCGTTTCCATTTCGTTGATGAAATTTTGAGAGTGGTTTTAGAGAGATAAAAATCAAAAACCCACATGAAATTAAAAGAAAAATCAACACCCAAGTAAAGTAAAATTACATTAACTTAATTCAAAGAAAAATAAAAAACACCATGAAAGAAACAAAACTTCATTGTTCTAATGATTTTTAGAAGATGAGCTGAAAAAATAAAAAACCCAAGTTACTGGTTTACTTCCAAACACACCTACTAATTCCTTCTATCATCATTTTTACCAATGTGTTTTAGAGGGAGAGATTCTAGATCTAGAGAGAGAAACCCATACTAACACTCATTCATTTCACATTTATCATCAAGTCAAGATTCAAACTCCATTCATGATCAAGATAACTAAATTTAAGAAAGCCCACATTTTCATTTGATGATGAGAGTAAGAGATGACTTTTAAATAACAACATAGTAACCAAGTCCATATATAATGCAACCAAAATTGCATAAATCAAAGAAACATCGAAAAAAACAAAGTAAAAAAATGGAATAAAATTCAAAGTAAAATAAAATAAACAAAAACTTAAATTAAAATCACGAAAACAAACTGAGATGAAACATGTGGTTTTATTATTCCTTCATCATCTTCATCAATGTGTTTTTGAGAGAGTTTAGATTTAGAGAGAGAAAGCCCTCAAACTCCATTAATAACAACAAAACTTAAATCAATTCTTTCATAAACCTTAACATGAAATTTTGAAGGAAAAAATCCTACAAGCTTATAAACTTCAACTTTTACAAACTTAAACCATAAATAAAATTCAGCTCATAAACCATAAAACAAGCTAGGATATGAAAGAATAGTAAAGATACATATGAAATTTTGAAAACATGATCTTGTTCAAAAACACATGAAGGAATAATCAATAAGAAGAAATATTAACTTGAAATTTTGAAACAATATGATATCTTTTGAATCATAAATAATATTGCTGAAAAAAATAAAGAAATAAAGAAAGAAATAAAGAAAGAAAGAAAGAAAATGGTGGTTTCTCATGGCCGGTACTACCTTGATTTTGTTAATGGTATGAAAGTTGTAAGAAAAAAGAAGAAGAATATGAAATGTATATATAGAGATTGTGTTCGGCTGACGAGGATACTTACATAGGGCAGGTGGCGTTGTATTATTGGTTGTGGATGGCATGGCAATTGAGTGACATAAAATGGGATGGTTTTATTATTAAATTTGTGTAGCCTTGTAGTAAACAAATCGAACCGGACAACATCGCTTTTATTACTTGTTCGTTAAGTTTATATTAGTTAAACCAACGGTTCATCGAAACGACACTTCTTGTTCGTGTTCGTTCATTAACGAAACAAACTTGTCCGTGAACGTTTCACGAACACGATTTGATTTCACTAACCGTTACCAAGTTTGTGTTGATGTTATTTTTTTTTTAGCATAAGTCATGTTCATACATTTATTTGCATATAAGTTAGTAATCACATAACAATCATATATATATTTTTGTTTACAAGTAATAGCTTTGCTTAAATCTATTCACAAACAAGTTCATTTTCTTAATAAACTAACACGAACACGGACAAAAAAAAATTCGGTCAGTTGTTCTTGAATTGTTCGCTTTGTCGGATTTAAGCTTAATGGGCGAAATTGAACACCAATATTCTTCATGTTTTAATATTCATGGTTAGCAAAATGTGATATTTTCTATTTTGTGAAATATATATAGTCATTGATATATATAGTCATTGAGATTGCGCTTTTATGTAAAATTATGGGATGATAAAGGATATGATATTTGTTAATTACTCAAGTCAATACTTGAATCCATTATGACACATTACTCGACCTGACACATTTGTTTTGCCAGGCCTATTTGGGTAGGTTCGTTATGTCACCAACATTAAATCAATGTTAGGTTCGTTAGGGTCACAAAGCTAAGCCCAAAAACTTAGTAAACGCGAAAATAGTATCGATGCACGTATAAACTATAGGTTCATTGTTGTACCGGCACTAAATCAAAAATAATAATTTCATAAAGAGGATTCAATCTTATTGGTCCTATGTCACATATATTTTTTTTCTCCTAGTTTTTGTTGACTACACTCCGGCATTCGTATAACTTATATTGCATAAATATAATAACAATTGAAAACACGTTTATTTGGTCGGTAAAATGTGGGCGTTGTGGCGGCAAGTCGACACTTTCATCGGTAGCGTTTAGGTTCGTTGCGTTTATAAACTAAACCCAAAAGATAATTTCGTTAAATTAATATATCTAATAGAAACCTATTTAAACTGATCAGCGGGCAATGCCTTTGTTCCTATTCGTTCATTTAGCTAATCGAACAAAAATTATTGTTCATGTACATTCACTTATTAAACAAACGAACATCCCGCCGATGAGTTTGGAAAAAGTTCGGTCCGCTTACAAACCTAAATGTTTGTAATATAAATCCTATCAAAACTAATGGCAACCCTAAGGTAAAACCCTTAGAAAATCTTGGTGAGTCTAAGAACCTAAAGAATATACATTCTAGGAGAATTTGATGTCGTAAGTTCTAATCCATCTAGTGGTATTTCATCGAGGCTTAAACCAAATAATATAACACATGAGTGATGAGATTCAAATCATAACATAAAAAAACAAAAAAACAAACAAAAACAAAAAACCTTTAGGAGACCTAAATCCCTCACTAAGGTAAAACCCTTAGAAAATATGTTTTGTGACAATACCAACAATAAGTATTATATGTTGTAAAAATATAAAGAAAAAAACATATAATTGTTTGCGTTAAAAATATTAATATGTGGACAAAAGGAAATTAACTAAACCCAAATCACAAAAAACATATAATTGTGTGCAGAATTAATACACATGAGCACAATTTTTGTGTGTGTGTTGTAGACATGTGAGCCCACTGAGAGAATTCCTTTCCAAAACCTTATTTGCGGGGACCACCGACTATTTGTTCTTCTCTCCAAAACCCATTTGTTCCTCTACATAACTTTTTTTTTAAAAAGGCAAACAAATATAATTAATATTAAAGCAAATGTCTAGTAAGAGACTAGACTAAGAAATAAAACATGACCAACCAAACAAAAACAACCATCCAAATAGGGGTGTTTAAGAAATCCGAAATCCGAAAAAAACCGAAATCGAAACCCAAATAAACCGATCCGAATTCTTATTCGGATCAGATCAATCCGAATATCCGAATAACTAATTCGGATTCGGATCGGATTCGGATATGGAAATTTAAAAAATTCGGATTTGGAAATTTAAAAAATTCGGATTGTTCAGATTATTCGGATATCCGTTTAATCCGAATAAAAATCATGTTTTTAGTGTTATTTTCCGGTTTAATATATTTATTAGAATATTATTTGAAGTTTAAACTTAAAATTTGTGTCAAGAGCAATTCGTATTTTTCGGTTTATATGTTTATTGTAATTTCAAACTAGTAAATGTTAGGAACAAAAAAATAGGAAAATTTTTTAGGTTTATTTCGGATTATTCGGATAATTCGGATTATTCGGATATATCCGAATCCGATCCGAATTGAATTCGGATAGATTCGGATCGGACAGGAATATTCCTAATTCGGATCGGATCGGATTTCAGATAGGGTCCAAAAATTTTTAAATCCGAATAACCCGAATAATCCGTTATCCGATCCGATGAACACCCCTACATCCAAACCCAAGTGCAGATCAAAAACTAAAATTCTTCCAATTCTCCCAACCCAAATGAGTCAATCTAGCTCTATTCTTCACCCAAAGATAACCCAAAACTTGTATGTCCTCTACCAATCTATCTAACCGAACTTGACTCCCTTCATGCACCCGCGCGTTACGGGCCTTCCACAACCTCCGAACCGTAACCAATACAACAGCATGAAGAGCTTTCGCCTCCTTCTTTGGAAATATAGAGAATTTATGCATCTCAACTATATCCCGGAACCCGAACGCAAAGAACACCGGAAGCTTGCACCATTGAGTGATGACTTGCCAAAGCTCTTGCGCAAGTCTACAGGAGACAAAAAGATGTTCAGCGGTTTCCTCGACTTCACCGCAGAAAGGGCAAAAGTTAGATGTAACTGCCAAATTTCTGGCCGCTAAAGATACAAAAGTTGGCAGCCTCTCCAACTCTGCACGCCACGCTACTACATTAACCTTTTTTGGCACCCAATTGTTCCACGCGAACGAGTAGTCGGGGGCCGAACCACCAGCCTCCGCCAAGCTATTCTTTAAACTTTTAACAGAAAACGCCTCATCTTCATCAACAGACCATGTCAATATATCTTCTCCCGGATTCAAGACAACTGAATGGCAAAGAACTAACAACTGTCTGAGTTCCTCCACTTCTGCAATTGACCCCGGCGCTCTCGACCATCCCCAAGTACTGCATATCACCCCATATACCATCACCAAGCGATCCGCCACCGAGCACAACTTCAATCCCTCGATAGAAAAAAGGAGTGAAAAACGAATAAACAAAGGTTCTCCACCAATCCAATAATCTAACCAAAACAAAGTATCAACCCCGCTCCTAACATTATGTTTTATCGCCCGCCATAAATCCACACCTGATTCTATTAATTTTTGTGTATGTTTCCATGGACCCGTAAACGAGACTGTATTCGGGATAGATTGCCATGACCTGGAAGAATGGTGAAGAGACCAAATAACCTTCCGCCATAACCCGTCCTTCTCATCTTTAAACCGCCACCACCACTTAGCTAATAATGCTAAGTTTGTATCACGTAGAGACCCAAACCCGAGCCCGCCATATTTGTGTGGGGCAACTAACTTCTGCCACGCCACCCAATTTACTTTAGCTTTTTCTTCCGATCCACCCAAAAAAACACTCTCCTCAAACGCTCTACATAACTAACTCCAAATTATAATTAAACATAACATAATAATAAAGAGAAACATATCTTTCCTTCACTCACGTATGGTGACGGAGCTAGAAATTTCTTCATATATCTTCGAGATTTTTCAACGCTTAAATTGTTTCTGACGTCAAAATTTTCTGGCCGGGTCATATATATAAAATGCAATGCTTGATAGTCCGATTAACATAAATATAATTCTAATGCTAAATTCAAACATAAACTAACTTTGATTTTAAATTTTTAATATTCATATTGGATTTGATTGTTTGAAAACCAAAATCAAAGAAAGATGGATGGATGACTTGAGTGGGGACTGTTAACGAGTAAAATCAAGAGTAGACCACCCCGGACTCGCTGTGTGTTGTATTTGATCGAAAATGGTGTTGTGGGCTATGAGCACACGCTAGAATTCTTTTTATAAGCGGTACTTTTTTTGGTTTGATGAATTTTGGCCGGTAATATTAGTTGTGTATTTGCTTTGTTAGTGGACCCATTATTATTGATATGTTTCATGTCTATGGCACATGTGTAGGATAGCAAGCTTTTCCACTAACCTTTTCCATTTCCATCATACATAATATTCCTTTTGTGTTTATTTTTAAAGAAGGTATCAAGCCTATATGTATGAATATTTTATTTATTATTGTTATTGCCATGATAGAATGACTTTAATATATTATAAAAAGAAGTTATTTATGTGAAAGTTATTTTGTCAAGATGAAACATAATTATATCAAACCGTGAATTGTTGGTACACTTTTAAATATATGCTAGTAAGATAATCCGTTTAAATGGATTTGAACATTTTTCACTTAATTGAAATTGGCATCAAATTTTTAAAATCTTATAAACCCAATTTAAAACCTATTTTTTTAGATCCTGTCATCATTTTTGTTGGATATCCATGGATTAGAATAGAAAGATTGTAAATATATATTACGGAGTACTACGATATGCATTTAATTTGATGTTACACATATTACCTGAATTATATAATTAACAATATACATGTCATGCATGTTTTAGGCTTTTAGCCACTGAATTCATCGGAACATTAAATCTTGCAAAATTGATTATTTTTATTATTTCTTCAAAGTTTTATTGTATGATAGATGATATTGGATTTGCTACATCTCAAACTTAGTTGAAATTGGTATCGAAATATATCTAGCTAATTAAAATTTATAAACCCTGCCAAACCAACTTTTGTGTTATTAGACCTTGATCGTTCATGATGGGTACGTTATATTGAATTGTGTATAAAACATGTATATCAAAAAATAAACAATATAATAATAAAAAAAAGTGTCGATACGAGAATAGGGATATGGACAAATCACATGGGAAATCAATTAAACACACACAATAAATGAAAATAAGTATATGGAAAAAACTTGGTATCCTACTTACACACATGCCATAATATAAAGGGAAAATTCTCCACATAGTCCATTTTAAAAGAGATGACTTGAAAATAGCCTAAAAAGTGTTTGGTTCTCAAAATAGCCCTTCGAAATCTATCTTCTACGTGAGATTGGGATTCGTGACGTGAATTTTGGTTGTCCTATCACAAACTGACACGTGTCACTTTAAAGATAAAGTTTCATAGAAATTTGACTTGATCGATAGTTTTCAAGTCAAAATAGTTTTCTGAAAAACCATAGGTTTGGGATGAAAGTTGTTCGTCACGTGAGGTTTCGAAAAAGATGATTTTCGCGTTTTTTTGAAATGCATCTCCTCGGACGCATTTCAAATGAATTTCATCTATTTTTGCATAAAAAGACGTGTTGTCAAAAAAGATAGATTTTGTTACAAAGTATTTTAATTCGATGGTTTTTTAATGAAACTTATCTGTTTTTACATAAAAAGAATATATATTAGAAAAAGTAAATTTATCCACCCACCGCCATCATTCACCACCCATCGCCATCATAACCACCACCACCCACCGTCATCATAACCACCACACCCACCGCCCACCGCCATCACCACCACCCACCGCCATCATCAACCACCACTGCCCACCGCCATCATCAACCACCATCACCACCACCGCCCACCGCCATCATCCACCACCGCCCACCACCACAACTGCCCACCGCCATCATCCACCACCACGCACCGCCATCATCCACCACCACCCACCACATTCTTAACACTTGCCATATTTTTAGAATTTTTATAAAAATCATCTAAAGAGATTAAATTCGTTGGGAAATTATCGTTTTTTTAAATTTTTTTGAAAATTATCTAACAAAACTAAGTTCACTGAAAAAGTATCGTTTTTTTCCATCTTTTTTGAAATTTCACGTAGTAGAAGAAATTCATTTGGAATGCGTCCGAAGAGATGATTTTCAAAAAAACGTGGATAACGATGATAACGATGACTTTGAAACCTCACGTGACGGATAAATTTCATTCCAAAACAATGGTTTTTCAGAAAACTATTTTGACTTGAAAACTATCGGCCGAGACAAACTTTTCTGAAACCTTATCTTTAAAGTGACACATGTCAGTTTGTGATAGGACAACCAAAACTCACGTCACGAATCCCAATCTCACGTAGGAGATAGATTTCGAATGACTATTTTGGGAACCAAACACTTTTTGGACTATTTTCAAGTTCTCTCTCTTAAAATGGACTATGTAGAGAACTTTCCCTAATATAAGCATATCAACAAAAGATGGGGTCCACCTACAAAGCAAATAAACCAACATTTATCAAATACAACACCTAGGGTAAGGATAGTGGGGCTTGGTTGAGTCTCAAGTGATCCAATGTATTTGCGCCACGTAGGCGATGACATGACCATGGATCAAACCCCTCAACCAAGTCCCAGAGGGAGTAGTGGTCCAGGTGATCAGGGGTTTGATCCAGTTTTTTATTTATTTAATTATTTTAAATAATACATTAAATAATAATACAAAACATTACATTAATAATAATAACATTACATTGATACTAGTCTAATACAAGATTATCGGGTCTTCTATCCCACAAATGCTCGACCAACTCATGCCGAACGTTGTCATGTAACTCACGGCTCTTGATGATATTTATGTTGTCGAGTCGTTGTTCATTGGTGATCGTCGATTCTTGTCTTAGAATATCACCTTGGTAGTTTTAACAAATAGCTTGACCATCGTCTTCTAGTATCATGTTATGTAGGATTATACACGTGATGACGACTTCCGTTATCTTCTCCCTTGTCCAAAATCTTATTGGATTCGCTAACATTGCCCATATTTTCTTTAGGACTCCAAACGCCCTTTCAATATCTTTCCTTGCCGATTCTTCTTTCTTCGTGAAGTACTTTCGTTTGTCATAAATTGGAGACGCGTAAGCTTGAACAAGTATCCCCCATTCGTTTTAAATACCATCAACGAGGTAGTACCCGTACTTGAAATGTTCTCCATTTGCAAAAAAAGCTTGAGGGCATTCAACCCCGTCGATAAGGTCATCGATTATCGGTGACTGATCGATAACATTGAGGTCATTATTAGACTCGGCAACCCCAAATAACGCATGCCAAAACCAAAGATCCTGTGACGTCACCGCCTCAAGTACAATAGTAGGGCCGGGGTGATCACCTCGATGGAATTGAACTCGCTAAGCAGTAGGACACATAGCCCACTCAACATGCATACAATCAAGGCTACCGAGCATCCCGGGGAAACCATGCTTTTCACCGTGCACCTTGTATATGCGTTGGATATCATACATTGTTGGTCTATGTAAGTATCTCCGCTTGTATAGCGATATGACCCCTAAATATAATTATTAAAATTATATAAGTTATGTAAATATTTAAAAAATATATAAACAAACGTAAAAAATATATCTCCGCTTGTATAGCAATATAAGTTATGTAAAAAATATATACCTCTACAAAAGTGGTTAAGCGCATCGCGTCTGGTATTTTTAGCAATTTATAGATACTCGTCCAACATGCTCGATCCAACACCATATGCTAGTTGCCGAAGAGCGTCGGTAATTTTTTAAGTAGCTGTGAACCCGGGTTTACCTCTAGCGTCATCCCTTTGTTTAAAATACTCAAAGTGCTCCGGCAAGTCATTTGCTAGACGTATGAATAATCGTCTAATCATTCGAAAACGGGTTCTAAAACTATCCTCACCATATGTGGGATTGGGACTAAAATAGTGACGTATCAAAGTTTCGTTAGCGGTCTTTCGATCACGAATACGTGGTTGCCGGAACAATGGGGCTCAGGGGCGATTTTGATCTCTCAAAAAGCTTACCGTCGTTTGAATCGCTTGACAAATGAGTTCGTCTTCTTCGGTAGAATAGGAAGACGAAGATGATGACAACGATGTCATTTATAAATATGGAGATAAAGAGAAGTTTTGGTAGAGAGAATGTGTGGTTTGAGTTTTTATAGAAAGTGTGGATTTATATTTATAGGTAAATATATATATATATATATATATATATATATATATATATATTTGACTGGCCAACGGATAGGTTGACCAGTCAACCAAGTCTCCAACGGCTAGTTAGCCTCGCGGTCCCAGTCACGGCGGCCAACCGCGCCCCCGATCACCTGAGGGGTGTAGCGGTATTCGTGAGCCAAGTAGGCGGCCGCGCCCACCGATCATCCCCACTACCCTCAGCCTAACACGGACCAACATATTGCATTGGTTAACCTTTCAAATATAATTTGTCTAAAGGGTCAAAACAACGACTTTTAATAACTTTGTGACGCCAACTAGTACTTTAAAATCTATATATATTGCAACATATTCTTCAATTTTAATCGATTCAATATTTATCAATATCTTACACTTTAACTATCTTATTTTTCTTCTTATTATTTTCTTTTTAATGTTTAAACATCTAAGAGTGAATATGAGTCTTAGTTACCTTGATTTCAACTCAACCTGACTCGTCGTATCTAAAGGAACTACTTTGAGTGCGAACAACAACTCAAACACACATTGTGGAAGCATAACTGATCGATCATTTGAAAATAATGTTAGTTAATTATATTTACCAATTCATCAAAAAAAAACATTTTAACATGCCATCTCTATCAAAATTTGTTATTCTTTAGTTAAGCTTTTAATTTGGATCGAATGAAGTCCTGGTGGTATTTAGTCATGACACAGTGCAAGACTCTATTTCATGATGGTTCTAGTTGAAAGCCATCTTGAACACATATGCCAACTTTTTATTTGAACATAGCCATCGTGTTTTAATCGATATATAAGTGTTGTATAATTACTGCAAGGCTTTGCATGGTGAACTGGAACTTGAGGTTGGTGAGGGGTTTGTTCATGAGTACATGAATATACGTTCTGAAAATTGATGTTTTATATGGTTTTGTTTTATGTAATGCAACTCAGTTTCTTGTCATTAATTTGTATCTATAAGATCAAAGATTATCTTTATTATTTTGTGACCTATTTATTTATATGTTGTCTAGGGCTGGCAATTGGGTACCTGTTTAAGACACGATAAGACTTGTTAAGCACAAAAAAGTGCGGTATGTGACTTTTTTATTTTTTTATATAATTGAAATTAGTAGGCTAGACTCCATTATTTTCCCTTATTGGTATACAAAACTTAAAACTGTCTTATAGTTATAACATATAAAGTAGTTAAACGAGTCGTATTCATGTTTGATATTTGTGCTACGCGCGTCGCTTCTTACCTGTTAAGACACAAATTAGGTGTGTTTCATATAATGGAGGTTTGTAACTAAGGAGACAAAAATTTTTGTCTCCTTAGTTACAAACCTCCATTATATGAAACACACCTAATTAATAACTATGTTTAGTATCGCCAACTATTCAGTCGGCGAAGGTATCTAGTACGTGATGGAAATTCATCGGTTTTTGACCGTTGGAATAGTGATCATGGTTAATCTCATTTTCGACGTATTACTGACAGATTTTACAAGCATTACCAACGGAATTATAAGCTAGGAAATACCAACAAACCTTTTATAGATGGATTCTTTATTATACTTTGAAAATAACGTCAATAACTTGTTGAAATAATTACCTTTCAATAAGAACTACCCGATTCCAACATATAATTATGACGCATTTCAGTTTATGGATAAATCTCAACTTTTTTTTCTTCAAAACTAAGATTTTAATTAACCCTAATGTATATCCATATTCACTTTCCTTTTACATTTTATTTATATTATATTTATACAGTTTTATAAAAATAAATATTAACATATTATTTTACTATATGTTTCAAAATACTTGTTGAAATCCAAAATTAACAACAAACAATGTTCGTTAAAGATTGAAAAGAATATAAAATTTCAAATGTTATCATTAACATAATATTATGTATATTGTTAAAGATTATAAAGAAAAACAAAACTCGAACATGCTTTCATTTTATAAAGTAAATTTTTTAATTATTAAATCATAAATCTATGCTTATTAGTTGATCCATTTTTTTAAAATCAATCCATTTATATGTTATTATTATTATATTATTATGAATTATCATATAAATAATAAATATATGCTTTAAATATATTAATTTATTTTTTCGGTTAATTCAGTAAACTATACATTTTTTTGGTTAGTTTAGTAAATATATACAAATCACTTTCATGTAAAACAAAGTTTATCAAATTTAATTTCTTTGTTTTTTTTGTCAAGAATTGTTTCGGGTTTTATGGAACTTAAATTTGGTTTTTACAGTAGAAAATTGGTAAATAAATTGTGTAGTACAACCAGGGCCGTCCCCGAGAATCCTCAAAAAGTCGAGGGCTCGGGGCAAATTGATGTGCGAAAAGCTATATATAAATATTAATAACTAATTCTCACAATTCAACACTAAGTCTTATATTTATAAAACCAAACAATCCTAACTAAACTTCACACAAAAGGCAAGTGTACCGGTCATGTAGCAGCACAGTCTAATGGAAGTCCGGATGTCGAACACAAAGACACGTGAGAACGGCTCAGATAATTAACCCTAATCTAAGTTCTGCCTATATAATATATTTATTTATCTTAATTATTTAAACTAACTAAACTTAACTAACTTAACTTAACTTAACTAACGATGAAACTTAACGGAACTAACGATAATAAGAAAACGAATCACCTGGGTAAGATGACTTAACGGGTATAGGATGGATCAGGTGCTAACAAGTGTTTGAAACCGGCTTCTAAAGATGAACTAAGATAGATGGAATCAAGGCAACTGGGTCCTACGGTCAGTTTTACCAGAAAACCCTAACAACGTCTATTTAGCTTTTAATTTACGGTTGCTTATTTACGTACCCTAATGATTTATTACTTGGTCTGTATCAAAATCACAATCCTCACTAAGGCTCGAGCTAATTACAAACCTAGGAAGAGAGGGGTAATTCAATAATAAGGATAAAATAAATCAACTTACAAACTAACCTAGTCGATAGCTAGAAAACCGCAAGTGGTCTCGCAACGGGTAACTAAATCAACTAAAGCAGAGAGATAAGCTAACCCCTAAGGTTTTGGTCCAACTCAAAGAGGATGATCCTACTGACCTAAATGATTCAAGAAACATAAACCCTAATGGCACGCGTCTACCACAATCAATCAACACACTCAGTATTAACCGAACTAGCAATTAACAACCACACGAAACAAATTCATGCAATAATCAACTACTTGGGGCTCGTGCAACCTAAAATACATCTAATGGCAGCAAGGTTCATGAAATAATATCACAAATTATGAATTTTACAATAACTAAACAATAAAACACGAAATCAGCACCCGAAAAGTGATAAATCAACCGTTAAACATCAAACCTAAGCGATTCAAACAAATTTAGCCAACCATAATGAATGAACAGTAGATAATAATGATAATTAAGCTCAAAGTATTCATTACAAACTGATTGGAACTTGTTTCAAAGTCTAAAACTCAAAAACGAACTCACAAACGTTAAAACAAGCAAAACCGACAACCGGTTGATGAAACTCATATCCGGAAGCTCCTCCTCCTTGGTAATTCGACTTTATTAGATCTTGGAAGGCTGGAATGATGATTAAAAATCGTTCATAGGGTTTAGGGTTTTTAAATATATCATTAAACACCCCTTCCTAATATAAAACAAGTTAAAACAAGCCCACAAAGTCCGCTAGAAGACAAAACAATTGTTTTTATGATTTATGGTTGTTCTTGACAGCCTTGGGACATGTTGGAATCCGCCACATGCTGCTTGAATGGTATGACCTGGTCACGTAGCTCGGCCATGCCATTTTCTGACGTTTTTCGACTTCCAGCTCGTTTATCTTCGTACGCGCGTACCGGCTTCATCCGAGCTCCATTTTAGCTTATTCTTTCTCCATTTAACTCGTTTTCTCTCTCTCTTCAACATGGGACCTATCATATAGACAAAAGTGTAAATTCACGCAAGAAAGAATGATACTCGTTAACGTAAGCACAAAATAACATAAAAACTATTAGGAAAACAAGTGGGTTTTACACCACATCACAAATGAAAAAATGGGCCCCAAAAATTTTAAAAATCAATAACTTGTATATAAAAATTCAATATTACAACGATAATTATAATAACAATTAACAAAGTTATTGTAACAATGGTCAAATTTGAATACTTGAACAATTCGTGATTCTCTTTTAACATTTTTTATTTTAAATCAAAAGCTATTTTGGTCTTTAAATATAAAAAATAAAGAAACATAAGACTAATGGGCATATTAGTAAACTAGCAATCAAGAATAAAATCAAATAAGATTGGACCCCAAATTTAGTGGCTTGTGCTTCTTGTTGATTGTTAAACAACAAATAAAATTAAAAAAGAAAAAAATGTTAAACAACAAATAAAATTAAAAAAGAAAAAAACTATTAAATGCAAGGGCTTTCTTTTGAGCAAAAAATAAAATAAAAAATAAAACTTACAGCAATAATTGAACCCATGACCACCTGATTGAAGGAAAGGAGTCTTACCAGTTACACCAATCTACATCTTTTAGCATGGATTGGTTTATTTATGTATTATATAATAAATGTGTAAAAATAGTTAAGGGCCCTAAAATATGGTGGGCCTTGGGCTGTTGCCCTCTCTGCCCACCCTATGGGTCGGGCCTGAGTACAACTGTACAAGTTAATTACATTTGGGTCGAAATTTGTTTTGGGTCAAAAATGAGAAATCTGAGTATTTTTAAAAGTTTGAGAATGCAAAGAGATTTATCGTCAAATTTGTTATGAGTTCAAAGTGTTGACTTGAAAATGTCAAACGAATATAAGTTAAAATTTTAAACATGATTTAGGTTTCAAATTTATTTTAAATGACATTTTTGAAAAAATCAAAATGTTCGGGATTTGGTAAATTGATTATTTTTCACTCGACTATCAAAATTTAAGAATAAATGGTGTACACTTATGACATGCCACCCCCAGGCTTATCAATGCTTCTAACTTGTATCAGATTTGAAACATTTGTGTTAACATTAACTTTTCTTTCAATGGTGATCATAACGCGTTGTATGAGAAGCATGTCATGCAAAACTATGCTCAAATGAAGCAAAATATTCATAAAATTGAATGGGTTAACATGTTATTTTTTATGTTGTCAAACTTATTAAAATCTTTTTCATGATTTAGCTAAGAAAAACATAGTTATTGAAGAACATCCGTCGTTATAATTTAATGTTCTCCTTTCCTTCTATGAGTTGTAATTTGAAAGATATATCAATAAAGGTAACACTCCTTATGTATTTAGGCTGAGTGGTTAGAACTACTATTGTATTAATATCGTATGAGAAGTCTTATTCTGGAATTCTTTCAATTATACATATATGATACTGACAATGAAGATTTCAATTAAAGGGCATTCTCGGGTATGTTTTTGCACGTGCATTATTTTATTAAGTTCATTTAAAAAAAATGTGAAATAAATCAATTTGTATACACATAGTATAGATACAAGCATAGATGTAATACATTTTTTATATATGTTATGTAATTATTTTTTTACTTGTAATTTTATAATTTGGATAATAAAGTGTGTTATATGGGATCTAAAACTAGTAGAATATAAAATATTATATAAATCAAAGAAAGAGAAAAAAAAGCTAATGTAATAAATACTTTTAAAATCATCTATTTTGATAAATAAAATTTCCTCCACACCCATTTAGGTCTCAAATCCACTCAGCTAAAATCACCTTAAAAGCATGTTTTTTAATGCTAAATATGGCCTCTCAAATATATAATACGACCTCTTCTACTTTAAAACTTACCATTTACACTTTACACTTTTTCAAACATTTTTTTTTATATTTTTTACCCATAAGTTTTTTTCTTTTGTTTATAAGTTTTAAAATATTGTCTTTCAAATATAACGTTACGACATGCTTATTTTTATCTATGTTTTGCTATAAGTTTCATTAAAAATGAAGTAGTGTATGATACTATAGAAGTCATCTAAGCATATACGAATAAGTCATTAAAGATCTTTTAGGTTATTTTTCCCCTTTTTATGTGGAATTTTTACCCGCACGACTTGGTTCTTTTATATGATAGCAGGGTCGGCCCTAGGGGAGTTGGGTGGTCGACGCCCCCGGCCCGACACCCCTCTAAGCCTGAATGTTTTTTATTTTTTAATTATACCTACTTTTATGAAAAACGATATGTATATTTAATGTTTAAACTCATTTACATAACAACTAGCTTGGTGTAGGCAAAATGTATGACTTATAACCAAATGGTTGTGGGTTATATTCTCATTTGAGACATGTTTAAGCATATTTTTATACAAAAGTTTTTTTACAACCCAAATCATAACTACATAAGCCATTTAAAAATTAAATTGTTTAATCACAACAAAATACTCCTTTTACTTAAGACCCAAAATATTTTTTCAATTCTCAGAGACGACCATGTATGATAGTGTTTTACATTTCAGTTTAAACAGCCGTGCAAGAGTGCGGCAACATGCATTTGCAGTTCAAACATTTTTATGTCTATATCTTTTACGGTTAAACAGTCCAACTAAATATAATAGCCCTAATATCTGATTACTAAAAGTAAATAATATGATTTATCAAGATAGCCCATCATTATTTACTTCAAATGTATTATTATTTTACAGATAGCCCTGAAAATTTTGAGCTTTGTATACCGGCCAAATTTTAGAAAATTATGAAATTTATTTAAATTATTATGAATAAAACCAAGTTAGTGTTTTGCCTTGATGGCTTGATCTACCTTTGCTAACTACTCTTGTAGTGCTTGGTGCTAAGTTCGACTCCCCTTGGTGTCATCAACTTGCAATTTCTTAGTTTAGAGAGTTATCTTTCAACAATTCTTTTATTGTTATATTAATGTTTTTTTTCTTTCTTTTTTCCCCCTTAATCGAGTCCCTTGGCTACAAGTTTTTTTGTAGTTATTCTTTTTATGTGAGTCTCTTGGCTACAGGTTTTTTTGTAGTTATTCTTTTTATGTGTTGTTTGATTGTGTATTATTGTTTAAGTGTTGTTTAATTGTTATATTAATGCTTCTTTCTCTTAATCGAGTCCCTTGACTACAAGTTTTTTTTTTTAGTTATTTTTTTATGTTTTTATATGTTGTTTGATTATCTATTTATTTATAAAAGTATGTTTTTTTGGTTTAAAATATGATAATTATTTTTAGGTTTAGTTCCATATCTGTAACGAACCTAACTGATATCGAAAGAATTCATGCAAACTCGCGGTCGCAACGCCCGTGCTTTCTAAATATGTTAATTTGACGAAATTAGTTTTCCGGTTTAGTTTTGTTACCATACAAACGTAGCTGATACGGCCCGAATTTTGGGGTCGACTCGCCACTACAATGTCCGTCTATTATCGACCGAATAAATGTCGTTTCAAATATGTTGTTTTTTGTATCAAATGTTATTCGAGTTTCAATACTATTTTGAGCGTCTATTAGTTTATTTTTAGTGCATAATGCATATACCGGCACGAACTTAATCGATGGCAACCAAATTCGTGCAAATTTGATTATAAGTTATATGTGTCTGTATACTCTTTTTGGGCGCTTAGAAACTTAATTTTTATTTAGTCTTGATGTTGTAACGAACTTAACAAATATCAACTGAATTCGTGTCTTGGCGCCGCAATGCGGCAGATTTTATTACCTAGTATTTTATTATTATTGGGAGATTTTGTGTTTAATCTAGTTATTATAAATACAGTGATTTTGGTCTTCTTAATTTGGTATGGTGTGTATATGGGTAAGTTTAAATAATTTATGAATATAATGATAAATATAAAAAACCGAAAAGAAAACAAAAGACTGATAAGAGTGAAAGTCACATGAAATAGAGATATCTGAACTATATATTAAAATATGATTCAAATGACTAAGTGCTTCTAATAAGTATTTAGGGTGTGTTTGGCATAGGGCTTTTATGAGCTTTTTAGGGGCTTTAAGTTACAAGCTTTTAGAAAAAGCTTCTATCTAATAAAAATATTGTTTGGTAAGAGGAGCTTAAAGCTTTTAGAGGATGAGAAAAAACTCTAAATTGAAACGCTGCTATAGGTAGCATTTGAGAAAAAGCTTTACAAGCTTTTACATTTGAATTTACAAGTTTGATACTTGAACTTATATCAATTTTTGTTAATTTATATAATAGTTACACATTCAACCCTTATTCAAAATTAACTACCCCGTGACTTTTTTAGGAGCCATAACTTTTTCACACGTTAATAATTTTTTAAACTACTTACATCATAAAAACGAGCATTTTATTCTCTTTAATTTGAGTATGATATTGCTCTGCTCTTTAACTTTAAAAACTTAACATACTACGTGATTATCGGTTAGGATCGGTAAAAAGTCGAGTCCGATGAGCTCGAGTCATGTGTAAGACCAAATTAGGAGTCGAGTCAGATGAACTCGAGTCATGTGTAAGACCAAGTTAGGGTCAGAACGAGTCGATACAAAAATGGTTAAATTAGTTCGATTCGTGTCGGTACGCTTTTGAGTCGAAAGGGGTCAGGTCAGAACATATTTCAGATTAAAAAGGGATTCATATCAAAATATGTTGGTTTAAAAAAATTATCTATTTGAAAAATACTCTATATTTCAGCTTTGTTTCTTGATTTTCGACATCATTTACAAGCTTACTGCTTTTCCATGAATTACACGTCTACATTTAGGTTATGTATGCACTGTCATCAGGTGAATCATGTACCGACACTGATTATGCGGTTGAAGGTTGTGCGCTCATTCCGCCGCACCACGCAGGCACCCAACTAGTTTTATTAAAAGCTTCTGCTACTCTGCCAAACACCTAAATATTTAAAAGCTACAGCTAACATCTACCAGCTATCAGCTTCTGGCTTTTAGCTTCCAGCCTTCAGCTTCCAGCTTACAGCTAGTTTTGCCAAACATACCCTTAATGTATTTTTACGTATAATGAAAATGAAATGAGAACCAATCCTACATGTAAAGTCCAAAATACCCAATTAAATGGCATCTTACAGTTTTTTTGTTTTATTTATTTAAAGGGTAAAAGTACACTTTTATTTTTTTTAAACTGATTTCCCCCTAATTTTTTTTAACATTTATATATTTTTTACATGGTGTTAATTTTATTATTACTTCTTTAGAAAAAAATTTACACCATGACTCCATGAGCCGGGGTCTACGGTCATCCATATTATTGTAAATGGGTAAGTCCACGTAGGCCAACCCAGACTCGTACAAGGGTCAGTCACTGTCTCAGGTTAATTTTCAATGGGGGTTGAAATTTATATATATAGAGCCTAAAAATTATCCAAAAGGACAAAAATAAACGAAGTAATGGATTTTAGTTTTCTAAGCCTTAATGGATCAGTGATAAATTAAGGTCTAACAGTCTATTAAATTGATAAATTAGGTCTAAGTCTTAGTAGTTCTAATTAACTGATAAACGATTTGTGCATAGTCATTTGCACATCCACGAGCGTAATAAGGAATTCAAGAATCACAAGGACTAAGGGGCACTCATTTGAAAAAGATAATTATGTAAAGACGGGGCTGAGTTCACATGTGTGCCTATGATTGTTAAGTTTTTTAGTTTGCTCATGTGTATAAGTTTATGTGGACCATGTTGTGTAGCGCATAGAAAGATGCTTATATTAGTGACACGTGAAGGAGTTTATGTATACAAGCTGATTAAATTGTTTCATTAAAAGTAGTGTAACATCCGTCGTCCCAGTATCATCAATATTATCCGTTTTGCCCATGAAAAGCTCACGGATTTGTTTTTGGTCGTCCAGGTGGAGACTTCCCAGAAGGTCACCCATCATGTTATTACTTACACCCTTATCCACGGCTGATGTGGGATTTCCCTAGGATGTTACAACCCCCCCCCCTTTGGACTCATCGTCCTCGATGAGGTTTGCCCCACCATCCTATTCAGAATGTGAGATTTGCCTAAGGTGTGCCTCACGACACACCCGGGGACTCACCGTCTTTGATGAGGTTTGCTCCACCATCCCGAACAACACAAGATTGACTCTGATACCATTTGTAACATTCACATCCTCATACCACAAATATTGTCCAATTTCCCACAAATAGCTCACGGATTTGTTTTTGGTTGCCAAGGTGGAGAATTCCTAGGAGGTCACCTATCATGCTATTACTCTCGTCTAAGCACGCTTAAATATGGAGCTCTCCTCTCGTCCGCTACCATTAAGCCCAAAACGCGTTGGTGATTTAAGAGACAATGCATTTACTTATGAACTAATGATCACTCTTGTCTGCAATCGATGTAGGATTGGCCTAGGATATTACAATGAGCTTACATGAGCAGATTTGAATAAAAGAGGAGATCTAACGGTCACAAGAGATATTGTAATGATTGAGCGAAAGTGATGGTTATACACATTAAGGAAAGTGGTAAGGCCTGTTATGGGTGAGTGATCTAAGGGTCCCAAAATTTTGAGGGGCCTAAATTTTTCCCATGCTACATAAACACACACACAATGCAGCTTTTCTTTAGGGTGGGTAAGGAACCGTGCCTCTATCCTTAAGAGTCCCAGTCCCAGGTTCGAAACTAAATTACTATGTATTAAGGCTTAGGATCCTTCCACACCATCTATAATCCTCACACGCCATTTTTTTCCTATACGGCTCGTATAGGACTATATAGTCGTATAGCACCTGAATCGTGTCAGTTTTCGTTTATAGTGTCTCGTATAGCCCTGCGCGGGTCGTATAGCCCTATACGAAAATTTTTTTTGATATATTATCTGACTTGCACCATATTTTTTTAGCAATTTTATACGTTCTCATAAACCATTTCATGTGTTGTTTCACAAATATAAAATTATGTTTTATATTTAAAAGTTGAATAATATGATATTTTAGAATATAACAAATTGCCTTTTAATATTTACATAACACGTTTGGCTAAGTAATTTATAAGTGTACCCCCAAAAACATTCGTTTAAGATTATATTATGTTACACTTTATAATAGTACATACACAATAATTAATCAATGATTAAACAAACACAAAAACATTTAGCCAAAATATTGGTCCACATACATTAAAATAAAAGTACACCCCAAAATACATCATGTTACAAAGACATGGTCCACATACATAAAAGTAACTAGTTCTCCCTAAAATACATCAAGTTTTAAGCGTGGTCCACATACATAAAGTTCATAATAGTGCACATCAACACATAATGAAAATAAAATAAGAACTACTATGGTGGTGCTCCTGTGCCTGTGGCTCCGGTGCTGGTGGTGAGCCAGGTATATCCGGCACATTGAGAACTGGAATGCATTCCTTTGTCGCCTTGCGGATCATCCAATCCATTATCCACGTTTTTCGACAGTGATTAACAGTGGTTAAAAGGCCGTCTGAATTTTTCTATAAATGTTTTCTATACGGTCGTATAGCCCTATACGACTGTATAGGTTTTGTGGGTTGTTAGGGAGCAATACGGACCATTTAATGCCTATACGGCTCGTATAGGTCTATACGGTCGTATATGCTGCCAAAAGTTATTTTTTTGTCCCATTGTCAGTCATTCGTACCCTATAATGACGTATAGACCTATATGAACCATATAGGCATATTGAGGTGGTGTATAAAGATCACATTCCTTAATTAAATTTGCATCTTTACATGGTTTTTAACTTTCTTACCCAATGCCCAATGGGCTAATATAGTTGGATTATCCTAAACGACTATTATTTTTCTCTCTTATTTACATTTATATTTTATGAGCTACCTTTTACTAGTCTGTAACATATTTTGTCATATATCAAAAGACACAATGATCTTTTTTTCTCAATATTGTTTTTTTAGGTTTTTTTTTCAAGAACGAGAGAGACGGTGAAAACATTTTTGTGTTTTTATTAAATTTTGGGTTATGAACTTTTTATTACTTTTTCATTATTTTTAAGGTATTTTTTTATTTGCTATAAATCATTCTCATCATTCTTGTTGTCTATTTTCTAGAATAACCTAACATATAAAAATATTTGTTTTAATATAGTATTTACTTTGTATTGTAATAAAAATAAACATAATAATTTGTATTGTGTCTTTTTATTTACTACTTTTTACTCTGTGCCTCTGATTCATCCTCATCTATTAATCAATTATGGATGTGTAAAATAGATAAAAAAACAAATAACAAAGTACTAATATACTATATGGTGTTAATATCAGAGGTCTTATTTAGTGGCATGGTATCAAATGATCTTGTACAAATATTCTTACGAGTTTGTTTTTTAGTGATACCGATCTTGTACAAATATTCTTACTAGTTTGTTTTTTAGTGATACCTATCTTGTACAAATATTCTTACTAGTTTGTTTTTTAGCGTGTGCATATAATGGGGGTGTTCTAAAACAAATATTGTTACTATGTTCTATCTTATCGGTTCACTAGTTTCGTTCAAACATGTTTATAAAACTAGATGCGTGATACCTTATTTAAAGATTACAAATATAAAATACATAACGAGTCTAAAAGAAAGTACGAAACTACTTTATTTTTGTGTCGTTTTTATGAAATAAATAAACAAAATATAAAGTTTAATGCAGTAAATAAATCAACAAATTTGATTTAATAAATTGTAGGCAGATATTTCCAAGTAAACAACAACATTATTCTCATATAACTATTATTATTTTTCAAAAGTATATCCTTCCTCACATTATGCAGCAGTTTCCTTGAAAATCAAGCATTTCTGGTGATCTGCAACCAAAGACTTAATAAAGTCAGCACACAATGAACCAAGAATCAAGCCCACTTTGACCTTTTTGGTCAAATGTCTTACATTTTTAATTCAAAGATAATCTAGATAATTTTATGAACTTATAACTAGAGTTTTTGATTTTGTAATATTTGCTATATAGTTCAAAACATGTGTCAAACTTTTAGTAAATTTCAAAAAAATTGTCTCAAATTTATGTTATAATATTAATATGTTTGACCTGAAAAGTCAACCTATAAGAATACATTCTAAAAGATACTACATTGAGCACTTACAGCTTGCCAAATGTTGATATATCAAAACCAGGAGCAAGCTCTTTAATAATATTGTTTGACGGTTGGCCGCATTCTTGCACTTTTTGCATGTGTTCATTGATCTTGACAAAATTACCAGGCTCGGTCTCATAAACCGTATTTACCTCCTTAATGAGTCGATACTGACAAACATAATGGTCGAAGTCTTTTTCGTTTAATTTAGATTTATTTTCTTGTAACCATTTCGGGTATTGTTGTTCTATTTCCTTCATGGGTTCATGTAAAACTTGTTTTGACAGAAGTTGTTGCATCATTGTCTCCATCATAGACTCCAATTCCTGGAGAAAAAAAAGATAAGGGTATTTTAGTAATTCTCAATTCCCAAACAGTTATAACTGAATATGACACTCCTTCCTCATGTCCCATTAAAGCAGCACACTTTCCATGTGATGATGGGGTGTAAACGAGCCGAGCTCAAACTCAAACTCGGCTCGTTTTGAGCTCTTTTTTTTAAAGCTCTAGCTGGCTCATATGTCAGTTATTTAAGCTCGAACCCGACTTATTTATTTTTTATTAATTTATTTAGACATTTATAAATTTTTTATATAGATTTATAATTATCTTTATATATAAATATAATATATATATTATTTAGTTTCTTTTATCATAATTTTTGCATATATATAATATTTATTAAGTAAATACGTATTTAATATTTTAAATTCTATATACGTATGGGCACGCTAGCCTACTCAAGCTCGATAAATGAACTTTGGCTCAGACATGTTTATTTAACGACCTTATTTAGGCTTAGGCTTGGGCTTGAGTTCGTTTAACCTCAACTCAATTCGAGCTTTTAGTGAGAGCCGATCTCGAGTAGCTCACGAGGCCACAAAATCTTAAATCATGACCGGCTTGACTCGTTTGCTTGAAAAGAGTTCATTTTACAATTACTTACTTAGCTTTCAGCATCATTTAAATAAATAACTTTTGTTAAAGAACATACTTAGTGCCTTAAATAAGTTATAACTTATAACCAAGATAATAAATCATGATTAAAACAAAACCATAGAACCATGTTTACCTGAGAACTTGTAAGTTCTTCAAACTGTTTGACCAAATCCTGCAACATTGCATCATCATCATGGTCATATCCGAAACCGCCATTTGCTATAGACTCCAAACCCTTAACAGTCTCCCTTGTTTGCTCCCTCAACTTATTTAATGTGTCGGAAACACGCGACTTGTTCGGCTTTTGTTGCTTCTTACTTCTTAAATCAGGTAATGCCAATCCTAACCCTTTAGGCAAATAATATTCCTCTGCTTTCTTAACTACATCATCTCTGCTTTATCACCAAATCAAAAGACTTCAATAACTACGGTCTACGGGTGTGAATTTCTAACACGACACAGACCTAACACGAAATTCATGGGTTTGGTATAAATGGGTTCGGGTCGAACTCATGAATCCAATTAGTTAAACGAGTCGCGTTCATGTCATACCTGACAGGTTTAAAGGTTGACCCGTTTAACCCATTTCATTTTTAGAAGTATATTTTATGTAAGAAATTAAATCGGTTGGATATCTAATGCAAAAAATTTAAAAATAAAAAAAATTGACAAGATTTTTTTAATTAAAATGCCACTATTTTAAATAAATCTGTATTTTTTGCTTTAAAATTTTAACTAAAGTATTACTCCTATATAAATAAAATAAAATAACTTAAGTTGGATAAAAGAAATAATAATATATAAATAATTTCGGGTCAAGCGGTCATGTTCGGGATAACCCGCGAATATGCGTGTCGTGTTCGCTTTCACACACCTGGCAAGATTTTTGGGACCGGGTCGAGTTCAGGTTCGTGTTAAAAAAAATCGGGTCAAACAAGTCATGTTCACTGTTCAGGTTAGCTCGCGAATATGCGTGTGGTGTTTCACATGCCTCGGGTACGTGTTAAAAAGGTTAAAAATTTTCGGGTCAAGCAGGTCATGTTCGGGTTAGCCTAGAATATGTGTACCTTTTCAGGTTAGTCCTACCAACCCGCGAACACGACCCGTTCAACATCCTTATATACAAAAACAATATCATTTCGGATTTTCGATAAAAAAAAGTTGTGAAATTGCAAAACCTTTGAGCGGAGGAGGCAAGATTAAGAGTCTGGAAATCATCCAAAGCACCTGATTATGATTTAAAACATAGAGAAAATATCAAATAAGAAGTTTGATTTTCCTAAGAAGGCTAAGAATGAGGGTATTTTTGTCTAATACCTTAATATTAAAAACCCACTTAATTTAATTTCAAAAACCCACTTAATTAAAACCCACTTAAATTTTCACTTATCTCATACAACTACCACCGCCCACCGCCACCCACCGCCACCACCTTGCCGGAAAATTTCGCCGGAAAATAAAACACTATAAAAAACACAATGGAAAAAATACTATGAAAATAAAAACACAATGACAAAAACACAATGAAAACACAATTAAATAACACAATGTAAAAAACACAATGCAAAAAACACTATGAAAAAATAAAACACAATTTTGTAAAACACAATTATGGTAAAATACACTTTGTAAAAACCCACAAATTTTTATTTTTTATTTTTATAAAGTAATATGGTATTCATATATTTGTACTCGGTTTGACCCATTTCATTTTAATTCAGCAATGGTTGTCCGTTTGATGTGTTTCATTGAAACGCAATGAGTCTTGGCCCATGTTATTTCACGGTGAAAATTAAGGAGAGAACTCATTGACTTTCGGGTTAACTCATGCATGTACTTTTAGGTATAAACTAATTATGACAAAATAACTAACTGATCTAACATGAATGGGGGCACCTGCCGGGCATTCCCACTTGTCGTAGAAGAAAGACGGTTCAAATGATCACAAGAGGCGGTTTAAAAAAAAGATGATACATCGGAATAAATTGAATTAAAATCTAGATGCCATCCATAGTTTAAAAAATCCAATAGAAAATAATACATATGTATATTTTATCTTCTTCTATACTTGAATACCTCATATTATAAATAACTATATTAAAATTGACATAAAAACCTTATTTAAATTCATAACATTCTTTTCAAATTTGGTATTCAGAATTGGCATTTAACCACAAAATTCGATCGGGTGGTCAAAATAAGTTTTGAAATAAAAATTGTAAGTGCATGGCATAGTAACTAGATAAGATTTAATTCACGGACCAACAAACTAACTAACAAAGCATAGTAGTAACTTAACTAGACAAGATTTAATTAATTCATCCACCAACCAACAAACTAACAAATTACTGCAGCTAACAAGTCCACAGTAGTCACAGTCAACAAAAGCCCAAAAGGTCTTAATAGGTAATAACTAATAAGAAACCATAAACCCTAGTTTCTCTTAAAGCATTCACATCATATCCCCTATATCATATCTCCTATAATTATATGTGGGGAGTTTGTAAATTATGAAGTGGAGTTGTGAGTGTAAATTATAGGGTGAAAAGAGAAATGTAGTGATTTTTTGTAAATTTGGGAAACATTGTTTGCCCATATTTATTTTTTAATATTTGTTGGATTGGTTGTGAGTAGAGGAGAGAGAAAACTGTAATGATAAATGTATAAAAAATATTATTTAATTGAACAAGAAAGAGAAATGTAGTGTTTTTTAGTGTAATTATAAAGATGTAGATGGAGAATGGGATGAGAATGCTCTTAGTCTTAATAGTTAATAACAAAAGCCCAATAGTGGTAATCAGATAAGATTTATTTATTCATTAATTCATTCATTCTTCATCTTCTCCTGCCTGCTCCTCTGTGTCACGGAACCCAATTAACTCAGACTTTGACCTCCCACCCCAGTTGATAAGTGAAAGCGTCCCATTCATACTTGTTAGCCAACAAATCAATGCCCCACTTTGTGTGGGGCCCCTTGCTATCATCCAACAGTAGTATCTTCCCCCATTCTTTTCCCTGTAGATCAGTTTGCACTCGTCAACAAAGTTGCCATCATCTCCAGAAAAGCTTTAATTACATCATCAGCCAGTGGGTTCTTCAGATTCGCCACAGAGTGTTTGTGAGTCAAAGGCAATCTAGACTTAAAAAAGAGGATGTCTATATCCCTCTCGGTAATTAAGGAAGACAGCTTATATGGATTGATCAGCCCCTTGGTAATGGGTTTCAACACCTCCTTTTCTTTCATCTCCTTCAAGCTTTTCACGGTGCCTTTGGTATTGTGATCAGTAGCCCCTGTTTGTTTGTTTGATTGATGATTTTGAGCATTAGAATAGAAAAGTTGCAAAGATAAATATATATTAATAATAAATTAATAAACATATGAAGAAGAATACTTACCAATTTTGAATGGGGATGTGGCCAATACCTGGCTGCCCCCGTAACCTTGCCAAGCGGGTTGACGATCTTTACGTTCACCTCTTCGTATGTCAACACCTTCTGTGACGGTAGAAAGAGGCCTTCCTTTTGTAGTTCTTTAAGGCCTCTAGTCTTGTGGCTTCAATTTTGTTTTGCGAAGTTGAAAACCTCTGTCTTTCCCCATCATTCTAATTTGAAATTCATACACATCAGATATATACTTGATTACTTGATTTCTATGTAAATTATAATAATGTTAATACTCCTGAATCATTCTTGTTATAAGTTTGTGTTAGTGCTTTTTTTATTAACATATAAATTAATCACATAATATTCATATATATATATATGTTCGTGTTCGTTCGTTTATTCGTGTCCGTTTATTTACCAAACGAACGGACGTAAACGTTGGGTTCGTTTATTAAACCGTTTTTTCCTCAAATCGGCCCGGTTTTAAAACCGGTTTGGTTGTTCAAAAGAAGAAGCGGTACCAAAACCGACGGTTTGAGTAGGTTCATAGCCCGGTTTGGGTGAAACCTGTTTTCTTGTAAAAACGGTTCCGATCGATTTGCCATGAATTGGTCTCAAACCGGTTTTTTTACCTCTATAACAAGGTACTCACATTCTGTTTGAAATTTACCAAAATTTGAGTGTATTTTGTTCAAAGCACATCAGAAATTTTAACACATCACAATTGTTAGCCTTCTTCAAATTTTAACGCATCACAGTAGAAGATAACAATTAACAAAACATTAACAGTAACGGTATACAAGTTTCACTATGTATCATTTAATCCTTAATTTGTATGTTCATTTTAATTATAACACATGATTCATCTATTAACTTTACATTATGTTCCACTATATATTCAGGCTAAAGCTTCTGTGAAAGCATCATTAATATAACATAGTCATATTATATCATTTGTGGTCTTTAAAATTCAAGTTTGATAATATATCTGAAATCAATCAGGCTGAATTTCAATCTAAGTCCAAAGTCATGAAATACTAAAAATCCTAAGTCATGCAATTCTAAAGTTGGGTCAGAGAACGAGTGAAAACAAGTTCGGGTCAAACCGGGTAGTTTTGAACAATGTTTATCGGGTTTGGGTCAAAATGGGTTCGGACAAAGGTTAAATGGGTCATGTTAGCTTACGGGTCAAAAAACGTGGTGGGTGGTTTTTTTTAGAAATTAGAAAAAAACAATCGGTAAAATTAATGGACAATTTAAATTCGAAAGGTAAAACAAAGTGCTCACATTATGTTTGAAATTTAACAAAATTTAAATGTTATTTTGTTCAAAGCCTATCACATTTGTTAGCCCACCTAAAACAAAGTGCTCACATCACAATTATTAGCTCAGTTGAAAATTTCCAATCTAGCCAGTTTTACCCAAAACCCGAGAATCACCGTCTCATAATAATGTTATACAACTCCGTTAAAGTTAACACTAGCTGACAATAACAAACAATGGAAAATACCTTAGCCGACAGGATTTTTGAAGCGGCGGAAAACATTTCCGAAAATTTTTTTTACCTATAAATAAATTAGAAGAAGAATCAAAAACCAAACTAGAAATTCAAGTCCATTAACAATCAAAAATCGAAAACCCACTAAATTAATTATGTTTTTCAAATCTCCCCACATTTTCATCACCATTTCCATTTCCATTTCGTTGATGAAATTTTGAGAGTGGTTTTAGAGAGAGAATTTTTGAAGCGGCGGAAAACATTTCCGAAAATCTTTTTTACCTATAAATAAATTAGAAACCTATAAATAAATTAGAAGAAGAATCAAAAACCAAACTAGAAATTCAAGTCCATTAACAATCAAAAATCGAAAACCCACTAAATTAATTATGTTTTTCAAATCTCCCCACATTTTCATCGCCATTTCCATTTCGTTGATGAAATTTTGAGAGTGGTTTTAGAGAGAGAATTTTTGAAGCGGCGGAAAACATTTCCGAAAATCTTTTTTACCTATAAATAAATTAGAAACCTATAAATAAATTAGAAGAAGAATCAAAAACCAAACTAGAAATTCAAGTCCATTAACAATCAAAAATCGAAAACCCACTAAATTAATTATGTTTTTCAAATCTCCCCACATTTTCATCACCATTTCCATTTCGTTGATGAAATTTTGAGAGTGGTTTTAGAGAGAGAATTTTTGAAGCGGCGGAAAACATTTCCGAAAATCTTTTTTACCTATAAATAAATTAGAAACCTATAAATAAATTAGAAGAAGAATCAAAAACCAAACTAGAAATTCAAGTCCATTAACAATCAAAAATCGAAAACCCACTAAATTAATTATGTTTTTCAAATCTCCCCACATTTTCATCACCATTTCCATTTCGTTGATGAAATTTTGAGAGTGGTTTTAGAGAGAGAATTTTTGAAGCGGCGGAAAACATTTCCGAAAATCTTTTTTACCTATAAATAAATTAGAAACCTATAAATAAATTAGAAGAAGAATCAAAAACCAAACTAGAAATTCAAGTCCATTAACAATCAAAAATCGAAAACCCACTAAATTAATTATGTTTTTCAAATCTCCCCACATTTTCATCACCATTTCCATTTCGTTGATGAAATTTTGAGAGTGGTTTTAGAGAGAGAATTTTTGAAGCGGCGGAAAACATTTCCGAAAATCTTTTTTACCTATAAATAAATTAGAAACCTATAAATAAATTAGAAGAAGAATCAAAAACCAAACTAGAAATTCAAGTCCATTAACAATCAAAAATCGAAAACCCACTAAATTAATTATGTTTTTCAAATCTCCCCACATTTTCATCACCATTTCCATTTCGTTGATGAAATTTTGAGAGTGGTTTTAGAGAGAGAATTTTTGAAGCGGCGGAAAACATTTCCGAAAATCTTTTTTACCTATAAATAAATTAGAAACCTATAAATAAATTAGAAGAAGAATCAAAAACCAAACTAGAAATTCAAGTCCATTAACAATCAAAAATCGAAAACCCACTAAATTAATTATGTTTTTCAAATCTCCCCACATTTTCATCACCATTTCCATTTCGTTGATGAAATTTTGAGAGTGGTTTTAGAGAGAGAAACATAAAGAAAACACATGAAATTCAAAGAAAATAAAACCCAAGTAAAGAAAAATTACATTACATTATTAACTTAATTCAAAGAGAAGTAAAAAACAGGAAGCCCATGAAAGAAACGGAAACCTCATTGTTCTAGATGATATTTTGAAGATAAGATGAAAAATCAAAAACCCAAGTTATTAGATCTAGAGAGAGAAACCCGTACTAACACTCTCATTAATTCCACCTTTATATATCATCAAATCAAGGTTCAAACTCCATTCATGAAGAAGAAAATCCACATTTTTATTTTAATGATGAGATGAGATGACCTTTAAATTGTGGGTTTTATTATACCTTCATCATCTTCACCAATGTGTTTTAGAGAGAGAGAGAGAGTCAAGATCTAGAGAGAAAAAGCCCTCAAACTCTATTAATAACAACAAAACTCAAATCAATTCTTTCAAAAACCTTAACATGAGATGAAATTTTGAAGGAAAAAAACCCACAAGCTAGCACACCTTATAAATTTCAACTTTTTCAAACCTAAACCATAAACAAAATTCAGCTCATAAATCATAAAACAAGCTTGGAACTTTACCTGTGTTATATTTTTCCGAGACTTCCGATTCCAACATCATACGCTAGACTATTGTTGTTATGGGTTTGTTCAACTCATGAAAAATAAAAAATCTAATTGTCTAGTCAACGACGCCTGTGTTAGTTAAAGATGTAGACGGGATTAAAGGTTAGACGGTATTATCTAGATTCTAGAGGTGACAATTTGCAAACGGTATTAATCCAGAAAATAGAGAGTTGCTCTCATCGATCGAGAAGCGTTAAGCAACACGGACTCGTAGTCGTAGAGGCCGATTCTCAGATCTGTTCTTCGCAAGCGACCTCAGCGACGCCGTCGTTGACCTTTTTATACGATTAAAGGCTGATTCTTAGATCGATTATTGATAATTGTATTGTAGGTGCAGCAGCAGAAGAAGATAAAACAAAAATTACAGAGAGAATAGGGACAAAAGTTGAAGTTAGGAGAGAAAGAGAAAGTGTGTTTGTGGGGAAGATGAAATAATTAATTTAAATAGAGAGAGAGAGTTCATGGGGGAGGAGGTATAGTAAATAAATCTAACAACTTTAATCATGAGTTTAGACCATGTGTAGTCATAAAGCTCTACTACTAGGGGTTATGCGTCACGTGATATCCAGTCAGAGTTATGGGTTTGTACAAAAGCAGGCTGTAGTCATAACTCTTCACATCCAGGGGTTATACGCCACATGGCGCCCAGTCACTTTTACACTTTTTGTTTTTTTTTTTAATTTTTAATAAGAATAATCAAATAACAATAATATTTTATTAAATCAATATTACAAGAAAATAAAAAAAAAATATTTGTCGTTGTTGTCGTCGTCGTCGTCTTCGTCGTCGTCCTCGTCGTCCTCATCGTCGTTTTCATCTTCACCATCGTCGTCGTTGTCTTCATCATCGTCTTCATTGTTGCCTTCGTTTTGATCATCGTTTTCACCAGGCAGAGGCCGATATATCCAAATATGTTGGACCAAATCCTCCTTTAGTGCGTTATGTATCTCTCTTGACCGCACAGAATCCGAATTTTCGAGTCGTTGCTCCATACTTGCCGGAGTCCGTGGTGGATCCGGGTCCGGTATGAAAGTTGGACATATTGCTCTTCCCTCGTCCTCGATGATCATGTTATGCATTATGATACACGCATACATAGCACATCTCATTCTTTCTAAAGACCACAGACGACAAGGATTTTTAACATAATGCCATCGTTGTTGAAGAACACCAAAACACCTCTCGATATCCTTTCTCGCAGACTCTTGCACTTTTTTAAAATACTGTCTTTTTTCATCCATCGGTTCTTTGAATGTTTTAACAATTATCACGAACTCTGGATATATTCCATCACCCAGATAGTACCCATGATCGTAGAAGTTATCGTTAGCCCAAAACAAAGCGACGGGAACGGTCCCAGATATGTAACTTTCCATCACAAGAGACTGCTCTAAGACGGTTATGTCATTGTTGGAACCGGGAACACCAAAGAATGCCGACCAAATCCAAATGTCGTATGAAGCGATCGCTTGAAGACTGACCGTTGGTCCCTTTTGGTCACCTCGTGTGAATTGACCTTGCCAGGCAGTTGGACAATTAGCCCATTCCCAATGCATGCAATCTACACTTCCTATCATGCCGGGGAAACCATACACCCTTGTATGTGCCTTGTAAAGGCATTGTAGATCGTTAACGTTGGGCTCTCTCAGATAATGTGGTCCATATAGTTTAAATATTCCTATATTTTACAAACTTTTTATAAAATAAATGATCACAGTAAACAAGTGATAAACTATTTAAAAAAACAAAACGTACCGTAACAAAAATACTCCAAGGTGTCCCGAGTTGTTTTTTCGGCCCTCTTTAAATACTCGTCGTTGATGTCGGTCGTGTTTCCGTAGGCGAGCACGCGCACGGCTGACGTAACCTTCTGACTAGCTGTGAATCCTAGCGTCCCTCGAGCGTCAGGCTTTTGCTTAAAGTAATCAAACTCACGCTCCAAATCATTGGTGATGCGCATAAATAAATTTTTAGACATCCGAAAACGACACCTAAAGGTCTTCGGTTTCTTGTATCTCGACGTGTCGCAGAAGTAATCCGCCATCAACCGGTGTTGGCTTCGGCACGATCTCGTTCGATATATGCTCTTGTTAAAACGGGGGGTGGAGAGCTAATCGCACCCGTAACGGAACTCATATACTGTGTCGCGAGCATAATCGCACTCGTAACCGCCTGTTTCTCCTCCACGACCTGGGCTTCTTGGTCGGGCCCGAAAAACTGTTTATATATAAATGGAGGATCCACATATAGTGAATTTGGTGTAAAAGAATTATAGAGTTGTAGAGTTGAAAGAGAATTTTTATAAATTTGATAAGTTTTGATTGGGAATTAGTTGGTTTAATATATAAAGAAATTAATTTTTTTTATTTAATCACCAACGGTAACATTCAACGGTCTATTTTTTGATTTTTGTGCCATCACCCGCGTTTTATACACAACGTAGCAAAAAAAAAAACTCTTATAACGCAGGGGGGTGCGGTGTACCCCCGCGTTTTAGTCCTAAACGCTACACAAAACTCACCCACTACGGGTGGTCTTAGTTTCATTTTATTAGTTATTGAATAAGGTGTCAACTTTTCATTGGTTCACTTTATAAAGCATCGTTTTCTTATTAACATATCGTTGGCGTCCATTTATGGAAGGACATTTTAGGAATTTTGCAAACCTAGGGGCAATTATGGAATCTCTATTTATTAAAGGTGTGTTTTGGAAATTTATTGTGGAGACGATTGAGTGTAAATTAGATAAGGTTTTTGTTTTATCACAGAAAACAAGTTATTTTCTATTAAAAATTTCCTATAAATTTTTTACGACGTATATTTCCAATAAAAAAACAACCTTCAACTTTGCTACAGTATTATTTAATAAATATTATATTAAGTCAAAATGGTTTTTGTAGGAAGTTTACAGTCACATGTTTTTATAGCAATTTTGTAAAAAAAGTTGTTGGAAAACGGTTGAAAAACGATTTTCAAGATGTGTTTTTTCAACGTAACTTTTTGTTAGAAAATTGTTAAAAACTGAATTTTCTTACAAATTTCCAACGAATTCAGTTGTAGAATAACATCTATTTTTCTAGTAGTGTAAAATAAAAGTAAACTAAAATTAAAAAATATAAAAGATAGAGAATTGCATTTATAAAATGCAACAGATTTCTCGTTTACATTTTTAACTAGTGGTATTATCCAGCGCGTTGCGCCGTGCAGATGGTAAAACATAGGCATGCGGTAACAAAACCTAAGCGTTGTTGGTCCCAGGTGGTAAGTCAACGCGGATTATGTTGGCTTTCATCACGTTTATTACGATACAGAAACAAAAACAAAAACAAAATTGGCATTCGGACGGTTTCGTTATGTTTGTTACAATACCGGGGTTAAAACAAAACACGGTAAGTCGACAGGAATATGGTTGGATTCAGTCACGTTTGTTATGGTATTGGAACAAAAACAAAACTGACATTCAATCGGTTTTCCTTACGTTCGTTAGGTTACCAGAATTAAAAGAAAAAAAAACACAAAATGACGCGAACTAATAGGGTGCCACAATGCGACCTAATGGGGCTTTGCGACACCAAAGTTGTCTTTTATTAGTAACTAGTAAAATTTACCCGCGCGTTGCGCGGCGAATTCGGTGGTTAAAACTTAGACGTTGTCTTGGCGGGTCAATGCAAATTTTTACATCTAATTTTCCATACTAACTTTTACGCGTTCAATACGTCTTTCATTAGGAGAATACAACTATTCTTCAACCTATGTTACTAGTTAAGCTATAGTTTGAAAACCAAAAACCTTATTTGATATTTGAACACTAATAAAGTTAAAATTTTATAAGACACATATTTAAGCTTATCTAATATAAAAGAATAGTTTGTTTTGGATTTTGTTGGATTGTGGTGTTCGTCGGTAAGGCTAGTTGTTATGCCTTCACGCCAAGGCGTTAATATACGATGTCACATTTTTTTTGGCCGCCAAACCATGCAACCAATTTTAATTCCGGCGCCATCCAAGCGCTATGAGGGTAAGCGCTAATATGTTCACGGCACTATTAATGGTTTTTCAAGGGGTTGAGGTGGTGATCAGTGTAAGGTGTGAGCCCAATTTCTACTAATATTACTTTTTAATATACGAACCAAATAAATGATTATACTAGATGACAAAAATATAAAGTTTATGTAAAACTATGTATATATAGACAAATGTTTTTTAATGTTCTATTTTCTATTTATTATTATTATTATATTTTTTGCATTATTATATTTAGTTTTTTAATGCTATATTATTGTTACTTAACACTGTTTTTCCAAGTAAATTCAGTTTATTTAGTTTAATATTTTTGTTTGCATTTTAATAAAAAAGAAAAACAAGAATAAAAATAAACAATAATTAGGAAATAATTGTCTGCTAGTTAAATCATAGCACGCCAGTTAAGAGATTGACTAGTTAAAATTTACTGCATACGTGACAATGATGTGGCGCTGATGTGTTGTTTTAACTAGAAAAACTTGTTAAATCATAACAAATAACCTAATGATTTTTGATTGCTCGAAGTCCTAATATCATTTTTCGGCATAATACGCGAGACAGAGGCACACGTGTTTATTCTTTATTGGTTATATTTGTTTGATCATTTGGAGGTGGTTATGTAGAGGGCCAACTCGAGAGTTGCTTGGTTTGATGTTTATAGTGGGAGCATGGCAATCCATGTGAAACTGGTTGGACCAATAGGAAGGGAGTTTCGTGAAATGTCTTTAGTCCCATATAGTCTTGTTAGTTTTAAGTATTTATATTTTTCTTTGTTTGCATGTGCATGGGCTTGTTAGAAAGGTTTGTGTCTGTATTTGGGCCGGTAGATATAGGTGGTTTCGTTGGTGGTATGTTATATGGGCCTCACGTGGGATAGATACGGGCCTTTATGTAGGTTTGTTAGTGTGCCAAGACAAGTACAAAACGGTTTTAAATCCAAACCGTTTCGGGTTAGAAAGTGGTATGGATTGGTAAACTCTTAGTTAAAACCGGTTTGGGTCAGGTTGGGACCGATCTGGTTGAGACCGGTTAGGATAGGGCTGCTTGAAAAAACGATTTTCAATTTTTTTTAAACGAACTCTATGAACTTAACAAAGATAACTAAACTTCACTATTTATTTATACTCTTAAGTACTAGATAACGCCATAAATTGAAGTTACACACCAGATGAACTGACATTTGGGAAGGGGGTGGGAAAGGGGACGTCAACACATGTAGAGTTGGGCTTAGGACTAAAGTGATATTTGGGCCCGGAACGCTCTTCCAGTAGGTTGTGCCGTAGGTTTGGATAGAAGTGCAAAAATCGGGTATTAGAAAAACCCGGGTTCGGGTATGAAACTTGGTTCGGATATAATCGGGTATTAGTAATACCTGGGTCGGGTTCGGGTCCGGGTATTGGCTTTAAAAACCATACCCTATGTACCGGATTGGCTATTGAGCCGAGTCTTCAATACCCGGGTATTTTAATACCATAATCCGGGTATTGAAAAAACTCTTTCTAGGTATTTAAATACCCTATTTCCGGATATTAAAAAAACCTTTTTTCTGTAGCCTTCTTATGTGAACGGGCATGCTTCGTTTTTTTATATCCTAATTCCATTTTTTTTGCATACAAACCTCAAAGTACATTCAAACATATATAAACAACTAAACAATTGATATAAAAAACATATATTTTATGTGTTTTAGATTGTTGCTTGTATATCAAAAGGAGCTGCTCTAAATAAGTTTTTATATCAAATATGTTTCAAAAATGATCCCGTTGGAAAACGGCTATAGATGCGTGGGTAGCCATACAACCACTGCCAAGTGCCACATGTGCGCAAACACTAATATTCGGGTATACAAAAATATCCAGTTCGGGTATGCAAGAAACCCAGTTTGGGTATGCCAAAAACTCGGATTTCTGGTATAACTAGAATCGAGTTTCTGGTATAACTAGAACCGGGTTTCAGGTATTATCAGGTTTAGATCGAGTATGAGTTCGGGTTTCAGCATTGAAAGGCACACCCTATCCGTACCCTACGGGTAGAGTCGGGTCCGGGTATTAAAAACCCGGGTTTAAAAAAACCGGTACCAGGATTTTTTTCGGGTCTGGTTCCAGGCTCGGGTTTTTTGTTGCACCTCTAGGTTTAGAAGCCTGAGGTGGGCTCGAAGGACCGAAATCCCACCATCTGTTCGTTGTTTTTTTGCCTTTTCTTCTTAACACACACAAATCCATGTTTATCAACATTAGACATATTAGATTGATTGGACCTAACGGTTCTTTGGAAGGAATAACAACCGACTCATGAAAAGAAAAAGAATTTATAGACCACAATTTTTTACAAAGTGGCGGTTTCCATTTATAGTAAATTTCTAAGTAAACCAACTTTCCTGGGATAACCATCACGAGGTGGAATGCCATTTTCACTTGAACCTTTGGATAAAAACAATTTTAACTGTGACTTGGCCATGTTGGAAACTGTTTTTTTTACATGCGTAGTTAGGCCTAGTTTTTGTTGCGCCTTTCATCTTGGGCTACTTTTAGGCTTTAGTCTATGTTTCTAATAAAAGTTTGCCAGGGAAATTTCGGAATAATACGAACTTCTCTCTTTATTATTATTAATTTTTTTCAATTAATCTGAACATCAGTATTTGACTTATTGACTTCCGGCTTAATCTGAAAATAGAATATTAGAAAATGTACAATTTTTTAGGCTGAGAAATGTGTTTGGTTAAGAGTTAATATAATCATATGCATGTGGATAGGTTCTTACTCTCTTTTTTCCTTCTTAACCTTCTCTATAAATTGTGCACTTAATATAATCATATCCATGTCCATATGTGGATTTCGAAGTCCCCAACTGAACCTCACGACTATCAAGTATATATATATTTAATAAAATTAATTAAACTTAAAACTCACCATCTTAAAACCCGTTTATGACAATATGGATAATTTCCGGTCTATTTGTTATAACCCGCATGAGGAAGCACTCTTGTATTACCTTCCATTCCATTCTAATGTTGTTTTGCTAAACACGTTGGTTAACCCTTCGACTTCCGCCAATTCAAACACTTAACAGTAAACCTATTTTTTAAATTAATTGTCAGTTTTGATTTTATGAATTTTGGCCCGGGAAGAGATAAATGACCTCAGTTATTTGCTGGATATCACTGGTGAGCAGTTATTGATCCCCGAGTTATGTAACTGAGCAATGATTAGAAATCTTAAAGTAAGCGTTTTGCATCTTAAAGCCAAAGCAACCCGGATCCTTGCTAACAATTTGGTTTCATAGTTTGAACGGATTTTTTTGCAGGAATATGTGATCTAAAGGGAAAAAAAGTGGTTTTAGGTGGTTGACTAAAATTTAAATGGTTTTAGGTAATTTGCTATCTCATATAGTGGATTATCAGTATAGGTTAACTTACTTTCCACTTTGCTATCGACATCATCCATTGTTCAACAAGTGTTGCACATGTGTAATTTGCTATCTCAAATAGCGGATTACCATAAGTCTTTTTACCGACATTTACCATCTGGAAACTCCGTGGGCAACCACGTGGAAAGGAAGCTAACGTGTAATGGTAGCCCGCTATCTGAGATCGCAAATTACCTAAACTCACTTAAATTATAGTTACCTAAAACCACTTTTTTTCCTTTAAATCACCCAACTCAGAAAAAAAACGTTGGTAATAAATTGATCACTTTAAAATAAGAAGTAATGATCAAAATATATCTCTCATCGCTTATAATCTAACTATCTTCTATTCTGAATTAGCAAAGAATTAGAAAAAACACACACAACTTAACATGGCTAAAACAGTAACAAAATTATTACATTATTTCCACGTCACATAATACATAAAAATTACATCAGAAGAAGTTATTATGTGTAACATTATTAATTAATAAATAAAAAGGATATTATCTCCATAATATTATCTCCATCCATCATATCTCTGGTCTCCACTCCGGCTCTCCTCTCATCTCCGCCTCTGATGACCGATGGATGAAAGCGGTGGTCCTTCCTCCCTCCGATGGTGGTGAAATTGATCTAAGTCTCCGATGATAGATTTTTGGTGGTGTTCCAACTTCCAAGTTTCCATATGATTTTTTTATGATGCAATCGTTTATTATATAAAATATAGGAAGAGCAAATAGAGACTTAATTTTTCCCATGGATTTGGGTGCCCCGAGCAAACAACCCACAAATTATCTTTATAAAACGGTATCCGCAAGCGACACTAGCCCTCACGGTGGATTCTCGGGTCCTCGTCGTGCAATGAGAAAGAGTTTCCTACATTGGTAAGCTAGAGCCTAGAATACTTCTCACACCAAAATTACCATTTTGCTACTCAATTTTTGACTAATGCTATTGGACCCATAATTCATGGTATGTTTGCAACTTGACTCAAATAATAAATGGACATTAATGTTTTGAATTGCAAAAAGGCCGGAGTGTTTTTGTAAGTGCAAAAAGACTTCTTGCGGATGATTCGGTCTTCTTCATATGGTATGCAATTTGTACACATCATAATATCATATATTTCACATGAATGAAATAAATGTATTTTTGCACAGGAATTAGAAAAACCAGTTGCTGTTAGGAATCCTGCGTGCGAACCTATCTCAAAGCGTTATGCCTTCTTCGGTTTTATTCAATGACAACATGTACCTTGGGCTTCTGTGCACATACTGCAGCCACTAATAGCCGATTCACCATTTGTTATATATTACACAGCCTTCATAATTTACATAAGTAGTACTTAGATATAAAATGATTGAATTTTCCATTTATTTAACATATAAAAATGGATAAGAGTTATCAAAAGGTTCTGAAATGTTTATAAAATAAAAACCTTAGTTCATAATTTGTTAAAGATTTTTTTAGACCGAAAGAGTTAAATATGTCAAATCTCGGAGACCAAAAGCGTAATTATATTCTATTATTTCATATTGTTAGTTGTCAAATTAAAACATATATACTGTGACAAACCACAAAAATAAAAAATAATTCTAGAAGTTAGATTAACAATTTTGAGAAAAAAAAATGATGTTTTTAATTATCAAAAGACATCAAGAACTAGATTCTATTAGTTTTTATTTTTATTACAAGTTACATACTTTATTAAGTAAACAAATACATAATAATAAGGCATTTTGGGAACTTTTTTGCGCAAATTTGTTACATTACGCCATATTGGTATCATTTAATTGACATCGTTGGTAGATCGATCAGCGGATGAATTCATGAAGAGATCAGGTGAACCCAACCTAGTAATATTAACATAATCTGGTGGACCATGAGCCGACAATCCTGCAATCAAAAGTCCAGTTACTCTCCAACCTCTGCAAGTGTAGGTTTCAAAGTATTCTGGCCCATTTTAATAATGCATGATAAAGATCCTTAACAACTCCCAAAACGCATTTGCAAACATGGGTATTATAGACAATATTGAGAAGTAGTTCTTGTTTGGTTCTTCAGGGAGCACCTACAACAAGTAAAAAGCATTAAGGGTAAGTTTAAATGACACACTAGTCACAAAAGTTGTTTATTTTGCGAGAGGGCGTGGATTATTTACCTGACCCTTGCAGAAGCTATTGTAATAATGACAGTCACCAAAATGCTTGAAGTATACATCAGAACTATCAAAGGGTACTCTTGGCACCAAATCGTTGCAATAAACAAACCTAAGATACCTTGAACCATGACTTGCCAACACCCCTTTCATGTGTTCACCAAATTGATGATCTCCAACCCTAGGTTGTCCAAATGTGTACACCCCTTCGAGTTTTGATAGCAAATCAGTCTCGTTATGGTACGCTAAAATGGCTGGAAAAACTACAGATAATGCGGCTCCTAAACTATGCCCGGTTAAGAAGAATTTAGCATTTGGGTTGTTCTCAAGACGCTCTTTAAGCTTTTGTCTTATCAGGTAGTAAGCATATGGGTTTTGGTTGTCTGATTTGATGTCTTTTGGCAACTCTTGGCTCTTTTGCAATCCTAAGGCTTTCAAGAAACCTGCATGAACCTTGCCTATACCACAAAGCTTGTACCATGATAGATCAACATCCGAAGACCAGTCTTTAGCATTGAAAGGTGATGTGCCTCAGAAGGAAACACCTATGAGCTCAAAATCCCCTTTCTTACCGCTCCACATGAACCCTTGTGTGGTGTAATCTTCTTCATAATCTGAAATAAAAATAACTCTTAGTTTTATTTAAGATGCAAGAAATTTTTCGCTTTTTATGAGATATGTAACATACTTTTTCTTAACACTAATGCAACTTCTGGCACTAAATGGCTTAAGAAAGTATGTTGTACAAAATGCTTTATTTTGGTAATGAATAACAACCTCTTTTCATTAAATGGTTATAAAAAAGTATGTTGCATATGTATCTAAATATGATAAATGAATATAAGGAAAAGAGTTTACAATCATGAAATTACCATTCCAACAATCGAAGATCCCCAAGAACTCCATCTGTGATCAGGTAATCGATTCTGTTAACTATGTGGACCGAAATTTACTAGTATGAAGTACTTATCAATATAGTAATAATACTAACAATAATATGGTACAAGATATTCGCCTAATTAAGTTTTTTGTTTTTAACCTTCCAATGTTTCTCGACGGTTTCTTTGATATATGCCTCGTTTTCATACGCAGATTTAGCTGCCATAATAGCAAGCGCACTCGTGTACCTGGGATCATCATGCTTAATTCTATTGTCTAGATCCCTTCGTATGTCTAATAGCTCAATCGACGGCAAGTACTCCGGCGACTCTTTATTAGGAAGCTCCATTTTTCCTACGTACATTGTATTCGCCGATTAATATCAAGCAATTGAAAGCTTTAGTTTATTTACCAATGTGGCAATGTGACGTTAATGATAAATATCATCAAAATTAAAGAACATCGATAACGTTCTATACTGTTTTTTTTTAATTTTTTTCTTTATTAACAGCAAATTGTTACACCGTTTCCTTGTCTACTAAATATGGGACTTGAACCCTCACTATTTAGGAGAGACTTCAAGTTAACAACCACTACGTTTACACTGTTTTAACTTCACAAAATTATGCAAAAATGCATGGATCAAAGTAGATCTAAAATACTAGATTTGGCACATTAGTTATACACGTATATGATTAATTTAGTGAAAAAAGTAAACAAACATAATTAAAATACTAGGTATAACATTAATTGACAGGTACTATTGCTGCATAAGTACAATAGAATGAGCTTCGACGTAACCCCCCAAACGGGCAAGTTGTCATAATCTATACTCTCTAATAAAAGTCTATAAGTTTTGTCACTTGTCACTCCTACATTAAACTCACATTTTTTAACAAATTTATATTAATAAAATAATAGTTACCATTCTTAAAATTTTTGCTTCAAAATTTGTTAATTTAATATTTACTTCATATTTTTTTTAAAATTTGATATTTATAATTATTTTTTACTTTAAAACTGTTTTAAAAACTATTGTACAACGACTGTGTTAATAGTGTTTATCGGGTTTATTGTTTCTTGTATACTGATTATTTATTAAATATTGTATTTTCAAGAACTGTCTGTGTAGTACACGGGCCTCAAACTAGTTATAATATATTTTATAATCCATCATGATTCATCCCAAAAGATATCACTACCAATGATCCTGGATCTCTTAAATCATATATAGCATATTTTTTAAGTTTTTAATTCACAATTTAAGTCAAGTTAAAAACAAATATAAGGTGTGATCGATATATATATGGTACAAATAAAATTAACATAAATATACAAATAACTAAAATAAGTTTTGAACTAGAAAGAAGATCGGATGAACCTGTTACTATATTCAAAAGTAGCTTAAAGAAGCCTCCATTTGTGTGCATGAAGTTGGGCATAAATTCGATCGCTGAGCCAACCAAACCCAATGGTTTGTAAATTAAACGAAGAAACTTTTGAGCTACAACGGATATGAAGATGAGAAACCGCAGTGAAAAGCTTTGTTCGGTTGTGCCAACAGGACAGTCGATGAACTTCCGGCTTCCGAGATTTTTGGAGAACAAAAGCTTGATCAGATCCCATAATCCGACATCTTTTGGGCTTAGTAGCATATGATCTTCGTAAAATAATTTGGCGCATGTTTTTGTACAAGTGTCTTCAGTAGCCATAGTCAATGGCTGCTTAATGTTTACAATAGAAAAAATGGTAGAGAAATATGTTGTGCAGGTGCCCCTACCACTTGGTTCCTAATTTATAAGAAAATTAGTCATAGTGGTTGATTATAAGTTAGTATAATATACGCTCGTTTTAAATAAAGACATGTAATTTAAGTTTTTATAAGATACTTTCAAATTCTTAACTCTACACGTGAGGCACACCTTCCGACCAGTTCCGTTTCACGTGACGGTTAGTAAAAATACGTGTACTGTACAAGCTAAAAATCATGCACTATTAGAAAATAGATACACTACCATCAATAATAAATCACCAAAGCACACAACCCAAAAAACAAAAAACAAAAACCCAGGAAAAAGAAAAGAAACACTATCATATTGTAAAATCTAATGTACATGCGGAAGCGTATTTAAATGACTTCACTCAAGACACCGTTTTATTTAAATGTTTGAATTAAATGATTTAGTCAGCATGATTAACTCGACCAATGTTTATCAATAATCAACAATAATTACAAAATTGAACAATATATCCTAACCCGGCCTGTTTAAGCTAAACAATTCAAATATTTAAACTGAAAACAAGATAAACATAAAATTTAAAACGATAACAAAACATTATAGGGAATAATGTCTTTGTTCAACCCACGGTTTCGTGTTGCCCTTTGTCCCGGTGCAATGATACATCAGCTCCTTTATACCTCTCCTGCGTCTCCTCAAACCCTCATCCTGGGTCTCCATTTTGCGTCTTCTAGCCCAAACCACCCGTAGCATAAACCTTGGATAAGGGTCCACTAAACGCGAGCACAACATCCAAGCCCATGAATGTTCATACATCAAATTCCATGGGTGATCGGTCATATTAAGGAGATGATGTTTGTAAACCGATTATTAGAATAGGGATCGCTAAGATTCAAATCAGTATTATTGACGAAATCTCATTGACCAATAAATATGTTTGTAATTATCTACAAAATCTTTTAAAATGTAATTTTAAAAGCGAGTCGCTTATAACCAACAGAATCTAGATTAGCGATCGCCATTATTCAAATAAGTATCGACGAAATCTCATTAACCAATAAATATGTTTGTAATTACCTACCAAATCCTTCAAAATGTCATTTTAAAAATCAGTTGGTAATTCGTCGTTAATAACCAACAAAATCTATAATCTAGGAACAACTGACAGTCACCAACGGGCACCCAATGCAGATAATTATCTATATAGATAAAAATCTAAATGTCGGTGCCACAAATGCACTTTTTAAGATATTATATTTAACCTTCTATACAATAAACTTTGGAGTTGTTAACTTGGTCTAATGGCTGAAGACATTACATATAACTCTCCTTATGTGTAGCGTGCGCGAGTTCTTTTCCCCTAGGCATCATTTGTTTTTTTTTATTCTTCTATGTTTCTATATGTATGTGTTGTTTGATTGCTTTTATAGTTTTTTTCTTTTTTAAGCATGTTTTATTTGTTTTAAATATGATAACTTAACGAAATTATTTTTTATGTTTAGTTTCGGTACCCGTAATAAACCTAACTGATTTCGATCGAATTCGTGTTAACTTGCTACTGCTACACCCATGTTTTAAACATGTTAACTTGACGGAATTTTTATTGGCTTAGTCCTGGTACAATAACAAACGTAGTCGGAATCTTTTTTTTAACATGTTGGTATTTTGTATGTACGAGTGTCACTATTATTATGGGTGTTCATTATTTTATTTTTTGGGTTTAATGCATATGCCAGTACGAGCCTAACCGATAGCGACCACATTCGTGTCACTTTGATTTTAAGTTGTACGTGTGTTGATACTGCTTTGGACGTTTACAAAGTTATAGTATTTGATTTAGTGTTGATGACGTAACGAATTGAACCTATACCAACTGAACTTGTGTCCCTAGCTGTAACGCGACGAGTTTGTTACCTAGTTAATGTTGAATTTTGCCGTCATTTGATGGGAACTATTTTCCTCAGATTGGCGGTACGAATAAGATTCTCCAGCTAGTCTTTTCATTCATTTGTCAGTGTTGATTCTTTTAAGATCTCATCGTCGTTAGTTCTATCAATACTAAGGTCTATAAACATCAATGTAAATCATCTTGTTGGGCCCTATTTTGTATTGTAGTCTTTCGTATTATTTCACTGTATTAATGATGTATTATGTTAGCTTTCTGTTTAGTTGTAATAATGTTTGGGCCCGAGGCCTTGTAAACAAAAGCCCATTGGGCCGTGAATAATGAAAGTGGGATATCATGGCTTCACATATAGAAGGTAAGGATGCACATGCTACACATAACCTTTTTGCAAAACTCATCTTATTTTTCCACCAACTCTCTCTACTTCCTCTCTTCCTTTGCCATTTCCGAAAATAACCAAACACACAATAAGATCCGATATCTCGGACACCCAAGTGATTTCCACTAGATTGGTGTGAGATTGATCCAAGAACATGGTGTTGATCCCATCTCTAGAACCTTCATACCCCGACCATGCATCATGAACAAAACCCTAAATGGTAAGGATTGTTTGATTTAATTCAATACCTATAACATGTGTGGATCCGATATGATCCACACTATATATATATAGGGGAGATTTCAATTAAGAACCTCTTTGAGTTTTAAGAACTCGAAAGAACTCAGTGTAACGATTTTTTTTTCGAATTTTTTTACACATGCGTAATATATGTAAGTTACATATACGTAAAAAAATTACAGAAATTTTTACGCACCGATTCGACTTTTTACACATGTGTAACGGACGTAAAAGTTAGTGTAACCACTTACATATTTATTCTCTCTCCTACTTTGACTTTTTTGCCAGATTTAATCTCAACCACATATTCCAATCAATTTAATTAAATGTGTGGCCTATAATTGAGTTCTTAAGTTCTTAAAACTCAACATGGTTCTCAAAATATCCCCCCATATATATATATATATATATATATATATATATATGTTTAAGTTCAAGAGAGAAATGATATTAGTGCGAGAAATGCGAAAAATGAATATGAGCCACTAGTTTTATTTTAGGTTTTAAATATTTAAAAATAAATAAAAAAGATTTAATGCAACAATAAATGCACCATCTCTCTCTAATTAACACAACTAATATAACCATAATGAATCTCTCTCTTATTAATATATCTAACTAATTTAACTATAATAATTAAAAAGATAAAAGCACTACTTTAGTTTTATTTTTTATTTATGCATTCTTCATTTTATTCAACATAAATACAATTTATTCATATAATACTATTTCTTAATATTAAAAAAATAATTTCCACTCAATTTATTAGCATATATCAACGTGTTTTTTAACACTAAATACCAAAACATAATATATTTTCTTTTTCAATTGGTATGGCTATAAATATTATTGTCATAAACAATAATAAAAATATCATACAAATGTGTCCATTAAATGTAACATAAATATACAACCTACACAAAGTTGTTTTGAGCAATAAAAATGTATAATATACAAAAAACATATAACTTACATATGTAATTCGACATCAACAATTATATAAACTACACAAAGATACACATATCCTACTCATGCGTAGGTTATATGTTTTTTATATGTATGTTATATGTTTTCTTTTTTTAGAACAAGTGTAAGTTATATATTTTTGTGTAGGTTGTATATTTTTTATTGACATTTAATGCAAACATGTGTAAGAGTTTTTTGTATTATTCATCACAATGTAACTACATGTTGATTGATATTGATATGTTGAGTTTGAAGAAATTGGTTTTGAATAAAAAGAAATTAATGTATGAATAAATTGTATTTGCGTAATATAAAATTTTCGTGTGTAGGTTATATCTTTTTCGTGTGTAGGTTATATGTTTTCGTGTGCATATGTATTTTATTGATGATGAATTTTGTGTGTAGGTTATATATTTTTCGTGTGTAGGTTATATGTTGTCTTATTTCTTAGTTAAAGTGTAGATTATTCGTTTTTGTGTAGGTTGTATGTTTTTTGTTGATATCTAATGCAAACACATGTAAAATAGTTTTTTTGGTATTATTCATTATAATGTAAATATGTGTTGATGGATATTAATATATTGAGTTGAAAGAAATTAGTTTTGGATAGAAAGAAATTTTACTGTATGAATAAATTATACTTGTGTAGGATAAAAATTGAAGACACAAAACATAAGTTATAAAAATAAATAAGTTCTTAATATTTTCCAATTATAATGATTTAATTAGTTATATTAATTAAGTAGATAAGTATTATGATTAGTTATATTAATTGAAGAAAGAGAATGATTAATACTTTCTTTATTTAGCTTTAAGAATTTAAATTTAAAACAAAACTAGTGGTTCATATTCATTTTCGCATTTCTTGTAGTAATATCATTTCTTTCTTGAACCATCCCCTGTATGTGTATATATATATATATATATAAATATATATGGGATGGTTATTCTAAAAAGAAATAGTTTCCTACCAAATGTCAAAAATTTGTTGGTTCTTACAATTCCTATGAAACTCCTTATTCTTATTTGAACCCTTTTATATATATATATATATATGTATATATATAGGGTAGGGTTAATGTAAAAAAATAATATTTTTGTGAGAAGAATAAGAATAGATCTAGGCCCTTGGATTTATGATCTAGTGGTTGAGATTGGTAGTTTCTAAATAATTGTATTGTTTCATATTTACATTGTATAGTGTCATATTTAGGTGGTTTGTTTTATTTTAAAGCTCTTCTCACACTTCTCACAAAACATTTTTTTTTTATTTGAACTCTTTTCTATATATATATATATTATTGAATTGTTTAGATTAATTGTAATGTTACTGGGTGCGATAGATCCTGGTATGACTGATGCAAAGATAAATAACGTGGCGACCGCTCTACTTTTCCAATCCATACCCGAACAACATATTTTGCAAGTCGCCAGTCTGAACTCGGCAAAAGAGATGTGGGAAGCAATCCGAACCCGACATCTAAAAGCCGGACGATAAGAGAAGTAAGTCTTCAAACATTGATAGCTGAGTTTGATGCTTTGATGATGAAAAATTCAGAAAAAATTGACAATTACGCAAACAGGATATCGGAGATCTCTTTGAATTCTGCCACGCTCGGGTAGACTTTCGAGCAACATAGAACTGTTAACAAATTTCTCACAATCTTACCTCGTCGATTTGGTCATATTCTTGCTTCGCTTGAACAAATCCTAGATCTTAAGGCGGTTGAGTTTGAAGACGTAGTGGGTCGGCTCAAGGCCTACGAAGAACGACGAAGAAATCCAATCAGTAGATCAAAGTAAACTACTGTTTCATTATTCTGATCCGTTTAATAATCAGAACTGGGAATTAAGTAGAGGAAGGGGATGAAGATGTCACACCCATTTCTAAGGCCTAAGAGTATGACCAACAGTTGGTACCACAATTGTAAATAAATCAGAGTTACGTGTTTAAGCGGAAGTCTTGTTAAACTTGTGGATTTAATATTTACTTTTACAAAACACGGGATTTTAAAATACCCGTTTAAGTTATATCAAAAGCATTACTTGTTATTTACAAACCACCATTAATATTTATAAGTTTAAACAAAAAGATTTGAGCCATCGGATATCTTGAGCTTCTTCGTTCATCAAGTGCTAACTTTGATTACTTGCAATATGTAAATAAAATACGTCAGCAACGAATGCTGGTGCATATGCTGACGCTAAAATATTTTCTTTTACTTTGTTACCCCTCGAGACTACGCTTGCCTCGGCCTATCGTGGCTTAGGAATAACAAAGCTAAAACAACACGTTTATAAATTCAAGTCTCTACACTAAATACCTTAGCAAACATCGCAGCGTTCGACTTAGTTAAGTACCCGTATGTATGCACATGGTCGTGCTTCCCGCGGGAAAGCGTCTACGACTAGGTGTGGTGCGGTGTGCCCACCGCGTAGTACCACATATATAAGGATCTACACAAACGTATACTACATCCTGAGGGCTAGGCTTATACTCTTATTTATAACGGTTTTAGTAACACATAGTCCCCTATAAATCATTTTCTTATAACACGTTTGACTCGTTTGAAAAACAGTTTGTAAAGTTTGGGGGAGTATTCACCTTTTCAATTTGGGATCGGCTTCAAAAACCATCCGAGAGTCTTTCCCTTGCTATCTCGCACCTATAGTACGAGTATAATCATTTGTTAGTCGGATATACAATCCGGCTTAAGACCTTTAGTCATATTTTATAATCTTTACCTCGATGAACCTTTAGTTTAAAATCTCTTTTACTTTAAAACCTTTAGTTTTAAAAGTAATTTATAAACCTTTAGTTTATTTATAAAACCCTACGTTTTTTCTTCTCTAAGAAACGTATTTTTTTCTTTTCTTTATTATTTAAGAATAGTTATTATTACTTAAATAATATTTTCATAACAAAGAATATATATACTTACACACATATATATATTTATCGATATTCATAATTCTATCTTTTATTCTTTCTTTGTTATGTTTTCTTTTCTTTTATCGAGGTATCGAGTATAACCTCGACTTTAAGGTTTAAGCCTTTTATAATATTTTATTATTATTTTCATTGGCGTTACGCCTACCTTTGTTGACTTATGGAAACCATAAGTACTTGAGCATCACTCCAACGCCGCTTCACCTTCTTTTTCTCCTCAATCAATCTTTCTTTTCGTCACCTTTCTTTTAGCACGCCAAACAATGAACACCAAAATTCACCACTCGTCGGCACGCCTTTCGAGACTAATCACCATGGTGTCAGAAGATAACAAACTTCTTCTTGGTGGGTACGTCGGTGGAAGGTGGCATGAACTTCGAGGAAACGAACATGGAAATCGAGGAATCGGGACACACTTTTCTAGGTGGATCAAGGAAATGGTTATGAACTTCTAGTGAGATGTTAGAGAGAGAGAGAGAGGATAGCTGAATTTGTGTGTGAAAAATGAAGATCTCGGACCTGCTATTTATAGACAAAATCTGTAGACCCATCGCAATACGTGATGGCCTCCTGGTCACCCGTCGCGTATCGCGACGTAGGCCAGGTCAGTCACCATATAGGTCTGCCACGTGTCGCCATGTGGCAGACGGTGTGCCACGTGCACGTGTCGGGACACGTGACAGATGGTATGCCACGTGTGGACACGTGGCAGAACTTGTGCCAGAGGTGTCAGGCCACGTCATCACGATACGCGATGACGTAGTTTCCACGGCGATCGCGTATCACCGTTGACCCTCTTCTAGAAGGTTTGACTAAGCCCTTCGCGATACGTGATGGGCTTGTCCTTTGTCTCATCGCGTATCGCCATGGGACAGAAAATTAGAATTTTTATTTTTAAATCCTAATGTTAGGAAATTGGCAGGATTTGTCCCTTGTCTTTGAAAAACTTGACATTATTGACTCGAAATTTTCGTAATGTTACATCCTCCCCACCTTGAAATAAATATCGTCATCGAGATTGCTTTACAAGAATAAATGGGGGTATTTCTTTTTCATCTCCGGTTCGAGTTCCCATGTATACTCGGGCCCTCTTCGTGAGTCCCATTTGAATTTAACAATTTTCAATGTTCGTCTTTCCAAATTCTTTGTTTTCGAATCTTCTATTTGAATTGGTTTTTCAACAAATTTTAATTTTCGTTTATATCAATATCTTTTAATGGCATCGATAGAGACTCGTCGGGTAAACACTTTCGCAAATTTGAGACATGGAATACGTCGTGTATTCCTTGCATTTCCTCGGGCAGTCGCAAACGGTATGCAACAGTACCAATTCGTTCAAGTACCTCGAAAGGTCCAATGAATCGAGGACTTAGTTTTCCTTTCTTACCGAAGCGAACGACGCCTTTCCATGGCGAGACTTTTAAATGAACTTTGTCACCAACATTAAATTCCAACGGCTTACGACGGACATCGGCGTAAATCTTTTGGCGATCACGTGCCGTCTTAAGTAGTTCTCGGATTTGAAGAATCTTGTCGGTGGTTTGTTGGACTATCTCGGGTCTAGATAATTGATTGTCTCCGGTTTCAGACCAACATACAGGCGTTCTACATTTACGACCATATAACGCCTCGAATGGTGCGGCTTGAATACTTGTGTGATAGTTATTGTTGTATGAGAATTCCATTAGGGATAAGTGGTCATCCTAACTTCCACCTAAGTCGAGCACACAAGCACGGAGCATGTCTTCCAACGCTTGAATTGTCCTTTCGCTTTGCCCATCAGTTTGTGGATGATAGGAGGTGCTAAGGTTTAGCTTTGTGCCTAACGCTCGTTGGAAGCTTTTCCAGAAGTGAGACGTGAAACGACTATCTCGATCAGAAATTATAGATAGCGGTACTCCATGCAAAGCAACGATGTTGGTTACATCAATACGCGCTAGTCTATCCATTGAGTATGATTCATTGATGGGTATGAAATGCGCGGATTTTGTTACGCGATCCATGATAACCCAGATAGCATTATGTTTTCGAGTCGTTTTAGGAGTTTGGTAATGAAATTCATTGTAATTAACTCCCACTTCTATACGGGAGGTTCGGGTTGCTGAAGCAATCCCGAAGGCTTTTGGTGTTCAACCTTGACCTTCAAACATGTTAAACATTTCGCAACATGCGAAGCGATGTCCTTTTTCATCCCATCCACCAGTAGTTTGGTCTAAGATTTTGGTACATTTTGTCACTACCGGGGTGCATCATGTACTTGGACTTATGAGCTTCGTTCATGATTTTCTCACGAAAGTCTCCAACAATTGGTACCCAAATCCTTTTATCGAGTCTAAGGATACCATCATCACCCTTAACTAGAAAGTCAATGGTGCCGTTACGTTTTTCATCGGAGATTTGGTTTCCATTGATCGCTTGAAGTTCTAGCCTTAGCGCCCGGACTCTCTTTGTTTTTTCATGTCCCTTTCGACTTAAGGCATCGGACACAACGTTGGCTTTGCCTTCATGATAAACGATCTCGCAGTCGTAGTCGTTGAGAGTTTCCATCCATCTTCGTTGGCGCATGTTAAGCTCTTTTTGATCGAAGATGTGCTTTAAGCTTTTATGATTAGTGCACACAGTAAATCTTACTCCATAGAGATAATGCCTCCATATCTTAAGTGCAAAGATTATGGCGCCTAACTCTAGATCGTGAGTTGTATAGTTCTTTTCGTGTACCTTGAGTTGACGAGAGGCATAAGTGATTACTTTCTTGCGTTGCATTTATACACATCCCAAGCCGGAATGAGACGCGTCACTAAAGACAGCAAAATCCTCAGTACCTTCTGACAAGGCCAGTATAGGTGTTTGGGTGAGTTTTTGTTTGAGTATATCGAACGCCTCTTGTTTTTTTGTTCCCCACTCATACTTGATGTTTTTGCGAGTTAAAGAAGTTAAGGGAACGACTATACGAGAGAAATTTTCAATGAACCTTTGATAATAGCCGGCCAAACCCAAGAAACTTTGAATCTCTGTTGGCGACTTTGGAATTTCCCACTTCGAGATGGCTTCGATTTTAGTGGGATCGACTTGAATACCATTCACATTGATGACATGTCCAAGAAATTGCACTTCGTGCAACCAGAACTCGCATTTTGAGAACTTGGCGTACAATTTCTCAGTTCTTAATAATTCAAGTAAAGCTCGAAGGTGGTTTTCATGATCAACCTTAGACTTAGAATAAATAAGTGTGTTGTCGATGAATACGATAACAAATTTATCCAAGTAAGGCTTGCAGATTCGATTCATCATGTCCATGAACGCGGCTGGCGCATTAGTAAGTCCGAATGGCATAACGGTGAACTCTTAATGGCCATACCTTGTACGGAAGGCGGTTTTCGGAATATCTCGTATTAAACTTTGAGTTTATGGTAACCAGAACGAAGATCGATTTTGGAAAAGAAACTAGCACCTTGAAGTTGGTCAAAAAGATCATCGATTTGAGGGAGTGGATAGTGGTTCTTGATTGTGACTTTGTTCAACGCTCGATAGTCGATACACATACGCATAGATCCATCATTCTTCTTGAAAAAAAGTATCAGCGCTCCCCATGGTGATGAACTCGGTCGAATAAAGCCTTTCTCGAGAAGTTCGTCGAGTTGTTTCTTTAGTTACTTCATCTCAGTTGGAGCAAGACGATATGGTGCCTTGGCGATCGGAGCAGTACCGGGAATAAGATCGATCCTAAACTCTACTTCGCGATCGGGAGGGATTCTAGGAAGTTCATCAGGAAAGACATCAGAAAAGTCGGAGACGACAGGTACGTCCTTTATCTCCTTTGGCTTGGATTCTTCAGTGACGTAGGCCATGAATGCTAGGCATCCTTGATTCAAACATTTGTTAGCCCTAATCATGGAAATTATGCTAACTTTGCTAGCGTCTTTGTCCCATTCAATTCGAATGGTTCGTTTATCAGGGGCTTGAAGTTCTACGGTTTTGCTATTGCAAATGATACGAGCATGGTTATCGGATAACCAATCCACACCAAGTACAATGTCAAAACCAGCAAGAGTCATGGGCAACAAACGAATAGGCAAAATATAACCAGCTAAGAGAATTTTTCCGTTTTCAAGGGCTCGGAGATTTTAACGATTTCGTCACTAGTAGTCTCGACGCTTAGAGTTTTATTTAACTTTGATAAAGGTTAGTTTAATAGACTACAAAAACTATAATCTATAAAACTTATATTGGCACCCGAATCAAACAAAACTCTAGCATAGGTGTCGTTGACTAGAAACGTACCGCTGACGGTTTCCGGCATGTCAGAGGCTTGTTTTGTGTCGAGTACGAAGGCTCTTGCGTTTCCTTTCTTGTCTTGACCACTTCCATCTGCACCACCAGTCGCGGGTTTTTTCTTCGGACACTCGAAGCTTAAATGCCTCATCTCCTTGCAGTTCTAGCAGGTCATCCTTTTCTTCCAACAGTCGTACGTTGCATGGCCAGGTTGATTGCATGATTCACAGACCTTTGTAGGCGGAGCGAAGTTACATCGACCCTTGTGGTATCTTCTGCATGTTTTGCACGGCGTGGCATTGGAATTTAATCGAGTTTGATGTTGGTTTATGCCCTTGCCCTTGAATCGGGCGCTTCCTCCAATCCTTTTTTGGTCGTTAGGTGACACGACCTTTTTATCTTCCTCCTTGTTGCGGATCATTCCGCCCATCAGATAACCAGTCAATTCCATTGCGGAGTCGGCAGTTTGTAGCAAGTGTGACCTCACCATGTCGCGGATTTCCCGCGGCAATCCCCATATATAATGTGTGACTTTGCTGGACTCAGGGTTAACCAGCTAGGGAACGAGTCAACAGTACTCGTGAAATTTGGTGTTATATTCGCGAAGATTTGTTCTATAACCTTATGATTAAGGAATTTGGTTTGAATTTTATCGTTCTCGTGCATTGGACAAAACTTCGCCATCAGCATCTCTTTGAATTCTTCCCACGTGAGATTATACTACGTTTGGCGTCCCTTGCTCATGATCATCGTGTTCCACCATTCTAACACTTCACCTTTAAATATTTGAGCTGAGTATTGAATTTTCTCTTGATAAGAACATTTGCTTATAATCACTATCGATTCCATCTCTTCTAGCCACATTACGGTCGAAATGGCTCCTTTGTCACCATGAATTTCCTTGGGTCCAAAATACTTGAAGTCCTTAAACGAACAACCACTTATTTTCAATTTCTTGAATTATTGCCTAAGCCCATTATCAGCATTTGACTCATGAACAATTTCTTCCTCGTGAGATGGTTTAGGTCGAGATTTAACGAATTTATGGGAAAGATTAACATATTGAGAATGTTTGGAATGTTTCGATTGAGATCTAGCCATAGATTCTTCCCTAACCGCTTCTTTGATCATTCTTTGTATTTGACTCATATACTTATCAGGAATTGGTTCCTCTTGTTTGTTTTCAGGACCTTTTCCTTTTTCTTTTCTTATTTCCTCTTCTTTACGTGCATTTTCTATGTTGTTACTTTGTTGAGACATTATTCTTTTTCTTTTCAATATTTCTTTATATCTGAAATTTTACAAATTTCTTTTCTCAACACAACATTTTATTTCATAAGGATATATGTAACAACTCAGACTTTTCATCTATTATTTTGTTAACCAAAACCCGACCCGCTTCATGTTCGGGAACTTTTATCGGTAAGATTATCACGTTTATCGAGTAACTATTATTTTATTTAATTATTTATTATATCATTATAACTTTCACATTTTGACAGTTTTAACCCAAAAACTTAACTTGACCCAATTGTGTTTCCACTAGCAATCTTCAAGGACTAATTAGCGACTTCTGGATATTCTATGATCTCTTAACCCATCTACTCAATTACCAGACCCAAACCCATGACCCGCATAACGAACCCGTATACCAAATACCTTAACTTGGACCTTAATTCTCGGAATCATTATAGAAATTGAATCAATAGTTTTGATACACATTCCTTAAACGGTCTGCCGACGTCCCTAACTTTATTATAGAAATCAAAACAGATTCGTGTTTCCTTTTTTATTAACCATCTTATACTCGTTTAGTAATTAGTAGTATAAACATCGTAATAATCCAATTAAATTGGGAGAATTGATCTCGCACCCGTCGCCAACCATTACCCTATGGTTAATTTAGTTTTAATTGCCTGCAAGTATCTGTTCTTGATCTATTAACGGCCCTCCACTGTACGAACGATTACGCATCTATCATTCGTCGTTAGAGGTAATAGTTTATATGGTTTTGCTCGTTTTGATCCACTCTGCAATAGCCCTAACATGTATTGATTAAACGGTTAACGAATCTAACGAATCTCGATTTCTAGGGTTTATGATCATATTGGATTGTATGGTCTGCTAGTTTAAAGATTCTGTTATGAGCAATAACCAACCGATGCACCCAGCTCAGTTGGCTGGGTGCGTGTATGTTAACCATCTGAATTGGCTACTGGCGCGGGTTCGAGTCCCGGCCATGGCAGGCTGTTTTTGTTATTTTTGTTTACTTTATAATTAAAAAAAGGGGTATTTATTAATATAATATAGATAACATTTAATATTAAATTAACGTTGTTCTATTAAAACCGATATATAAACTGATCATTTTTCCGAGCTTTTGTTAAACGCCTTATGTATGTATATATATATATATATATATTAAACTTAATGTGTATACTAAAAATTTTATAAAAGATTATAGTTATATAAATTATTTACTATTTATTATTTAGTATTTGTATTATGTATTTAAACGAAAGCTTTATTATTATTAAAAATGTATATAAATAGCTTAAACATATTTTTAGTTTAAAATAAATATTTAAATCTCTGAAATCTTTATGAATATGTAATTAAGTACATTTATATATTTTTATAATTAAAAGTATGTTATAAGCTTAATAAATAAAAGTTGTATTAACAAATAGCTTTTGTTGATTACTCGATCATTAAAATTTCCGAATCTCTACCTAGTCACTTATTTATCTTCGTTTCCGTAATTATTCGTTAATAGGATATTTCGTCAGTATACTTTGAAGAGTTTGATCTATCATCCACATTCTTATTATATTGCTTTCCCTTGTTCGTCTATTGAGGTGAGTACCACATTCCCCTATTTTACTTGCTTTCCACGTTTTGGGGACATATGCGTAAATATACTTTTTCATATATACTTATACACAAAACTGCAACTTTGTCTTATGTGTTAACAACTTATACTTTACTTGTTTATGTGCTTATTTGCTTTGTATGCTTCCGCATTCGGAGAGGTCCAACATAATCTCAGTCTAGTATGATCATACGCCAGTCGTTAGCCTTTGTGCTTCTCGACATCTCAGTTATACTTGCTCATTTGGTTATTTTGTTATTCTCATATGATTTGTTGCAGCTACATATTTTTGTTATATACTATATGTACAACTAAACTGGTGTGTTGCTCACTCAACATGTGTTGTTGACAAACCTTTATTTTATACGCATATGCAGGTTGGTGAAGACTTAGTGAAGAATTTAGCCAAAAGAATATTTTAATCAAGAAATATAAAATTTGTATTGTTGTATGAATTATGTACTTGTTTGTATTTGATTTATTTGATAATTGAATTTAGTTAATAGATATTGTCATTTAAATATTGTGCATGATAGTAACCTTGAGAGCTGTGACAATCAGTTCGCGCCCCGACATTTCCGTCGTAGGTTGAGGTGTGACAGATTGGTATCAGAGCCGAAGGTTTAAGATAGGTCGTTAGAAATTGCCTTAGACACATGTTTAGGAACCCTATACGTGCCTATCAGGTTACCTTTATGTGTTCAAATTAAATTGTTTACAGCTTTCTTAGATAATTGTTTACTTATTATCTATTATATTATTATGCACACACACACACAAACTCCGAGGCTATGCCTCAACATTCAAAGAAAACTTTTCGAAAATAGATTGCTTTTATTTACGGGAAATTCCTTAAGAATTCCCACCTTTTGTTTTCACTCGTACATCTTAAGGCTAGGTTATGTGGCATGTCCCTACGATAATGAAAGGGGAAGAGAAACTGTGAGTTGGGCACTGGCAAAACAGTTCCAAGAAGCAAACTTAAGACGCTATTCCTTACCTCCGTGATAACCTGACCACTATACACAACCCTATGACCCGAGCGAGACCCATAAATGCCATAAGATCGACACCTTAGGTTGATGTTAACCGAATTCACGGTGATTTCGTGGCTAAACTCGGTTTTTCCGATTATTGTGTTCCGTTATTTAAATGGTTAGTTGGGTGAAAAATCCATGGAATCCATGGGCACTCCTACTATTTATTTCTTAACTTGATTTTGTATTTTTGTTGGAGTAATCAACGTGGTGATTTCACAAGATTCTCCGACTACCCATATTTATTTCGATAGTTCGTTATTTAGTTTGGTCGGTTAAAATGGCGTGTAACGCTCATTGGGCCGACAAACTTCATTGCATTGTTAATTTGTTAATTAGTTGGGACAATCGAATTGCCATGTAACGCTCATGGGCTGTCCAACTCAGTTGTTTTTCGTTAGTTCGTTGGGCCATTCAAATTGCCATGGAAAGCTCATGGGAGGCCAACATCCACAATTTATATTTCGTTAGTTTATTGTAAACTTAATAATCAAAATTTTAAACTGACTTAACTCCTCATGTAGTCATCACACATTAATCATACTGACTACATCACTTAATAACTATTTACGCTATGTACCCCCCCTCATCTTATAAACTTTTACTTTTAATCCTCATGACGCAATTCCTCACTTATTAAGACAACATTATCTTTTCACATAATTAAACATTTTACTATTCTTATGGTTCCTCAATTTATCCTTCATTTTATAAATCCTCATTTTTGGTCCCTATAGAATGTCTCATTCAACAAACCAACGTTATCCTCGACATCAATCGTTTGATTCACACGACCACCGTATAGCTGCCTGTATCACCAAAGAGATAGCTGCTGCAATCCCTTGGATAGTGACACAAATTCAAAACATCAATGCAACCGATTCAACTTTTCCCGCTAATTCCTCTGCTAGTGACTACAAACCATCTACCTCTACTCATCCTCACAACAAGAAACGTAAGAACCTTGCTGCAACAAATCCTAATCACTCGCAAGTCTCCTCAAACAAGAAACCTTACCTCGGTCCTTTCCCGTCATGCCCCATTTGTAACCATCATCACTCGTTTAAACTCCTATGTCGTCATTACACCCAATGTAACCGTTATGGCCTTTTTGCTAACACTTGTCGTGTCCCGCCTAATGCACAAGCCACCTCGCAACAATCTACCCCTCATGCTCAACATGATACCCGTGCTTGCCACCATTGTGGAAACTCAAATCACCTTCGTAATGCGTGCCCTCAAATTACCCAAGCTCATCAAGTCCAATCTACGACTACACCATACTACTTGACCCATGCTTATCAAGCTCAACCCATAAACCTCATGTCCCTCAATCTCCTTCCATCAATCAAGGTCAACCTTACTTAACCCAACACTACCAAACCTCGCAACCACAAGCTCAAGTTTATCCGACATATTTCCACCAAACAACCTTCTTGCAAACTGTTCAAGCTCACGTTATTCAAGCTACCACAAATTAATCTACCTCGACTATTCTAACTACTATGAATGCAACTCCCCATGGTGCCTCAAGTCACGTCAATCAAGCTACTCAATGATATTGAAGACCTTTGCCGTTCCCTTTACTTATCTTAATTTATTTTGTCTTTTCTTTACGTATTGTAACGCCTCTTTATGACTTTGAATTATTTCCGTATTTGGACTATTTATCTTCTATCTAATAGATAAAGTTTCTTTTGATTAAATAGATTGTTTATTGAAGCCTACTTCTATCTTATTTCTTTACCTTCATTAATCTTAACTATTTATAAGCTATCATCTTGAACTTTAAATACTTATATCTTTACGTGTAAAAGTCGTCTTAAAATTTTTCTTTGCTTTATAAAAATTCACTAAAAATTTTGAAATTATTTTATACATTGATGATTTACTAGTTTTATAATTAAAACTCCTCAAAATTTTTGTTTCCTCAAAGTCATGTTTTACTCAATTATTTTGTAAACCCACACGGTGAGACGAATCATGTGGACCATCCGACGATAACAATAATTATGGTCCGGAACATAATTATCGAAGTCCTCACATGGAAATCATGAAGCGTAAAGTTGTGTGTCATAATATAGAATTGAAAGTGCTTAGAATAACGGTACAAATGTAAAAGTGATAAGGACATGGTGGATGTTGGTGCATAAATGTCAGTAGTTCATAGTCTAGTGTCTGTAATCGAGTCTGTAATGTTATTTATGTTTTTGTTTAAGCGAAGTTGTTAACAAGTTCGCTTAGGCGAACTTGTTGAACAAGCGAAGTTATGGACAACTTCGCCTGAACATATCAGGCGAAGTTGTCGTGTATTTATATACCAGCTTACGGCTTGGTTTAGAGTTAGTTGTTTTAAGTTCGTGTAGTTGATCGAGTTGATTGTAACGTGAGGACGAGAGTCTGTATCAGTGATTCATATCACGTGAGTTCAGTTATTAATATATAACGTGTGTTCGGTTTATTCGTGTGTGTTTGTTTGGTTTGCTTTCTACGCTCGTAACGATCTACGCAGGGATTCCGCACCTGAGTAGATCGAGATATCTCGTGTGATCCGTCCAGGGAACCTACAATTGGTATCAGAGCATTTGCTCGATTGTGTGGTTCGGGATATTCACGCGGGTGTAGAAATCGTCCCGTTTCGACTATTCGCGGGACGTGTTTTCTGTGTTTTTGATCATTCTTACCTGCTACCATCGTGTTCAAGCCTTTACACCGTCAAAAACCTCGTTAAAATCCGATTTACAGATCTGCAAATCTTCCGTGTTCATCAGGCGAAGTTGCCGTCACTGTGCGTAGGGTTTCGGCGAAGATATAAGGTTAAGCGAAGTTATCCATAACTTCGCCTACCTTCTCAAGTTCGCCTAACTCAAGCGAAGTTCTCTACAACTTCGCCTACCTCTTAAGTTCGCTTACCTCAAGTGAAGTTAAGAATCAGCGAGGTTAATCAGCAGTGTTATCAGCGAAGTTCTCTACAACTTTGCCTTCTTCAAGCGAAGTTATCCGTAACTTCGCCTACAGTACTTAAAAAAAAAAAAAAAAAAACATTTCTTAATTTTTCAGGTTTCTTACTTTTCGGGAAAGATGTCGTCGATCAACATCTCTGAGTTAGTGAAGATGGAAGTTGAAGCAGGGTCAGCTACCAAGGCCCCAAGATTGCTGAAGGGAACCGATTTCGTTGCATGGAAGGATCGGTTCATACAATACGTCAAATACCAGGATGCGAAGATGTGGGTATGCATCCAGGATGGTTATATTCCACCAGTTATGGAGTATGAAGGTCGTGATCAAATTGAAAAGTATAGTAAAATGGAAGAAGAAGAGAAAAAGATGTATGAGGCCGAGAGCAAGGCTCATGCTGCTATTACTATGGCTCTTCCTCAAGAGATCCTTCATACGTTCAGAAAGTATACGTTAGCAAGAGAGCTTTGGGAAGCTCTTGAGAACAGATTTGAAGGGAATGTAGGAATTCGTGCTTCAAAGATAAAATTGCTCAAAACCCAGTTCTCAGTCTTCAAGTATTTGAAGAATGAATCCTTAGATGATATTATCACTCGATATTACCATCTGATGACTGAATTGAGCAACTATTCTATTTCCTACCGAGAAGAAGAAATAGTTGAGAAGCTTCTAGATGCTCTCCCACCAAAATGGGAGATGTACACTGTGCTGATGAGGGAAGACAAGGACTTTCCCACTTATGATCTAGAAACGGCAGTCAACAAGCTCAGAACCTTTGAGCTTAACATGGTCAGAAAAGAGACACCTATGGATCAGGTTCAAGATCCAGGTATGTATGGAGCTAAAGTCAACACTAGCTCAGGATCGAAGACTGAATCTGCTGCCTACTACACAAAGGGAGAGTCGGGCCCCAACTCATCACATGAGGGGCATGTGTCAGTTAACACAAATGGGGATGTTTGCTATGTAGCAGCTGGATCGAGTGGTTCTCAACCACAGGTAAGCAAGAGTAGTTGCTCTCCAAGTTCTCCCAGCAACAACTACTCCAAGATGCCTATGAGTGTCAAGTCTGCTGAAGAGCAGTTTGGTCTCTATGCTTCTTTCATTGCTTCCCATGAGAACTACATTCAAGGGAAGATTGTTGATCCAGCTATGTTGGATGAAGATTACGATCAGATTGATGCTGACGATATGGAAGAAATGGATTTACAATGGCAAATGACCATGATCGTGAGAAGAGTAAAAAGGTTTATGAGAAAGACGGGAAGGAAGTTTGTCGGTGGAAAGCCGGGGTTTGACAAGGCAAAGGTGAGATGCTACAATTGTCAACAAAACGGTCACTTTGCAAAGGAATGCAGGAATGAGCGTGTAGAACGAAGTCAGGGTAGGTCTCCACAGCAAAGTGAGGGTAGAAAAGATTATAGTGCCATGATGTCCAGAGAAGATGGTGAATACAACTGGAACCTGCTTTCTAAAGAAACTTTTGAGCAGGCAAATTTGGCAAAGGTAGAAACTGAAGAAAGTGAGAAGGTTACCGGAGAGGAAAAAGCTCTTATGGCAGACGTTAATGACCAGCTCTCCGAGGTATGTTCTAAACTTACATGCTCTAAATGTGAAAACTTGTCTGAGCAATTAGCAACTATAACCGATCAGTATGTTAGGTTGGATGCTGAATTTAAAACCTTAAAAGAAGATCATCATTTTACAAAAGCAAGAGAAAATAGCTATAAAGTCAAAATAAAAGCTTGTGAAAAAGATGTTAAAAGTTTAAAAACGAAACTTGCTGAAAAAATTGAAGTGATTGATTTAAGCTTTGAAGTTTTGGAAGAAAAGACCAAACTAATTGCTGAGAGAGAAAAACAGATTGCTGACCACCAGGTGAAAGTGGTGGAACTGAATCGAAAACTGGAGCAGTTCAGAAATTCCTCTGCTATTCTTGATCACCTTTTTAGTGATCAAGGTTCCTCTGTCAAGAGGGGAGGAATCGGTTATCATGAGGTTCCACCACCGTACAATCACAATTACACTTTTAACCCTAGTGTTCAGAAATCTGTTGACTTTGAGGTTGCTCAGACAGTGCCAATTAAAGTAACTGTTAAAGAACCAAATGTTAGTAGAGGCGAAACAAGTTCGCCTGTTTCAAGTGTTGAAATTTCTGATCAAAGTCCAGTCTCGTCAGATTCGGATAAGTTATCCGAGTCTGGTAAGGCAAAAGAGGAGGTTGTGTTACCCAAGAGTGGAGAAAAAGATAAAACAAATAAAAGGAGTACTCCACTAAACCCGTACGTCCCACCAAATGTGAGACGAACGGGCGGTAATATAGCCTCGACATCTAAAACACCTGTTGATAAAAAGGTTGAACATAGGTGTTGTTTTAGGTGTAATCAAATAGGGCACCTAGTTGCAAATTGCCCTCTGAAGCAGCGATTCAGAGGTGTAAGGCCTACTAAAATTGAGAATAAGCCTAATATTTATTATCATGCTGCTAAAAATGAAAACCATTTAAAATTCAAAAATGTGACTAATTCAGGTTTTCATAGAAACAAATCTCAGTTTTACACTGCTAATAACCAAACCGCAAGCTATAATTCTTTCAATTCACAAAGGTTTGGGAGGCCTAACAATCAATTGTCAAGGAGGTTTCCTAATAGGACTTACAGGAATTTTCGAGATACTAACTTTGGAAAGCCAAAGTTTGGGATGTATAGATCCAAGACCAATTGGTCTTGGGTCCCTAAATTCTAATCTTTTGCTTTATTGTGCAGGAACAGTTGAACAGGGCTGCCAGTAATCTTTGGGTTGTAGATAGTGGCTGTTCCCGGCACATGACGGGTAACAAATACTTGTTACACGATTTGAAACCTGTTCAAGGAGGGAGAGTGAGCTTTGCCGGTGAAAGTGGTGGCAAGATTACTGGAATAGGAACGGTGTCAAACGGAAAGATGAATTTGGAGAAGGTTAACTTTGTAGAAGAATTGAAGCACAATCTGCTGAGTGTGTCGCAGATCTGTGATAAGGAGTACACCGTTAATTTTACAAAGAATGAGGCGATCGTGTTGAAACCTGGTTTTCAGATACCAGAGGAGTGGATTGCGATGAAGGCTCCACGTGAAAGAAATACATATATTATGGATATGAGATCAACTGAAATGGCCACGGCAGAATCATGCCTTATGACAAAAGCGAGTGAATCAGAGTTCGAATTGTGGCATAGGAGAATGGGGCACATTCATCTTCGGAAGATGAACCACATTTTCAGGAATGGACTTGTGCTGGGCGTTCCCTTGAAGAATTTCAATTTTGAAGATAAATGTATAGCGTGCAAGAAGGGAAAGCAGCACAAGAAATCCCATCTCACCAAGAAAGTCAATTCAATTGCCAGTACTCTGGAGTTGCTTCACATGGATCTCTTCGGTCCCGTGAATGCAAAAAGTCTAGGAGGAACTTCTTATTGCTTGGTGATCACTGATGAATACTCACGATATTCGTGGGTATATTTCCTGAAATCAAAAGACGAAACGGCTCAGATGGTGAAGAATTTGATTACCAAAGTTGAGAACGTTATGGATAAAAGGGTTAAGTTTATCAGGAGTGACAATGGAACAGAGTTCAAGAATTTTGAAATGGAGATCTTCTGCCTTCAGAGAGGGATTGAACACCAATACAGCGCTCCGTATACACCGCAACAGAATGGAGTGGCTGAAAGGAAGAACAGAACATTAATTGAAGGAGCCAGAACAATGCTGGCTGATTCAAAGCTTCCTGTGGTGTTTTGGGCTGAACCTGTTGCTACAGCCTGTTATGTTCTGAATAGAGTCTTAACAGTTAAAAGACTTGGTAAAACGTGTTATGAGCTTATGCATGGGAGAAAGCCCAACTTGAGTGGTCTTGAACCATTCAGGTCCCCTTGTTCGATTTTGAAGACAAATTCTAAATTTGGTGAAGTAGCCGATGAAGGAATCTTAGTCGGTTATGTTGTTGGGACTCCCAACAGACGTGTCTTCAATACATCGACCAGCAAGGTTGAGGTGGTGTGTAACACCGATATCACAAGTTATCAACCGCCAAAACCAAGCAACGGACCTGCTGAGTTTTTCGACTATGTTAAACTTTTTAAGTCTTTTAACATACCGTATTTGGATATTGCTGAAGAAGAAGAGAGAGTTGCTACGAAGATGATCCTTGATGAGGAAGAAAACCTATTGCAAAGACAGCTGATCGATAAATGTCAACCTTCCTCATCAAATGCTGTCGATACCCCTACTGCCTCGACTGAAGAAGAATTTTTCAATCCATTTCACTCTCAGCATGAAACAACCATTGACGAGCTCTCTTCTAACTTGGAAGACAATTTGCATGTCGGTTCTGTTCCGACCACGAGAATTCATAAAGATCATCCTTTGGAGAATGTGCTTGGTGGTGTGTCCTCCGGTGTACAAACAAGACGTAGCTTGAATGAGCACACCTGTGTTTACACAAGCATCAAGGAAACAAGCATAATCAACGAATGCTTGTACACCTGCTTTATCAGCCAGATTGAGCCGAAGAATTATCAAATGGCTTTAAAGGACAGCTCGTGGGTCGAAGCCATGCAAGAAGAGTTGGCTCAGTTCAAGAAAATGGAAGTATGGGATTTGGTTGAAAAACCGAAAAATGTGCATGCGATAGGCACAAAATGGGTGTTTAAGTGCAAGAGAGATGAGAAAGGGATTATCATAAGAAACAAGGCGAGGCTAGTTGTGAAAGGATTTAATCAACAAGAGGGGATTGATTATAATGAAGTGTTCGCTCCTGTCGCAAGGTTGGAAGCCATTAGATTGTTTTTGGCGTTCGCTGCTTATAAGAAGATGAAGGTATTTCAGTTGGATGTGAAGAGTGCGTTTCTGAATGGGAAAGTTGATGAGGTAGTGTATGTTGAGCAACCTCCGGGTTTTCCTGACCCAGACTTTCCTGATCACGTGTACAAGTTAAGCAAGGCATTGTATGGACTACATCAGGCACCTCGTGCCTGGTATTCAACTTTATCAGATTACTTGCTTGGAAATGGGTTTGAAAGAGGGAAGATTGATAGCACGTTGTTCGTTAAGAGAGAAGGAAGCGACTTCCTGCTGGTGCAAGTCTACGTGGATGACATTATCTTTGCTGCATCTAAAGTCTCCATGTGTCAGGAGTTTGAGGACGTCATGAAGAAAAGGTTTGAAATGAGTGCTATGGGTGAACTAACTTTCTTTTTAGGATTGCAGGTTGATCAGAAGAAGGATGGGATGTTCATTCATCAGACCAAGTATGTCCATGATGTGCTCAAACGCTTCAAGATGGAGGACAGCACTCCATTCGACACTCCAATCTGCGTCAATCACAAATTGGGTGCTGAGTCAGACGGTGATGCAGATGTGGACCCAACTCAGTATCGGGCTATTATAGGTTCTTTAATGTACTTAACTGCTTCTAGGCCTGATATAATGTTTGCTGTTTGTCTTTGTGCTCGTTTTCAGGCAAACCCAAAGGAATCTCACATGAAGGGTGTGAAGAGGATCTTGCGGTATCTCAAGGGCAAACCGAAGCTGGGGTTGTGGTACCCGAGAGGAGGAGACTTAGAGCTAGTCGCTTACACAGATTCTGATTATGGAGGGTGCAATCAGAGTCGGAAGTCAACAACTGGAGGATGTCAGTTTCTTGGTGGCAGATTGGTGTCGTGGCAATGCAAGAAGCAGACTTCAGTCGCAATTTCAACCTGTGAAGCAGAATACATGGCAGCATCCAACTGCTGCTCCCAGGTTCTTTGGATTCAACAACAGTTGCGCGACTATGGTCTGAATTTCTTACTTACACCTATTTGCATTGATAACACAGCTGCTATCTCAGTAACTAACAATCCCGTGAAGCATAGTAAAACTAAACATATTGACATACGTCATCATTTTATACGGGATTGTGCTGAGAAGAACCTGATTGTGCTTGAAAAGGTGGATACGCTTGATAATTTCGCTGATCTTTATACTAAAGCGTTTGACAAAACAAGATTTCAAAACCTTATCGAGCTGAATGGGATGATCAATCCCGAGTAACCATGCATTTCATGTTATTCTTAAAAAAAAAAAAAAAAAATGTCACTATCGCTTAAAATATGTCGGTTACCTCAGTTTGAAGGACTTGTCTTCGGATATGTTTTGGTCCTCATTTTCTACTTGTAGATTTTGAGGATAGCCATTAACCAGATGACTGACAGTGACCGGGGCGGTTTATGATGAGTTTTCATTTTTTCGCTTAAAATTAGTCGATCATACCTAGTTAGAAGGACACATACTAGTATGTGGTCGGTCCAGCTGATCCTTTGGATCTTCGGGATAGCCGTTTACCTGAAGACTTTGTTTTGGTCGGGGCGATTAATGTTAAAATTTTTAAAGGGAAATGAAATTATTTTTCAAGTCTGCTACTTCGTAAGAAGTTCGTTTGCTATGTTTAACAGAAAATTGATCCAACCTTGGAAAATGATAGATATACTGATTCTGTGTGCTTAACTAGTGAAGTTATTAGGCTTAAAAGGCTTTAGGACAGTTATTGTATGTAATGGTAGCTTTTTATGGTGCGTAAAAGTAGATGTGATACAAACTAAATCTACTTGATTTTATGTGGAAACTCCTTACGAGTTTTGCATGTCTTCATATATATCTTTCCGAATGATAGGCAGAAAAGCGATTACCCAGTCATACACGAGCCCGTAAGTGTTCTGATTTTCGTGAAGATAGCGTTTCAAGAAACTGCAGTGATCCAGATTCGGGACTTGCAGTTGGTTACTACTCTGAAGTCTATATGAATGTTTGAAAAAAAAAAAAAAAAAAAAAACTTATGAGTTATTGAAACATTCTAGAGTTCAAAATATCAAGACTTCTTAATCATGGAGTAAGAAAGAGAACGGGAAGAAGATGAAGAGTAATTACAAACTTAATCAGACACTAAGGGTCGAAGTCAATTCGGGGTGACTTGGGGAAAGCCAAATACGCTTTGAGAATAGATAGGAGGCATCATAATCTCTGAGTTGTTGCCCACTTAAATTTTGAGGCTTAATTGAACCTAAATCGTATCACAGAAACGATGAAAACCATCTTAAGTTATTTACCTGCTTACAACATGTTTCTTTATGTCATAATACAGCTAAACACGAATCTATGTGACAGTACGTAATTAGTATGATTCCTGTTTGGATCTTTTCTAAAACGTGGTAGTCCCTATCGAGACTGAAATTTGATCCCTTTTACTTTAATTTTTAAGAGTTTTTCGTACTTAGGTAGTTTATGATTTTATAACTGGTTACTTGGACTTGATCGTGTTATTTAATTCTTAAAGGGAAGTTTTAAAAGTTAATTTGCAAAATGTTCAAATTATAAGGGTTGATTTTGTAAATATAGGCGATGTTGTTAAATAGGCGAACTTGTGAATAACTTCGCCTAGGCGAAGTTAACCGTAACTTCGCCTGTATAACTTCGTCCCTATATAAGGATTTTCAAAGGTCGTCAGTTCATTATTTGAAATATCAGCGAACTTATCCTCGATTATCACAGCGAACTTAATCCGTTTTTCATCCGATTATCTGTTTCCGATTTCAATCAGTATTCAAGGTGTGTTTGGGTTCTATATCTTATACTCGATGTTCGATGTTGTTAATCCTAGGTTGTTTCGACACCCGGTTAACGACCTCGGACGTTCGAAACCTATACCCGATTTCAAAACTTGTTTTACGTGTTCATGAGCAAACTGATCGTCCGGACTGCCTTAATACCATGTGTTTTAGTCTCCTAAATCGTCAAAATTGGCCGAAACACCAGATTTTCGATGTTTGAATCAAACTCACTGTCGTCAATTCAGTTTCAGGCGAACTTAAGGTTTAGGCGAAGTTATCCGTAACTTCGCCTGATGCTCAACTTCGCCTGAGGCGATGTTGTGGTGAGGCGAAGTTGTCATTAACTTCGCCTGGACCTTTTTAAAATTTTAAATTATTAGACGAACTTAAAGATGAAGCGAAGTTGTTCCCAACTTCGCCCCAACTTTAACTTCGCCTATACAGATTTTATCACAACTTCGCACATGGTAACAACCGAACTTGTGGTACGCCTTAACGTTTATCTAACTTGGTTCGTTTGTTGCAGATATGGCTGCAGTAGCAGGTGCTGGAGGTGCTGGAGGCGATGACGGAGATAACCAGAGGCAATTCTTCCCGGGTCACAACATGTTCATCACCTTAGACCCGGAAGCGAGTGGTGTGGAGGATTACCGGGAGATAATCACATTCCTCCTTCGCTCGAGGATATTCCACGCTATCACGACGACTCTGCCGATATCCTTACCCAATATCGAGGATTTCTGGCAGACTGTGGAGTACGATTGCCGCGTTGAGCCCCCGGTTATGCGAGCAACCGTCAACAATCAAGAGGTTCAGTTCTCATCTGAACAAATACGGGTGGCTTTACGGTTCGGTGAGGAGACTAGGGATGACCCTACAGAGTTTGTGGCTCCGTTTCGTGATGGAGCATTCCTACGAATGGGATATTCTGGTCCCTTGGGCGATACCCAGAGACGGAAGGGGTTCCTGCTCGATCAGTGGCGCTTCCTCATGCACGTCATGATTGTGTGTATGTCTGGGAGGAAGGCGGGTACTGACGGAATGGGTGCGACCATGCAGTCAGCAATGACTGCTCTGACTTATAACAAACGTTATAGCTTTAGTCAGATGGTCTTTTATGAGATCGACAGACAGAGGAGGGCGATGGCTCGTGAGCGGTTCATAATGTATCCAAGATTCATCCAGATGATCTTGAACCATGTGGCTCCAAATTTGCCTCAACGACGCCGAATACGATACGTGGAGAGTGTGAGCAAACGTATCTTTGCTCAATGCCGTACTTCGAGTGCGAGGAGCAAGCCTGAACGTCGTCCAAGGCATACTCCACTCTTTGGGTTCTTAATAAACCCGGGGTATGTGCCAGCTCGGGGGGATGAGTTCAGAGACCCTCAACCACAACAGGCAGGAGCAACTCGAGATGTACCTACTGTGCCTGTGGTGTCGGCTGAGGAGGATGTAGACCTTGATGCTGCATTTGGCGGCCAAGGATTCTTCGACATGGACCGTTTTGATCCACAAGAAGAGGTGCAGGTCTCTGCTGCACAGGTTAGGGAAGTGCGTGTTACTAGAGCAGCTACGACGGTGGCTGACTCAGATCTTGATGATGTTATGGATGAGGCGAGAAGGATGTTGGTGACACGAGAAAGGACGTTAGGGAAGAGGAAGAGAACAGTTGATGATAGCGAGTCAGAAGAAGAAGAGGATATTCACAAGCTGATTAGACGATCAAGACGTGAAAGGACAGGTGCAGGTATGGGAGCTGGAGAGACTTCAAGAGTTGTACGTTTTGCTCCATCCGCACTGTCAGGTATGTCGATTGTTCCTACTTCTGTACAGGTTACAAGCGCTGCGGATGTTCCCGTGGTGGCTACATCAGCTGTCGGCATCCCATCCATCACTCTACAGACGACGACTCCGGAGATTGTGTCGTTACCACCTCCAACGCTTACTCCTTCAGAGGTGGTGGCACAATTTGTAGAGTCTACCGTCGTTGCAACTGCAGGGTTGTCGGTCACGATACCACCTGCGGTTACATCCACAATTGCTTCTGATGTCCCGGTTACATTTGAGATCCCTGCTGAGTATACTCAAGACACATCTAACATGAGGTTTGATTTCGATGCAACCCTCTCAGACTCAGAGAGAATAGCTGCATTTGAGCGGGTCGTGGCTGAACAATCAAGGGTGAATCTTGTCCAGACCCAGGCTATTCAACGCCTTGTAGCAGAGAATCAACTACAGTCGTCCCTCCTGGTTGAACATGGGCGAATTATAGATGCTATGAAGGAGTTCTTGGCATCTCAGGGGGAGACAGGCTGTAGAGGCGACGAGTTAAGGACGAAGAAGCGTTTTGATAGAGACGATGATCCCAATGCACCGAAAGATGCAGGTGGTGAGTTGCCAAGAACTACTCAAGCTCTTGGGACTTCCACAGTTCAGGGGGAGTCTGCAGGTGCAGTTGGTAGTGATGAGGTGGTGATGGTTGATGATGAAGATGATGTGATTGATGCGTTGAAAGAATTGGATGATGATATGCTAGAGGATGATGTGATGTTTGATGATGATGTGCTGCCTACTGAGGAGATTGAGAAGATTGGCGCACAGATTGTGATTGAAGAAGATGTTGAGGAAGGTGAAATAGTAGAAGAGAATGTGGAGCATGACATTCCAGGTGTGGAGAAAGCTGATATGAGTAATGAGACAGTAATAGATGATACTGAATGGGAAGAGCAGCCTAGGTGGAAGGAAGGCTATGCTCAGTGGTTCGTCAAAACGAAGAAACCAGCGGTCCCGACAATGTTTAAGAAGAGTTACAATATTAAAGGCAATGCCGAAGCGAAGAAAGGGATTATTTGCTGGATCTATGATGAGCAGTTGAAGCTCTTTGTGATTAAACGGTATGACGGCGTTCAGTACTTTAAAAGAATGTTAAGGTCGTTGAATACACTGCCGGAATGTGAAGTGAAAGACTTAGCCAGATTGGGGTTAATCAATCTAAATGACGATAATATGGCTAGAGTCATTGAGAAAATTGTATGGAGAGAGAGTATAAAAGAAAAGAAGTTTGAGCTGTTGAAACCGCAGAAGGGAAAACTTGTTGAAGACAAGGATAGAGGTTTGAGAGCTGATGGAAAACCTTGGATGGTCATGAAGTATAAACCGATTCGGTGCCTTAAAGAAGTACCGATGAAGCTAATGCCCAAGGATGTGCTTAAAGACCTAAAGTGGTGGTATGTGGATTGTGAGACAGCAGAGGCGGTGATGGAAGACGAGGATGAACAAGAGCTCCTAAGAGTTTACGATCCGATGCATTTGGTAAACTTATCGCAAGCTGATCTGAAGGTGCTTAATGAGAAGAAAATCTTTTATATTCCTGCTTGGAAGGACGAAGCGAGGAAGTATCAAAGAGTTGTGTCAGTTTGTGTTAGAGAAGGAGTGCATGCGTGAAGAGACAAGATTGAATATTACGAGACAAGTGCTTGAAGATCAAGATATGAAGCTACTGCCAAGGGGGAGTCTGTTGGTGCATAAATGTCAGTAGTTCATAGTCTAGTGTCTGTAATCGAGTCTGTAATGTTATTTATGTTTTTGTTTAAGCGAAGTTGTTAACAAGTTCGCCTAGGCGAACTTGTTGAACAAGCGAAGTTATGGACAACTTCGCCTGAACATATCAGGCGAAGTTGTCGTGTATTTATATACCAGCTTACGGCTTGGTTTAGAGTTAGTTGTTTTAAGTTCGTGTAGTTGATCGAGTTGATTGTAACGTGAGGACGAGAGTCTGTATCAGTGATTCATATCACGTGAGTTCAGTTATTAATATATAACGTGTGTTCGGTTTATTCGTGTGTGTTTGTTTGGTTTGCTTTCTACGCTCGTAACGATCTACGCAGGGATTCCGCACCTGAGTAGATCGAGATATCTCGTGTGATCCGTTCAGGGAACCTACAGTGGATACGCCGCAGGTACATCTTATATGTAAGTGCCCTTATCGGATTTACATTTGGAGCGTTATTTTAACAATTCAAAGTTCTATGCCATGATAAATTTTTAAATTTTATTTTAAAAATATTTCTTTCCGCAAAACTTATTTAGTGTTGTTATAATATTATTTAATTTCGGGACGAAATTCTCTAAAGTAGAGGAGACTGTAACAACTCAGACTTTTCATCTATTATTTTGTTAACCAAAACCCAACCCGCTTCATGTTCGGGAACTTTTATCGGTAAGATTATCACATTTATCGAGTAACTATTATTTTATTTAATTATTTATTATATCATTATAACTTTCACATTTTGACAGTTTTAACCCAAAAACTTAACTTTGACCCAATTGTGTTTCCACTAGCAATCTTCAAGGACTAATTAGCAACTTCTGGATATTCTATGATCTCTTAACCCATCTACTCAATTACCAGACCCAAACCCATGACCCGCATAACGAACCCGTATACCAAATACCTTAACTTGGACCTTAAATCTTGGATCATTATAGAAATTGAATCAATAGTTTTGATACACATTCCTTAAACGGTCTGCCGAAGTCCCTAACTTTATTATAGAAATCAAAACAGATTCGTGTTTCCTGTTTTATTAACCGTCTTATACTCGTTTAGTAATTAGTAGTATAAATCGTAATAATCCAATTAAACTGGGAGAATTGATCTCGCACCTGTCGCCAACCATTACCCTATGGTTAATTTAGTTTTAGTTGCCTGCAAGTATCTGTTCTTGATCAATTAACGGCCGTCCACTGTACGAACGATTACGCATCTATAATTCGTCGTTAGAGGTAATAGTTTATATGGTTTTGCTCGTTTTGATCCACTCTGCAATAGCCCTAACATGTATTGATTAAACGGTTAACGAATCTAACGAATCTCGATTTCTAGGGTTTATGATCATATTGGATTGTACGGTCTGCTAGTTTAAAGATTATGTTATGAGCAATAACCAACCGATGCACCCAACTCAGTTGGCTGGGTGCGTGTATGTTAACCATCTGAGCCGGCTACTGGCGCGGGTTCGAGTCCCAGCCATGGCAGGCTGTTTTTGTTATTTTTGTTTACTTTATAATTAAAAAAGGGGTATTTATTAATATAATATAGATACCATTTAATATTAAATTAACGTTGTTCTATTAAAACCGATATATAAACTGATCATTTTTCCGAGCTTTTGTTAAACGCCTTATGTATATATATATATATTAAACTTAATGTGTATATTAAAAATTTTATAAAAGATTCTAGTTATATAAATTATTTACTATTTATTATTTAGTATTTGTATTATGTATTTAAACGAAAGTTTTATTATTATTAAAAATGTATATAAATAGCTTAAACATATTTTTAGTTTAAAATAAATATTTAAATCTCTGAAATCTTTATGAATATGTAATTAAGTACCTTTATATATTTTTATAATTAAAAGTATGTTATAAGCTTAATAAATAAAAGTTGTATTAACAAATAGCTTTTGTTGATTACTCGATCATTAAAATTTCCAAATCTCTACCTAGTCACTTATTTATCTTCGTTTCCGTAATTATTCGTTAATAGGATATTTCGTCAGTATACTTTGAAGAGTTTGATCTATCATCCACATTCTTATTATATTGCTTTCCTTGTTCGTCTATTGAGGTGAGTACCACATTCCCCTATTTTACTTGCTTTCCACGTTTTGGGGACATATGCGTAAATATACTTTTTCATATATACTTATACACAAAACTGCAACTTTGTCTTATGTGTTAACAACTTATACTTTACTTGTTTATGTGCTTATTTGCTTTGTATGCTTCCGCATTCGGAGAGGTCCAACATAATCTCAGTCTAGTATGATCATACGCCAGTCGTTAGCCTTTGTGCTTCTCGACATCTTAGTTATACTTGCTCATTTGGTTATTTTGTTATTCTCATATGACTTGTTGCAGCTACAAATTTTTGTTATATATACTATATGTACAACTAAACTGGTGTGTTGCTCACTCAACATGTGTTGTTGACAAAACTTTATTTTATACGCATATGCAGGTTGGTGAAGACTTAGTGAAGAATTTAGCCAGAAGAATATTTTAATCAAGAAATATAAAATTTGTATTGTTGTATGAATTATGTACTTGTTTGTACTTGATTTATTTGATAATTGAATATAGTTAATAGATATTGTCATTTAAATATTGTGCATGATAGTAACCTTGAGAGCTGTGACAATCAGTTCGTGCCCCGGCATTTCCGCCGTAGGTTGGGGTGTGACAATATATATATATATATATATATATATATATATATCATGAAATGATAAATATATTTTTATTTTACAACATATCTATACTATATATAAAGCATGAGTTAGGGACCTCTTAAATTTTAAGAGGTACCAAACTCATTGTTTTATATACAAGACATAATGCATCAAAATTTAAAAAATTAGGGGTAATTAAGTTTTTACTCACAAATCTTAAGTAGCTTTCATTCTTTCAAAATATACTTACAACTTTAGTCCCTCAACTACACTACCTTTTTTGTAAAGTTTAATAATAGTTACACACATGCCCCCTAATTCAAAACCAACTACCCCACGACTTTTTAACGGTCATAACTTTTTCACACGTTAATATTTTTTCAAAAACATTACGTCATAAAAACGAGCATTTTATTCTCTTTAATTTGGTTATAATATTGCAATAGTTTTTAGTTTTAAAAAGTTAGCATGTTACGCGCTTACCATTTAGAACCTGGAAACAAGTCGAGTCGGGCGAGTTCGGGTCATTTGTAAAAGTACAATAGGGTCGGATTGAGTCGATACAAAAAATAGTTATGGTTCTGGTTCAAGTAAAAATGGGCCAGGTCAGAACGTTGTCGAGTCGAAACGGGTTTGGGGCCAAAACGGGTTGGTTTGTATAAATTTTTTTAAATTATTGTATATTCGTTAAGCATGTTTTAATGTTGGTAACGTGCATTCCCCTCCGGTTACGCGTGTTCAATCTTCGATTACATGCAACTGGCTTTACACTAGTTACGCGCCCAATTTTTGGCTACGTGCTCGCTGTCATCAGGTGACGTATGTACCGACACGGACTATGCGTTCAATTAAGTTGCGCGTGCGCCCCGCTGCATTGCGCGAGCACCATGCTAGTACATATATATATATATATATATATATATATCGTTTGATTGATATATATATATATATATATATATATATATATATATATATATATATATATATATATATATATATATTAAACCCTATCTTTACTTAGGAACGTCTCAACGTTCTTTATTACACATTTATAACACATAAGATTACATTAACACACAACACTTCCACATTACAATCTTCATCAACATCTCTTCAATCTCTCATAAACTTTCTCACCACCTTGGTTAACTTGTTTACGAAGAAGCGTCTCTCTTATCTTCTTCTTTTTCTTCCCATCAATGGTTATCTTCTTTCTTAAGTCGTCCATCTCATGCAAGGCGCGGTCCAAGTGTTCCTCCTGTGATTGCGGGATTTTGTTGGGGTATCCATATCTTGGAGGTGGGTTGCGGTATCCCATCATCACCATGTCATAATGGTTCCTTGGTTCTGAATACGGAGATGCGGTCACATTGGATGAGTAGTGGAAGAAAGCTTCAGCGGCTTCATTTTGTTCTTGAATTTCATCAGCTTGCACTTCTTCCGTCGGGATCTTGCCTTGAAAAGGTGTAAAAATTGATGAAGCTTGGTTCTTGAGTTTGTCAAGGTATTGCACATAAGGATCAACAGAACCATAGCTTAGGTTTTGGGGAGAATGTGATTCCTCCATTGGTTTTGATATTTCATTGGGATTATTAGGGTATTCTTCTTCAGGTTCTTCCTCAGATTTTTCCTCTGGATCTTCTTCTTCCTTAGGGTCCTCTTCCTTTTCAGGATCTTCTTCTTCAATGAGTTGACTGGTCTCCTTCACAATTGGGGGCATTCGGAAACTTTCATACAGCATCATCACTCTCATCTTAGGTTTGCGAGATGGTCCTTCATCATTGTTGTTTTGGGAATCAACAGAATTGTAGGCAGAGCTTCCAGTATGCCACCTTCGTTGATCAGAATGGCGTTACATCCAGTCAGATGAGGGAGATCTTGGTTCCTCCTTGATTGGTCGGTTGGAGAGGAAAGCATATGATGGGTGAGGGTTTGGTGGTAGGTACGTGGAGTTACATGGGTGTTGTTGGCGGGTGGTAGCTTGAGTGCCTTGGTGCTTGATATCCTTGCCATGGTGTATCATCGAGTAGATTGATCGGGTTTTGTTCAGTACCGGGGAATTGAAATGGTTTGGTTAGGTCATGCTCCACGTCTTGATCGAAGAATGCTTCATAATAATCTTCACTGTTATTATCCTTGAGTATTGGTTCGGCAATTCCAGCCTCCTTAGCCTTGCGTACATAGTTCTCCATCATGCTCTTGAACGGCATCTAACATTTTGGGTGGTTTAGAGTGAGGAGGGAAAAGAAAAGGTTTACCAGCCTATCTTATCCCTATTTCAAATAAAACAAGTAATTCCTATACTTGGATCGCAGCGTAGGTATTATCTTGTAATACCAAAATCGCTAAGATCGATGGCTCTGATACCAACCTAGTCACACCCCCTTCTAAGGCTAGGAGGATGACCAACAGTTGGTACCACAATTATAAATAAATCAGAGTTACGTGTTTAAGCGGAAGTCTTGTTAAACTTGTGGATTAAATATTTACTTTTACAAAAGACGGGATTTTAAAATACCCGTTTAAGTTATATCAAAATCATTAATTGTTATTTAAAAACCACCATTAATATTTATAAGTTTAAACAAAAAGATCCGAGCCATCGGATATCTTGAGCTTCTTCGTTCATCAAGCGCTAACTTTGATTACCTGCAAAATGTAAATAAAATACGTCAGCAACGAATGCTAGTGAATATGATGACGCTAAAATATTTTCTTTTAATTTGTTACCCTCTAGACTACGCTTGCCTCGGCCTATCGTGGCTTAGGAATAACAAAGCTAAAACAACACGTTTATAAATTCGAGTCTCTAAACTAAATACCTCAGCAAACACCGCAGCGTTCAACTTAGTTAAGTACCCGTATGTATACACATGGTCGTGCTTCCCGCGGGAAAGCGTCCTACGACTAGGTGTGGTGCGGTGTGCCCACCGCGTACTACCACATATGTAAGGATCCAGACAAACGTATACTACATCCTGAGGGCTAGACTTATACTCTTATTTATAACGGTTTTAGTAACACATAGTCCCGTGTAAATCATTTTTATATAACACGTTTAACTCGTTTGAAAAACAGTTTGTAAAGTTTGGGGGCGTATTCACTTTTTCAATTTGGGATCGGCTTCAAACACCGTCCGAGGGTCTTTCCCTTGCTATCCCGCACCTATAGTACGAGTATAACCATTTGTTAGACGGATATACAATCCGGCTTAAGACCTTTAGTCTTATTTTATAATCTTTACCTCGATGAACCTTTAGTTAAAAATCTCTTCTACTTTAAAACCTTTAGTTTTAAAAGTAATTTATAAACCTTTAGTTTATTTATAAAACCATATGTTTCTTCTTCTCTAAGAAACGTATTCTTTTCTTTTCTTTATTATTTAAGAATAGTTATTATTACTTAAATAATATTTTCATAACAAAGAATATATATACTTACACACACACACACATATATATATATATTTATCGATATTCATAATTCTATCTTTTATTCTTTTTTTTGTTATGTTTTCTTTTCTTTTATCGAGATATCGATTATAACCTCGACTTTAAGGTTTAAGCCTTTTATAATATTTTATTATTATTTTTATTGGCGTACGCCTACCTTTGTTGGCTTATGGAAACCCTAATTACTTGAGCAACACTCCAACGCCGCTTCACCTTCTTTTTCTCCTTGATCAATCTTTCTTTTCGTCACCTTTCTTTTAGCACGCCAAACAATAAACACCAAAACTGTAACATCCTACTTTCGGTTATATTAATAAAATAAAGTTCGTTTATTTTATAGCGGGTCGTTATCGGTTTAGTTGAATAGAATACGAGATGAACTTGTGTTGGGTAAATGGATATGGGTTATGGACTTGGGTATGGAGGAATGAAGGAAAGACCATGGGCTTAAGCCCATGATAAAAAATATATATACCCTTAAATCCTCCATTTAATTCACTTACACATATCCCTTACACCATCCAAAACACACACTTAAGATTCTCTCTCTAGTTCTCTCTCTCTAAACCGATATCAAGAAGGAAACCGAGAACCGACCCGAGGTAATGATAGTATTATATTGTATGAGCTTAACCCGTTAGATATAGTTGCGAAACGACGAGCCGACACCGTTTAAATCACGAGATCCGGGTGGAATTGGGTATAAACCGAACCTATGATGAGCTTAGGGATCACCCTAGCTCAGATCTGGATCGAACGGGGCGAAAAACGGCGAAAAACGAGTTAAAACTCGTTTTTCCGGTGAGTTCGCGTTTTTCCGGCGGCTTTCCGGCAATGGCGGCGCCGGAAAAGTTAATCTGAGGTTACGGGTGTCAGGGAATGTTCTGACATCCCCTGACCTAACCCTAGTTCTCTAGGGAGTAATTGACGAATTAGAAGCGATTCGCTAGCTGATTCGTCTAAGGGAATATAACGAACTAGCTTTGATTCGTGTACTAATTCGTTAAGGAAAGACTGACGAACTAGCTTCAGTTCGTTAAGTCCAATTCGTATGTCGACCAGTTCGTTATAAGGTTTAATTCGTTATGAGGACTGGTTCGCTATGAGGGTCCAATTCGCCAAGAAGACCAATTCGTTAAGCAGACCAAACGAATATGGACCAATTCGCTAAAGAGGCCAATTCGTTATGAAGTAACAAATTAGCCGGTTCGTTATGAAGGACAGAAGTAACGAATGAACACCAATTCGCTAAAGAGCATCTTAACGAATCAGAACTTTGAAAGAATGACAGAACAGTCCCTGGACTTAGAAAAGAATGATTTAATTACAATTAGGCCCTTGAACTTTTAAGTAGCAAATTAATTAACGATTCAAAATGTTAATGGAAAATGTTTTACGACAGTTAATGGGGCTCTGCTCCTTGGACCCCGCTAGGGGCTGCCGCCCCTAGAACCCCGCTGCCAGGGGCGCTGCCCCCGGACCCCCGTTCATTGAGGGTAATAACTAAACTAGAAAGGCGATATGTGTAGTGATAGTTTACTGAAACGTATAATTATTATACAGTTAGTCGTGCACAGCTCAAGAAGGGGATAACCGTAAACGGTGAACGCAACCGCATTGAGGTGAGTTTCTAGCCCCACTTCCTTGTTATGTTTCGGGGCTGTGTGCATACTCGATGTGATAGTTAATACACTTATCTTAAGTGGTAAGTGTATGCCTTGTATGATTTATGTATGATGATTGTTTGACGGTGCGTGAACGATCTTCGGATATTGCATGTACCGTCAGGTGGTAGTTAAGATATGATTGATAAGTATGATGAAAGATAGGATGTATGTATGTTATGATGATGGTACGTGAACGCTCTTCGGAGATTGCACGTATTGTCAAGGAAAGTATTTATGAACAGGTACGGTACAGTTACACGAAACAAAGGGACCTGACCCTAATAATATCTGTGATGTTAGGGACCAGACCCTAATAATATCTGTGATGTTAGGGACCAGACCCTTATAATATCTGTGATGTTAGGGACCAGACCCTTATAATATCTGCGAGGTTATAGGGCGAAAGGCTCTTTAAAACGTATGATTATGTATGTAAAGGAAGTATGAAGGTAAGAATGAAAGCATATGCACTTACGTGTGTATGTAAGAAAGTTAAGAGGTTAAGTATGAAATGTAAGAAGGTATTGTATGATTATGTGATTAACTAGAACTCACTCAGCGTAGCTGACTTTTAGTATGCACGCAGGTGAGTAGGATGAGGCAGCTCGCTTGAGGAGACACGTGGCACTGAATAAGGGGCTGGAATCGGAAGACTCAAAACGTTTAAGTTTAATGTTTTGTTTATTTTGAAAGACAAGATGTTGTTTTAAGACAAGAGGTGTTTTGTTATGAAATGTTTTATGAAAGCTTTTATATTCCGCGAATGTTTTAATTAACTCTGATATTTAGAACTGCGTTTATGAGTAAATCCAACACGAAAGTAGGGCTACTGGTAACGGGGCCTTACAAGTTGGTATCAGAGCAAAGTTCGAGAGATTTAAGCATCTTATATGCTTAGAATCGAACAGAGAATGGGATTAAAGTCAGAAAAGAAAGAAGATGCCAGTTCAAGAATGCCATTTGTCACTCAAGCAAGCTCAGTAACGGTAAAGTGTATGATTAAATATGTATGTTAATGTTAGCTTGATTGCTAAAGAAAGGATATGTGAATGTTAGGGATAGAATTACTTGATTGATTAACTGTTTAGGATAGAACCAGCACAAATGGACTCATAAGGGAAGTGTATAGGACACGGAAAGTAACGTGATCAGCTAATCACAGCTGGCCACTGTTATTACCTGTTAGCCTTACTATCCTTGTACTAAATAGTTCCTTGAGTGATGATGTTTGTGTTTTCCATTTTAGAATACGATGGCTGGAGCTGGAGACATTGCTGGAGCTGGAGGTCGCACTGGACAACGCGGCAGGCCTCGTCGTGTCCAGCAACCTTCGGTTGAGACAGCTTCTAACACCGGAGATGAGGGTAGTGCAGCTGGAGGAGGTCCGGCCAACAACGAAGGGGTTCAACTGGATCCCGCAATTCAAGCAGCTATTGTTCAAGTTGTAGCCACTGCTGTGAAGAATATAACTCCTGGAGGGTCTGCTGGAAGCCGTGAAAGAACTGCTGAAGGGGCAGGTGGTGATGGTAGGAAAGATGATGAGAGGGAAAAGGGTGATTCAAGTGAGGTAAGGTCTGTGAAAGTTGATGATAGGAAGAGGGGCCGAGGCGGTTGCAACTATAAGTCCTTTAAAGGTTGTGACCTGCCTAAGCTGACTGGTTTAGGAGACGCAATCACTACTCTTAAATGGATAACCGCCATGGATAAAATTATCCGCATTAGCGAGTGCCGTCCCGACCAAGCGGTAGGTTATGCTACTCAATCATTCGAGGATGAGGCTATGTATTGGTGGGAGAGTGTGGAGCAGAGGAAGACTCGTGAATAGATCAAAGAGATGAAGTGGGAGGATCTAAAGGAGTTAGTGATGAGGAAGTTCTGTGCTGACGCCGAGGTTGAGAGGGCGGAGATGAAGTTCCTGAACTTGAAAGCTGGGGCAATGACACATCGTGAGTACACCACCGAGTTCAATCGAATGTCTAGGTTGGTACCCGATATGGTTAACACTGAGGCCAAGAGAATCAAGTGTTATGTGAGGGGATTGCCACAGAAAGTCCGCATGCTAGTCAGGACGACTAAACCAGCTACCTTTGACTCTGCTGTCGAACTCACAGAGGTGGTTTATGTAACACCCCGACCAATGGCGGATTATACATCGGGGCGCCACGTATTGTTTCATTACTCGTGACACTAATTGGGTGTCAATATTTAATAAATACATTTTCATTGCGCATGCGCAGAACACAAATCGTAAAGTAACATAAATCATATCATAACTTAAAATATTCAAATAACATAATTTGTCTTGTTACATTTTAATCTAGGTCCATAGAAAAAGAAAACATCCTACGTGTCCTTGAGATTCCCAAAAGCAGCTACAGCAAACCTGAACATGTGTTAAAATAAAACGTCAACACTTGCGTGTCGGTGAGAAATCAAGTTTAATAGATATAAATAGATAATAATAAACACTGCGCGCAACATGTGCTTAACTGGGGTTTAACATAGGGTGTAATCAGATTGTGATCAAGCCTAAATAGATCATAGCTCATAGTTCAATCCGTGCTCCCAATCGAGCACAAAAACAATTAATCATACGTGCATGTGTAAACAAAACAAGAAAACCGTAAACGATAGGTCTCCCGTGTTCATCTAATGGATCCATGAAAACTTCGGAATAGGCCGAACAAAGCGGTTAATGATTCACACATACAAATAAACAGCCAAGTAAACGTCCATAACACATGGGGTTTTGCGCACATAAATTTCATAAACAAGTTTAAGACTCAAGTTGTACGAACACATGAACATCCCAAAACGTTAAAAATAAAAGGGGATTAAGTACGAGATTACTCACCTGAAAAAGGTGTGTTGAAAGATAATGCAAGAACCAACTTTTAAACAAGCACAAGTTAACCTATAAATAAGAGGTTATTGGTTTAACGATTGGTTTTTATGTCTTGAATATATGCAGTAAGTATCGATTTTGTTAGTTAAACAAATTAAAACAAAATATATATATTTATATTTACCGAGATTCTGGGCAGAACAGAAGAGAAGACGGAGGCAAAGAGAGGAGCTGAGGATCTTCGGCAGAGAGCAAAGGGAGAAAGATTTGGGGAATGTTTAAGTGTAGTGTGTGTAGTGTTAATAAACAAGAAATTAGCTTAATTTATAGGAAAACCCTAGGGAACACAATCCCTTGAAAGGGGGAAAAGATCTTATCAAATCAAGCAAAAGATATTAAAAAGTACAAGAAACCAAAAGCAAAAGATATTAAAAGATACGCCGGCAGCTGCAGGGGATGGGGAAAAGCTGACAAGTTACAGATCAAAGCATGGGAGGTGTCAGATAAAACACTGTTCAAGACATGCAAAAGAAGATTTCAAAAGATTATGTCAGTCACTTTTTCTGTCAACCAATAGGATTGGTGCGCATGCTGCGCCGAAAGTGGCTTTTCGGACAGATGTCGGAACTGACCTACAGTGCTCAAACAAAAGATAAGATATTTCAAAAGAATACAGGCTGACCTAAACTGAAGAAAAGACTTAAGGTCTAGCGCGAGAAGACTCGAGCGCTGCGCGCGAGGGCGAAGGCAGACAGAGGACCATCCTTAGCGCGCCGAGGGAAGAACTATAATCCTTAGCGCGTCGCGGGAAGAACTACAATTCTTAGCGCGCCGCGGGAAGAACTATAATCCTTAGCGCGCCGCGGGAAGAACTATAATCCTTAGCGCGCCGCGGGAAGAACTACCATTCTTAGCGCGTCGCGGGAAGAACTACAATTCTTAGCGCGCCGCGGGAAGAACTATAATCCTTAGCGCGCCGCGGGAAAAACTATAATCCTTAGCGCGTCGCGGGAACAGTTCGCCTTGCGTATCGCAGGAACAGCTGGTCTTCACGCAGGCTTCCTTGTAAGGAGTCTGGCGCGTGGAGCTGCGCAGACATCCTTAGGCGGGAAGAACCAAAGGACAAGCAGAGAGTTAAGAGAAAAAGGGGTTCCAGGCTTAAGGGTTAAGCAGAGGGGCGGGACGGCGACAAGAGAGAAAAAGGGCGGGACGGCGACAAGAGAGAAAAAGGGAGGCGGGACGGCGGAGAGAAAAAAAGAAGGGACGGGTCGGCGGAAAAGAAATTATTATTATTAGTAAGTAATATAAATATATATATATATATAATTTATTTAATGTTAAATTTACAAAGATTAATAATCAAATTTTAAATCATAAAAAGAATCGGATTCGAAAACGGGTACCTGTGTCGGGTCGGATTAGGCAGTTGTCACAGTCTCCCCTACTTTAAGAAATTTCGTCCCGAAATTTATCTCGAAGTAGGTTGCGCAGAGTAAAGGTGCGGGTACTTGATCTTCATTTGATCTTCCCTTTCCCAAGTGAACTCGGCTCCGCGCTTGGACTGCCAACGAACTTTGACAATAGGGATGCGACTGCGCTTGGTTTGCTTTACCTCGCGATCCATAATCTCCACAGGCTGCTCAACGAAATGCATAGACTCATCAACTTGAACTTCATCAAGTGGTATGTGGAGGTTCTCGTCAGCTAAACATTTCTTGAGATTGGATACATGGAAAGTTGGATGCACATTGCTGAGCGCGGGCGGCAGGTCCAGCTTGTAGGCAACTTTTCCCACCTTCGCAAGAACCTTGAATGGACCCACATAACGAGGTGCAAGCTTACCTTTCTTCCCAAAGCGGACAACACCCTTCCAGGGCGACACTTTGAGGAGAACAAGATCACCAACTAGAAATTCGAGAGGCTTCCACCTGCGATCTGCGTAACTCTACTGTCGGCTTCTGGCAGTCAGCAGATGATCACGGATCTTGGCGATTTTATCGGTTGTCTCTTGAACTAGTTCGGGTCCCGTGATTTGAACTTCACCCACTTCGTTCCAACAAATCGGCGAGCGGCACTTTCGACCGTAAAGTGCTTCAAATGGGGCCATACCGATGCTGGAATGATAGCTGTTATTTTAAGAGAACTCGATCAGAGGTAGGTGTGAATCCCAATTACCTCCAAAATCAAGAACACAAGATCGAAGCATATCCTCAAGGGTTTGGATGGTTCGCTCAGACTGTCCGTCAGTCTGGGGATGATATGCAGTACTCATGTCCAAACGAGTTCCTAACTCAGATTGGAGAGATTTCCAAAAGCGAGATATAAAACGGCCATCGCGATCGGATATGATGCTCAAGGGAGTACCATGACGGCAGACAATTTCCTTGACATAAAGATGCGCAAGTTGTTCAACACGGTAGGTTTCACGAATGGGCAGAAAGTGGGCAGACTTGGTCAATCGATCCACTATTACCCAAATACTATCATGTTTGCTTGCGGTCAAGGGTAACTTGGTAATAAAGTCCATTGCTACACTTTCCCATTTCCACGTAGGAATTTCAGGTTGTTCGAGCAAACCAGATGGGCGTTGATGTTCAGCTTTTACCTTAGAACAAGTTAGGCATTTAGCTACGAACACAGCAATATCCTTTTTCATACCAGGCCACCAATAAGAAAGGCGCAAATCTTTGTACATTTTGTCAGCACCAGGATGAACGGAATACCGAGTTTTGTGCGCTTCACTCAGTATGACAGAGCGAAGATTCTCATCATTGGGGATCCAGATGCGATTGAGATAACAGAGAATTCCATTCAGGTTAGGGACTAGATGTACTTCTGCACCACACGCTAACTCGGCGCGTAGGTTGCCTTTGCTGATCGATGCGCGCTGCGCGTCGCGAATGCGCGATTCAAGATCGCTTTGGATTGGCGCGAAGTGAAGCTGCGTGCGCGACAAGATACAGTTGAGTTGACTGGGTTTCCGGCTGAGCGCATCGGCTACCACATTAGCCTTTCCAGGGTGATATCGGATCTCACAATCGTAATCGCTGATGAGTTCGTTCCATCGGCGTTGTCTCATGTTAAGTTCCTTTTGATCAAAAATGGGCTGAAGGCTTTTAAGGTCTGTGTAAATGATGCACTTAGTCCCATAGAGGTAGTGTCTCCAGATTTTTAAGGCAAATACAACTGCACCAAGTTCGAGGTCGTGAGTCGTATAATTCTTTTCATGAATTTTGAGTTGCCTAGACGCGTAAGCGATAACCTTGCCTCGTTGCATAAGTACACAACCGAGACCTTGGTTGGAGGCATCGCAATAAACGACAAAGTCGTCAGTACCCTCTGGTAACGCTAGAACAGGAGCTTCGCACAACAATTGCTTGAGCGTTTGAAAGGCTTCTTCTTGCTTAGAGCCCCAAATATACGGTTTGCCTTTGTGCGTTAATGCTGTTAAAGGCAAGGCGATTTTTGAGAAGTTCGAAATGAATCGCCGGTAGTAACCAGCTAAGCCCAAAAAGGAACGGATTTCGGTAGGAGTGGACGGTGTAACCCAGTTCTTGATTGCTTCAATTTTGGATGGGTCGACATGAATTCCCATCTTGTTTACAACATGACCAAGAAACTGTACTTCATCCGACCAAAACTCACACTTGGAGAGTTTGGCATAGAGTTGTTCGGTTCGAAGCTTTTGCAACACCAACTGAAGATGTTGTTCATGCTCGGCCTTGGTTTTGGAATACACCAGAACGTCATCGATAAACACGATCACGAATCGGTCCAAGAAAGATCTACACACCCGGTTCATTAGATCCATGAAAACAGCGGGTGCGTTGGTTAAACCGAAGGGCATGACCAAGAATTCAAAATGACCGTAGCGGGTTCGAAAAGCAGTCTTGGGAATATCCTCTTCGCGGATACGCAACTGGTGATAGCCAGAACGGAGATCGATTTTGGAGAAGCAAGAGGCACCTTGGAGTTGATCAAAGAGGTCGTCAATACGCGGTAAGGGATACCGGTTCTTAATGGTGAGCTTGTTCAGCTCGCGGTAATCGATACACATGCGAAACGAACCGTCTTTCTTCTTAACGAACAACACCGGAGCACCCCATGGCGAAGAGCTAGGGCGAATGAATCCTTTATCGGTCAACTCTTGAAGTTGACTTGCTAATTCTTGCATTTCAGCGGGTGCAAGTCGATAAGGAGATTTGGCTACGGGGGATGCACCAGGGACAAGATCAACACGAAACTCGACTTCCCGAGCGGGAGGTAAACCAGAAAGATCATCGGGGAAGACTTCAGGAAAGTCACGCACGATGGGGATTTCAGAAAGTTTCTTCTTTCATTCATCGGGTTTGACCACATGAGCTAAGAACGCGACACAATTCTTCCGCAAAAGTCTTCGGGCTTCAGTGCATGACATAAGTTTAAGACCGTTAGATGGTTTCTCGCCGTAGATATGAAGATTTTCACCATTTCCCCGAGGAATGCGAATCAACTTCTTGGCGCAGATTACTTCGGCGCGATTTTGCGAGAGCCAGTCCATTCCAATAATCACATCAAAACTTCCAAGAGGCATGGGAATGAGGTCGATTAGAAAATCATGTTCATTAAGGTTAAGCGTGCAATCCTTGATCACGGAGTTTATTAAAATAGTTTCACCATTAGCCAATTCAACTGAAAAGTTTTCGTTTAAGTTTACTCGCGGTCGCTCAAGTTTTTGTTCAAATGCGCGAGAAATAAAACTTCTATCGGCGCCAGTATCAAAAAGTATAGATGCATATTGTCTGTTAAGTAAAAATGTACCATTAACCACGTCATTATTCGCTTGCGCTTGGTGCGCGGTTATATTAAAAGCTCGTCCGCGCGTCACTTGGTTTGAAATTTGGTTAACCGGATTAGCTTGCGTAATTTGTACTTGCAGTCTCGGGCACGCGTTCCGGAAATGACTGGGGTCACCGCAGTTATAGCACGACCTGGGTCGTGGATTAGGGTATGTTGGTTGTGGGTTTAGCGGGTAAGTTGGTGGTGTTTGCGCGATTGGGTTGGCGGGAAGGACTCTACAGTTCTCAGCAGTGTGACCAGTACGGCCACATCGGTTACATTGTTGACACGGGACTTGAGTTGGATGGTGAAGTCTACAGGTTGGGCAAAAGGGTTGGTTTCCTGTGTAAGGTTTCTTAGTTGACGGGGTAGGAAGTGCGGGATTGGTTAAGGCATAGTTATGGACTACAGGGGGTGTTGGATAAGTTGACAGTGGGTTAGGAGCGTGTACTAGAGGTTGGTAGGCGGGTTGCTGGACAACGAGCGGGTTGGTAAGCGCGTAGGTTTAATGATTGGGTCTGCGCCTACGCTTGAGGTTGTTACGGTTTGAGGGTTCTGGCTTGGTTTCTATTGGTTCTGGGACAGTCTTGGTGAGTTTGGTCTTCTCGGCTCCCCGCAGGAACAGGGTTCCTGCCCTGACATGGTTGTCGCTGAGCACAGCGGCCAACTCGATGGCGTCAGAGAGGGTTGCTGGGTTCCTGGCCCATACAGAATCTTGAATTTCCATGGGGAGACCCCCAAGAAACTTCTCGATGGCTCGGCGGGAAGGGGTAACTAGGTGCGGGACAAGCAAACTTAGTTCGTGGAAGCGCGTAGCGTACTCGCGCGCTTCACCACTGTACTGCTTCAAGTTCCAAAATTCCTCCTCAAGGCGCTTTATTTCGTTGGGAGGCAGAATTCTCTAGTCAAAAGTTCCTTGAATTCCTCCCAGAGCATGCTAGAAGCAGCCTCTGCGCCACGCGCGTGAGCTACTCCGTTCCACCAAGTAAGCGCCCTTGATTCTAGGACACTTGAGGCGTATAAGGTTCGTCGGTCTGGAGGGCATTGGGTATGGAGGAAGGTGTTCTCAATTTTCTCGAGCCATTGGAGCATTACGGTGGCTCCTTCAAGCCCTGTGAATTTCGGAGGGTTACCCGCATTAAAGGATTTAATATTGTATCCGGAGGGGTTGGGATTATTTTGGTTTAAGGCTTGGGCTATTGCGGCGGCCATTTCCTGGGAACGACGCTGCATACGTCTGCGCGAGGCTTCTCTCCTCTGATGACGGCGAGATAGCGGAGGCATTCTATAAAAGTTTTAATTTTTGTTAATATCTTGGTATGGGAAATCGTTTTAGCGCAAAGTATATCGTCGTAAAGCTTGTTTTGCGGAGTTAAATGCTATCAAATTTTGAAGTAAAATATGAATTTAAATGCAAACTTAATATAGGTAATGAATTCGAATTGAAAATCGACAATTCATGCATCACCATGACTTTCCGAATTCTCAATTTAAAATATCGAGTAAATGAGCATTGAAGGTTGACAATTCATGTATCACCATGACTTTTCAAATCTTCAATTTAAAATATCGAGTAAATGAACATTGGAGATTGACAATTCATGTATCACCATGACTTTTCAGATTCTCAATGCTAAATCCCAACAACAAACGAATCGGTAAGTAAAGAAACGAATTGAAATCAATAAAATCGAAAGTTCGCGAATAAAACATGAAATCATGTGCTGCGTATACGCAAGCATATTTTATAAATATCGAGTAATTAACAATTAGCGCGCAATCATGAGATTTTTCTCATGCGCGAGAAGGGACTCTTAGGTATTCTAGGTCGTTACGTCTAACCACCTATCCTAAAGTCACGGAGCTCTGATACCAATCTGTAACACCCCGACCAATGGCGGATTATACATCGGGGCGCCACGTATTGTTTCATTACTCGTGACACTAATTGGGTGTCAATATTTAATAAATACATTTTCATTGCGCATGCGCAGAACACAAATCGTAAAGTAACATAAATCATATCATAACTTAAAATATTCAAATAACATAATTTGTCTTGTTACATTTTAATCTAGGTCCAAAGAAAAAGAAAACATCCTACGTGTCCTTGAGATTCCCAAAAGCAGCTACAGCAAACCTGAACATGTGTTAAAATAAAACGTCAACACTTGCGTGTCGGTGAGAAATCAAGTTTAATAGATATAAATAGATAATAATAAACACTGCGTGCAACATGTGCTTAACTGGGGTTTAACATAGGGTGTAATCAGATTGTGATCAAGCCTAAATAGATCATAGCTCATAGTTCAATCCGTGCTCCCAATCGAGCACAAAAACAATTAATCATACGTGCATGTGTAAACAAAACAAGAAAACCGTAAACGATAGGTCTCCCGTGTTCATCTAATGGATCCATGAAAACTTCGGAATAGGCCAAACAAAGCGGTTAATGATTCACACATACAAATAAACAGCCAAGTAAACGTCCATAACACATGGGGTTTTGCGCACATAAATTTCATAAACAAGTTTAAGACTCAAGTTGTACGAACACATGAACATCCCAAAACGTTAAAAATAAAAGGGGATTAAGTACGAGATTACTCACCTGAAAAAGGTGTGTTGAAAGATAATGCAAGAACCAACTTTTAAACAAGCACAAGTTAACCTATAAATAAGAGGTTATTGGTTTAACGATTGGTTTTTATGTCTTGAATATATGCAGTAAGTATCGATTTTGTTAGTTAAACAAATTAAAACAAAATATATATATTTATATTTACCGAGATTCTGGGCAGAACAGAAGAGAAGACGGAGGCAAAGAGAGGAGCTGAGGATCTTCGGCAGAGAGCAAAGGGAGAAAGATTTGGGGAATGTTTAAGTGTAGTGTGTGTAGTGTTAATAAACAAGAAATTAGCTTAATTTATAGGAAAACCCTAGGGAACACAATCCCTTGAAAGGGGGAAAAGATCTTATCAAATCAAGCAAAAGATATTAAAAAGTACAAGAAACCAAAAGCAAAAGATATTAAAAGATACGCCGGCAGCTGCAGGGGATGGGGAAAAGCTGACAGGTTACAGGTCAAAGCATGGGAGGTGTCAGATAAAACACTGTTCAAGACATGCAAAAGAAGATTTCAAAAGATTATGTCAGTCACTTTTTCTGTCAACCAATAGGATTGGTGCGCATGCTGCGCCGAAAGTGGCTTTTCGGACAGATGTCGGAACTGACCTACAGTGCTCAAACAAAAGATAAGATATTTCAAAAGAATACAGGCTGACCTAAACTGAAGAAAAGACTTAAGGTCTAGCGCGAGAAGACTCGAGCGCTGCGCGCGAGGGCGAAGGCAGACAGAGGACCATCCTTAGCGCGCCGAGGGAAGAACTATAATCCTTAGCGCGTCGCGGGAAGAACTACAATTCTTAGCGCGCCGCGGGAAGAACTATAATCCTTAGCGCGCCGCGGGAAGAACAATAATCCTTAGTGCGCCGCGGGAAGAACTACCATTCTTAGCGCGTCGCGGGAAGAACTACAATTCTTAGCGCGCCGCGGGAAGAACTATAATCCTTAGCGCGCCGCGGGAAGAACTATAATCCTTAGCGCGTCGCGGGAACAGTTCGCCTCGCGTATCGCAGGAACAGCTGGTCTTCACGCAGGCTTCCTTGTAAGGAGTCTGGCTCGTGGAGCTGCGCAGACATCCTTAGGCGGGAAGAACCAAAGGACAAGCAGAGAGTTAAGAGAAAAAGGGGTTCCAGGCTTAAGGGTTAAGCAGAGGGGCGGGACGGCGACAAGAGAGAAAAAAGGCGGGACAGCGACAAGAGAGAAAAAGGGAGGCGGGACGGCGGAGAGAAAAAAAGAAGGGACGGGTCGGCGGAAAAGAAATTATTATTATTAGTAAGTAATATAAAAATATATATATATATATAATTTATTTAATGTTAAATTTACAAAGATTAATAATCAAATTTTAAATCATAAAAAGAATCGGATTCGAAAACGGGTACCTGGGTCGGGTCGGATTAGGCAGTTGTCACAGTTTATGCTGACCTGGCTGCGGATGACGCAGTGGTGGAAGAGGAAAAGAAAGATAAAAAGTGGGTTGCTCCTGTTAAGCGACCCGGTACTCAGTTATGGAACTCCAAAGATAAGAAGCAGAAAGTGTGGGAGAAGAGATCGTGTAAGACCTGCGGAAAGATGCATGGTGGTGAGTGCAAGTGGGGTAGAAGTTCTGATGTTTGTCCCAAATGTGGAAAGGCTCATGGTGGAGAATGCAGAATGGGGTCGAATGCCTGTTATAAGTGCGGGAAGGTAGGGCATTATGCCAATGAGTGCGGTGCGAAGCCAGCATGTTACAAATGTGGCAAGACAGGCCATATGGCAAGAGAGTGCACTAGAGGTGAGGCTGGAGGTATTGGGAAGAAGGATTCTGATCAAGCAATGCCGAGGACTAGAGCCTATATGCTGACCCAGGAACAAGCTAGACAGATTCCTGATGTTGTGACCGGTACGTTCTTAGTAAATGGCATTTCTGCTTCCGTATTATTTGATTCTGGTGCGAATAGAAGTTTTGTAGCTGCGACATTTAGTAAACTAGCAAAAATGAAAGGTTGCCGAGTGTCTGAAACTTTTATAGTAGAACCGCCGGTGACACTTCGGTTAAAATAACAAAAATGGTTAAGGATTGTAAGATAGAGTTAGAGGGACATGAGTTCCCTGTTACTTTGTATGTTATGACCTTAGGAGGGTTCGATGTAGTCTTGGGAATGGATTAGTTGTCTGAGTTTGAAGCTCAGATAGTATGTAAGAGTAGAATAATAAAGCTAAGGTCTTTAGATGGTAGTGCGGTGACGGTTTACGGTGATAAAGAAAGTTTAGGGTTTAACGTCATTTCGATGATAAAAGCCGAAGGGTTATTACGACGAGGATGTGGTACCTACCTGGCGTATGTTGTCAACGCTATGGCTGAGACGAAAGAAATGAAAGATGTTCCTATCGTGTGTGACTACCCAGAAGTATTCCCTGAGGATCTTCCGGGGTTACCACCGAAGCGAGAGATAGAATTCCAGATAGATTTAATACCAGGAGCCCAGCCCATCGCAAAAGCACCTTACCGTCTAGCTCCGTCCGAGATGAAAGAATTGATGTCCCAACTGCAAGAACTCCTCGACAAAGGTTTCATAAGACCAAGTGTTTCCCCGTGGGGCGCACCAGTGTTGTTCGTGAAGAAGAAGGATGGAAGTATGAGAATGTGCATAGACTATCGTGAGTTGAATAAGCTTACGGTAAAGAATAGATATCCTTTGCCAAGGATTAATGATCTGTTTGACCAACTGCAAGGTTCAAGTTGGTTCTCACGAATAGATCTCAGATCAGGCTATCATCAGCTGAAGGTGAAGGAGGCAGACATCCCTAAGACAGCGTTCCGAACGCGGTATGGACACTACGAGTTCCTCGTAATGTCATTCGGTCTAACAAATGATCCTGCAACATTTATGGACCTGATGAATAGGGTGTGTCGGCCGATGTTGGATAAGTCGGTTATCGTATTCATTGATGATATATTGATTTATTCAAAGAGCAAGCCTGACCATGCTGAGCATCTAAGAGAGGTATTGGAGACTCTGAAGAAAGAGAAGTTGTATGCTAAGTTTTCGAAGTGCGCGTTCTAGTTAAGAGAAGTGCAATTTTTAGGTCACGTGATTAATCCGGAAGGGATTACCGTGGACCCAGCTAAGATTGAAGCGATAACGAATTGGAAGACTCCGCAGAATCCGACTGATATACGAAGCTTCCTAGGGTTAGCTGGCTACTATAGGAGATTCATCGAAGGTTTCTCCAAGTTAGCCGCACCATTGACCGGTATGACCCGAAAGTCGGTAGTATTCAGTTGGGGTAGGTTTCAGGAAGAAGTTTTTGAGGAGTTGAGAAAAGACTCGCACAAGCTCCAATCCTTACTCTACCCGATGGTGATGAGGATTTGGTTGTTTGTGCAGATGCCTCGCATCAAGGGTTAGGTTGCGTGTTGATGCAATGAGGAAAGGTGATAGCTTACGCGTGTAGACAGTTGAAAGTCCATGAGAGTAGTTATCCGACGCATGATTTAGAGTTAGCAGCTGTAGTGCATGCTCTTAAGATATGGAGGCATTATCTGTACGGTACTAAGTGTACCATCTACACAGATCATAAGAGTTTAAAGTACTTCTTCGAGCAAAAAGAATTGAACATGAGACAGAGAAGATGGTTGGAGTTGATAAAGGATTACGACTGTGACATTAAGTACTACCCTGGCAAAGCTAACGTGGTCGCCGATGCACTAAGCCATAAGAATGAGGAAGTCCTTGCAACTGTGAAGTCATATAAATTGATTATGAATTCAAGCCTTTTCGAAGAAATCATCAAGGTGCTAGTAGACGAGAAGTTGGTAAAGAAAGAAAGAGTTTACGGCCAACAAGACGAGCTAATGGAAAACACCCATGGTGTTAAGACTAGGTTTGACCGTATATGGATCCCACGCCATGGAGATCTCAGAGGTCGAATCTTAGATGAAGCTCATAAGTCAAGATATTCGATTCATCCAGGAACTACGAAGATGTACCAGGATTTGAAAAGAGATTATTGGTGGCCAGGAATGAAGAATGATGTGATAGATTATGTCAGTAAGTGCTTAACTTGTTTACAAGTCAAGGCAGAGCACCAGAAGCCTTATGGAAAGATGCAACCTTTGGAGATACCAGAATGGAAATGGGAACACATCACCATGGATTTCATAACTAAGCTACCTCGTACAGCTAAGCACCATGATACCATCTGGGTGATTGTGGACCGTTTGACCAAGAGTGCTCACTTTCTGCCTATACGAGAGGCTATCTCGTCAGAAACGTTAGCAAGCTTGTTCATTGAAGAGGTTGTATCTAAGCACGGAGTACCGTTATCAATTGTGTCCGATAGAGATACACGGTTTACTTCGAGATTTTGGAAGAAGTTCCATGAAGCTATGGGAACGAGGTTGAACATTAGTACGGCGTATCATCCCCAAACAGATGGACAGTCTGAAAGGACAATCCAAACCCTTGAGGATATGCTACGTGCTTGTGTTCTAGACTTTGGTGGAAGTTGGGATGATCATCTGCATCTGGCAGAGTTCTCTTATAACAACAGTTACCATTCAAGTATTGGTATGCCACCATTCGAGATGTTGTATGGGAGACGTTGTAGAACTCCCGTATGTTGGGGAGAGATTGGTCAGAAGGAGATGGGAAGCCTAGAAGTTGTGCAAGAAACCTCTTCGAAGTTCGATCAGATCAAGGCAAGAATGAAAGCTGCTCAAGACAGACAGAAGTCGTATGCTGATAAGCGGCGACGACCGATTGAGTTTAACGTTGGTGACAATGTGATGCTCAAGGTCTCGCCTTGGAAAGGAATCATTCGTTTCAGGAAGAGGGGAAAATTGAGTCCAAGGTACATTGGACCGTTCAAGATTTTAGGTCGAGTAGGTGAAGTGGCTTACAAGTTAGATTTGCCAGAATAGTTGGAAGGAATTCATTCAACCTTCCACATTTCTCATCTGAGAAAATGTCTAGCTGATGACACGTCTCACGTGCCATTGATGGACATCGAGGTTGATGAGCAGTTGAACTACATTGAGCAACCATTAGAGATAGTTGACCACAAGGAGAAGCAACTTCGTCGCAAGGTTATACCTTTAGTGAAAGTGATATGGAAGCATCGCAAAGGTTCAGATGCCACTTGGGAAGCGGAGGATGAGATGCGCAAGTTTTATCCGAATCTGTTTATGTAATAGTTAGGTTTCGGGGACGAAACCTCTTTAAGGAGGGAAGACTTATAACATCCTACTTTCGGTTATATTAATAAAATAAAGTTCGTTTATTTTATAGCGGGTCGTTATCGGTTTAGTTGAATAGAATACGAGATGGACTTGTGTTGGGTAAATGGATATGGGTTATGGACTTGGGTATGGAGGAATGAAGGAAAGACCATGGGCTTAAGCCCATGATAAAAAATATATATACCCTTAAATCCTCCATTTAATTCACTTACACATATCCCTTACACCATCCAAAACACACACTTAAGATTCTCTCTCTAGTTCTCTCTCTCTAAACCGATATCAAGAAGGAAACCGAGAACCGACCCGAGGTAATGATAGTATTATATTGTATGAGCTTAACCCGTTAGATATAGTTGCGAAACGACGAGCCGACACCGTTTAAATCACGAGATCCGGGTGGAATCGGGTATAAACCGAACCTATGATGAGCTTAGGGATTACCCTAGCTCAGATCTGGATTGAACGGGGCGAAAAACGGCGAAAAACGAGTTAAAACTCGTTTTTCCGGTGAGTTCGCGTTTTTCCGGCGGCTTTCCGGCAATGGCGGCGCCGGAAAAGTTAATCTGAGGTTACGGGTGTCAGGGAATGTTCTGACATCCCCTGACCTAACCCTAGTTCTCTAGGGAGTAATTGACGAATTAGAAGCGATTCGCTAGCTGATTCGTCTAAGGGAATATAACGAACTAGCTTTGATTCGTGTACTAATTCGTTAAGGAAAGACTGACGAACTAGCTTCAGTTCGTTAAGTCCAATTCGTATGTCGACCAGTTCGTTATAAGGTTTAATTCGTTATGAGGACTGGTTCGCTATGAGGGTCCAATTCGCCAAGAAGACCAATTCGTTAAGCAGACCAAACGAATATGGACCAATTCGCTAAAGAGGCCAATTCGTTATGAAGTAACAAATTAGCCGGTTCGTTATGAAGGACAGAAGTAACGAATGAACACCAATTCGCTAAAGAGAATCTTAACGAATCAGAACTTTGAAAGAATGACAGAACAGTCCCTGGACTTAGAAAAGAATGATTTAATTACAATTAGGCCCTTGAACTTTTAAGTAGCAAATTAATTAACGATTCAAAATGTTAATGGAAAATGTGTTACGACAGTTAATGGGGCTCTGCCCCTTGGACCCCGCTAGGGGCTGCCGCCCCTAGAACCCCGCTGCCAGGGGTGCTGCCCCCGGACCCCCGTTCGTTGAGGGTTATAACTAAACTAGAAAGGCGATATGTGTAGTGATAGTTTACTGAAACGTATAATTATTATACAGTTAGTCGTGCACATCTCAAGAAGGGGATAAACGTAAACGGTGAACGCAACCGCATTGAGGTGAGTTTCTAGCCCCACTTCCTTTTTATGTTTTCGGGGCTGTGTGCATACTCGATGTGATAGTTAATACACTTATCTTAAGTGGTAAGTGTATGCCTTGTATGATTTATGTATGATGATTGTTTGACGGTGCGTGAACGATCTTCGGATATTGCATGTACCGTCAGGTGGTAGTTAAGATATGATTGATAAGTATGATGAAAGATAGGATGTATGTATGAATATATGATGTATGCATAATGTATGTATGTTATGATGATGGTACGTGAACGCTCTTCGGAGATTGCACGTATTGTCAAGGAAAGTATTTATGAACAGGTACGGTACAGTTACACGAAACAAAGGGACCAGACCCTAATAATATCTGTGATGTTAGGGACCAGACCCTAATAATATCTGTGATGTTAGGGACCAGACCCTAATAATATCTGTGATGTTAGGACCAGACCCTTATAATATCTGTGATGTTAGGGACCAGACCCTTATAATATCTGTGAGGTTATAGGGCGAAAGGCTCTTTAAAACGTATGATTATGTATGTAAAGGAAGTATGAAGGTAAGAATGAAAGCATATGCACTTACGTGTGTATGTAAGAAAGTTAAGAGGTTAAGTATGAAATGTAAGAAGGTATTGTATGATTATGTGATTAACTAGAACTCAATCAGCGTAGCTGACTTTTAGTATGCACGCAGGTGAGTAGGATGAGGCAGCTCGCTTGAGGAGACACGTGGCACTGAATAAGGGGCTGGCATCGGAAGACTCAAGACGTTTAAGTTTAATGTTTTGTTTATTTTGAAAGACAAGATGTTGTTTTAAGACAAGAGGTGTTTTGTTATGAAATGTTTTATGAAAGCTTTTATATTCCGCGAATGTTTTAATTAACTCTGATATTTAGAACTGCGTTTATGAGTAAATCCAACACGAAAGTAGGGCTACCGGTAACGGGGCCTTACAAAAACTTCACCACTCGTCGGCACGCCTTTCGAGACTAATTACCATGGTGTCGGAAGATAACAAAATTCTTCTTGATGGGTACGTCGATGGAAGGTGGCATAAACTTCGAGGAAACGAACACGAAAATCGAGGAATCGGGACACACTTTTCAAGGTGGATCAAGGAAATGGTTATGAACTTCTAGTGAGATGTTAGAGAGATAGAGAGAGGATAGCTGAATTTTTGTGTGAAAAATGAAGATCTCGGACCTGCTATTTATAGATAAAATCTGGAGACCCCTCGCGATACGCGATGGCCTCCTGATCACCCGTTGCGTATCGCGATGTAGGTCAGGCCAGTCACCATATAGGTCTGCCACGTGTCGCCACGTGGCGGACGATGTGCCACGTGTGGCCACGTGTCGGGACCCGTGGTAGACGGTGTGCCACGTGTGGACACTTGGCAGAACTTGTGCCAGAGGTGTTAGGCCACGTCATCGCGTAGTTTCCACAGCGATCGCGTATCACCGTTAACCCTCTTCTAGAAGGTTTGACTAAGCCCTTCGCGATACGCGATGGGCTTGTCCTTTGTCTCGTCGCGTATCGCTATGGGACAGAAAATCAGAATTTTTATTTTTAAATCCTAAAGTTTGGAAATTGGCAGGATTTGTCCCTTGTCTTTGAAAAACTTGACATTATTGACTCGAAATTTTCGTAATGTTACAGAAGAACCGGTGGAAATCGGGGTAGGGGTTGAGGTGAGATGATGGCCAAAATTGGGGAACTGAGATAAGTCCAAACAACAAACCGATGAAAAATAGAAGGGTAAAGATCGGTCAAAGTTACAATGTTACCGATGTGACCAGATGAGTCATTTCGCTTCCTCTTGTCCTTAACGAAGGAAGGCTTCAAATGTAACTGAGGCCAAAGAGACCCTTTTGATGTTAAAACAAGTTGATGAGTCAGTCTACATGAACGAGGAGAAAGTTTTGCCGAGTCGGGACCAATCCGAACAATCGAAAGAAGGGGTTTAGTACCTCGATAATGGTGCTAGCAATCACATGACGGGATAACGGTCATTCTTTTCAAAGCTTGATGAAAAGGTTGCAGGTTGAGTTCGTTTTCTTGACAATTCCCAAGCAAAATCGAAGGGAAAAGTACTATTATGTTGCATTGTAACAACGGGGAGGTAAAAAAAAATTACTAACGTTTATTTTATACCTAGTCTTCGGTGTAATATTTTGAGCTTGGGTCAAGCTACGGATAATGGGTGTGAGGTTCTTTTGAAAAAGAACGATCTTGGGATGTATGATGGTAGCGATAGGCTAATCATGAAAGTACCAAAGACTAACCGAATTTCAAAGGTCAAGATGTGTGTTGCAAAGAACATTTGTTTACACATAGCTGAAGACCCGGTTTCTCAAACATGGCATGACCGATTAGGTCACGTCATTGAAGTCAATGGTTAGCAAAGAATTGGTAATAGGGCTACCAACAATAAACCCGACATATGAAGTATGTGAAGCTTGTCAAATGGGAAAGCAAACGAGGGATTCATTTTCGGACCAAGCCACGTTCCGGGCTTCGAAGATTTTGGAGTTGATATACGGGAATTTATGTGGTCCGATCAGCCCACCCACTTTAACAGGTGTGGGGTAAAGGGGTTAACATATGTACCATGAGTTATCTGGGGTGAAGGGGTTGGACATTCGACGTATATTCCAAACCGAGTAACAACCCGAGCGGTAAAAGACAAGACTCCGTATGAAGCATTCATAGAACGAAAACCGAATATAAGTCATTTAAAGGTATTTAGTTGTATGGCGTTCGTAAAAATCCCGACCCAACACCTAAAGAAACTTGATGATCAGAGTAAGAAATTGGTGTAACTTGGAAACAAGCATGGTTCCAAGGTTTTTCGTCTATTTAACCCGGCTACATGTCTTGTGCCCATTTGATGACGTGCTTGGCTAAGTACCTGTTACTTCTGGTAAAGGTGGCAAAGAATTCAACACGGTCAAATTTCGAGCGAATTTTCTCGAAGATGACAAAACGCTATAGTTCAAAAAACTTTATTCCCAAAAGTACTAGTTGACATGTGGCTGTAGAAAAATCTGTCTTTTCGGCTAGTTTTGGTTTCAGTATCCTAGTGAGGAAAAACAAGTCCGTCATATTCAAAATGGTTTGTCAAAACTGAAGTTTGACAGTTTGTTAAAGCCGTAAGTTTGGCATGGCAAGTCAATGCCAAAATTTTAACAATTAATGAATGAAGAGTGTCCATCCATGGGGCAACCAATAATTTCCACGGTGGAAGGTATGTCCATGGAACCAATTGAAGGATAAAATTGATCTTTGTATCCGAAACCAAATTATCGCGAGAATGAGTTATGAACATGATCAGCAAGTGGAAGGATAGAAGTGGGACGATTTGGGTGATGAATAGTCTATAGCACATTGAGATCATCATTACAATGAGCGCACCTTTATGCCATGAAGTCAAAGTATAGCCTATGTTTTAGGGTGGTGTTGCAGAAATGCAGCAATGCACGAAGACATGCATGTTTTTTCGGTGGGACAATGTGATGTGGCAAATGTTTGAAGATCGTATCTTACAATTTTTTTATATGCTTTGAGTTTACTCGCTACTCAAATGTCTCATCAGGCATGCCCTTAATGTATAAGTAAAGGGATGCAACAAAAATGTTTACACTTCTCTCATACCACTCGGCATGTGTTAAAGCCACTCCGACCCCTTATGAGTCCATGGATTGCCACTGTAATGACACATATCAATAAGTGGGTCGGATTGGTTGACTTTCAGAAGACTAGGGGCGCCGTACGAGGCCTACAATGATGACTTTGACACTCCAATAAATTTTATTTTATGTAATACAAGTAAAACTTCAGAGCACATAATTGTTTAGTTAAAAAAAATACATAATGAGGGATTCTTGGTAGCTTTTGACAACGAATTTGAAACGCCTAATTAGTTTACTTTTTTGACACCATTGGTTGGTTGATCGGTGGATGAAGTAATGAAGAGTTCAGGTGAACCAAGTCTAGTAAGATTAACGTAATCTGGCGGACCGTGTGCTGGTAATCCGGCAATCAGAAGTCCAATCACTCTCCAACCTCTGCAAGTATATGTTTCACAATATTCTGGCCCCCTTTGATAATACATTATAAAGCTCCTCACCAACTCCCAAAACGCATTTACAAACATGGGTATTATGGCCAATATTGAGAAGTAGTTTTTATTTGGTTCTTCAGGGAGCACCTACAGCAAGTAAAAACCATTAGTTACGGATTAGTTTAAATGACACATTGGTCACAAAAATTGAGTATTTCGCATTAGGGTATGTGATTATTTACCTGACCCTTGTAAAAGCTATTGAAATAATGACAATCACCAAAATGCTTGAAGTATACATCCGAACTATCAAAGGGTACTCTAGGCACCAAATCGTTGCAATAAACAAACCTAAGATACCTTGAACCATGAGTTGCCAACACCCCTTTCATGTATACACCAAATTGATGATCTCCAACCCTAGGTTGTCCAAATGTGTACACTCCTTCGAGTCTCGATAACAAATCAATCTCTTTATGGTGTGCCAAAACAGCTGGAAAGAGTACAGCTAACGCCGCTCCTAAACTATGCCCGGTTACCAGGAACTTAGCATTTGGGTTGTTCTTAAGACGTTCTCTAAGAATTTTTCTGATCTCATAATACGCGTATTTTTTGTCTTTGTTTGACTGAATGTCGACCGGCCATCCTTCGCTCTTCTGTAATCCTAGAGCTTTCAAGAAACCAGCATGGACCTTGCCTATACCATGGAGCTGGTACCACGATAGATCAACATCAGAAGACCAGTCTAAAGCATTGAAAGGTGAGGTGCCTCTGAAGGAAACACCTATGAGCTCAATATCTCCGTATTTACCGCTCCACATGAACCCTTGTGTTGTGTCATCCTCTTCATAATCTGCAATATAATTAATTGATTTTATTAGTTTAGTTCAGTAGCATACGGTCTTCCTTTATACTTTTTTTTATTATATATATAGTAACATACCTTTTCTTAACAATATACATTGAATGGTTAAAGTAAATGACTATGTATGTTGCATATATTATATGATCTATTTTGGTAATGAACAATGTATCCTATTTTCATTAAATGGTTGTATAAAAGTATGCCATGTGCATAGCTTAAAATGAGAAGTTAATTTCACGAAAGAACCGAGACTAATTACCATTGTAACAACTGAAGAACCCCAAGAACTCCATCTGCGATCAGGTCAATCGTTCAGTTAATTATTCCCATCGGAGTTTACCAGTATGAAGTTAATTATATAGTAATAATATGCAAACCTTCCAATGTTTCTCGACAGTTTCTTTTATATATTCCTCATTTTCGTACGCAGATTTAGCAGCCATAATAGCAAGGGCGCTCGTATACCTAGGATCGTCATGCTTAATTCTATTGTCTAGATCCCTTCGTATGTCCCATAGCCCAATCGTGGTCAAGTACTCCCGTGACTCATTATTAGGAAGCACCGGTTTTCCTACAATGCATCCGCTGGTTAATAATCGTAAACACTTGAATGCAATAAAGGGTTGTGTGGGTCACAATCCTTAATGAAAATAATGTTATATATATTTCCGTATTACCAATATGATTAAACAATTAATTTCAATAGGATTAAAGACCATATAAAGTAATAAGGATCAATTATGCATATGTTATACTATATAGTACCAACTGTTTAAACTTTGTACAGGAATATAATAAATAAAAAACAAGTGGCATAAACGTGGACAAAAATGTGAAGACGATTTGCTGGACTTTGACTCAAAATAATTCAGAAATTACAACTTTCTTTAAGGAAGTATCCGATTCGCATTCATTAGCTGAATGATGAGTCATGAAGTCTTAAAAAAAAAATACTGGATATATTAATCGCCTAATACATAAAATATAACTTCAGCCTTTCCAACTGGCAAGCTACAGTCATGATTATAATATCTTCACACAAAATATTTTATGGTCCACGTACGTTAATTATTCATTAACAAAATGACAGATCTGAAGCAGAATATAATGATCTTAAATCATATGAAATATTTTAAATGTCTTAAGTGATCGGCAACAAAAATTAATCAAGTAAACGTGAACATATTGCACGGGGTGTTAAAAACAAACTGTAAGTCCAAAATTACAATTAATGAAATACAAAAGTTATCAAAATATATAAGAAAGAAGATCAGATGAAACCTGATACTGTGTTCAAAAGGAGCTTGAAAAAGCCTCCATTAGCCTCCAAAAGATTGGGCATAAACTCAAAAGCTAAGCCAACCCAACTCAATGGCTTGTTAACTAAATGAAGAACCTTTTGAGCAACAACGGACGCGAAGATGACAAACCGCCTCGAAAGGCTTTCTTCGGTCGTCCCATCGGGACAGTCGATGAACTTTCGGTCTCCAATGTTTTCGGAGAACAAAAGCTTGATGAGATCCCATAATCCAACATCTTTTGGGCTTAGTAGAAAATGATCTTCGCAAAATGACTTGTCACATGCTTGTGTACCGCTGGTGCTGCCTTCAGTAGCCATGGACATTGGTTGTTTAATTAGGTAAGGAAGATGATGCTGATGATGTGCAGGTGTCCTTCCACCTGTTTGGTTATTTATAGGAAAATATATAAATGGCAATGGTTGGTGTGAATTGTGCTATACACTGTTACTTGCTATCATTTTTTTCACATCTATAAGTTAACTCGTTTTTCATGTGATAATATATAATTTAAGTTATCATCATAGAATTTAAAATGCTATAACCCTACATGACATATTAAAGCAATGACAAATTATCAAAATTCATAAAAACTGCTATATTTTGGTGCTCTTGAAATTATTATAATAATTAATAAGACCTATCAATAACATGTAGTTGAACTAAGATATAGTCCTTGTGATAGACGGATATTTAAAAAAATAAAACAAAAAGGTTAAATCTAACTAAATATATAATAACATATCTTATGAATTCATAAAATATAAATAATTTTCTTAAATAATATATTAGTAAAAAAATTTGTATTTGTAATTAAAAAAAAAGTATTGTGAATCATCTTTTGATCAAATATTTATTTCTAGAAGTTTAAAAAGTAGTTGCCATCTTAATAGGGAAAATAATAAAATTGCTCATTTGATAGGTTAAAGATAGCATTTTATCTATTGAAATCTGGTATCCTCAAAGTGTCCACCTTAGAGGGTTACAAAATCGGGGAAAAAGTTTTACATGTGACGCTATTAAGTAAATTAGATTTTTATTTTAAGAGTGTAATGGTGTTGTATCCCTATCATATTATCATGTCATTTTTTTTTTATTTTTTTATAATTAAATTATCAATCAATCAATCAATCAATCATACCCAGTAAAATCCCACCGACAGCAAAGCTATAGGTAGGGTCTGGGGAGGGTGGGATGTAGGCACACCGTACCTCTATCCAAAGGAATAATTAAATTAAACAAATAAAAACCCATTAAATTATATAAATAAAAAATACAATAAAATTTAAAAAAAATAGCGAAATAAAAAAATACATAAGTTAAATACTTAATGCATTCCCTTGCATAACTAGCCCTTGAGGTCGATAGTCGGCTAATGCTCGAGCTTGGATGTTGAAGTTGTTTTGCCGCTACTCCAACCGGTTTGCTTCACTCGGTTGTATATCCCACTATATTTTTGGCAATCTTAATTTATGATCTTCCAATGGGTTTGAACCCCTTCTTTATCCAGGTAATCACTCGGTTTACCCGAGAGCTTGACTCAAACTTCAAATATTTTCTTTCAAAATATTCTGGAGGATGGAAATGCTACAATTAAATTAATTTTACAATTAATATTAATTTTAAATAATACTAAATAAAGTAAAAAACAATACTTAATATTAATAACTTACAAACTTCGAGATCCTCCGAAATGGTGATCCAAGCTAGTATGAGAGCTAGTTCCTCCTCCGTCATCCACGGTATGTAGTCACGTGGCGCAACCAGCTCCCTCGCTTCCTTCTTTTTGTGTTTAGCTAGGCCCCTCTTTCGGGTTGAACTGGAGGCCCACGACGATTGAGTTTCCGGCCCTGTCTCCGGCAATGGCTCTGGTTGGCTAGTCCCGAACATCAACATGGGGTTTGGGGGTTGAGCAAGTTGGCGTACATGCTTAAGTTCGGGTCGGGAAAAGGGAATGGGTAGTTTATGTTCGGTTGGTTTCCGGTGTTTGGGAAGTTGGTTTGTTGGTTTTGTGGAGTAGGGTGTTGCTCGAAACTAAGCCACTGATAGTTTGGTTTTGCGCAAAACTGAGGAATGGATGATTCGAGTTGTTTATAGGATTTATTTTCGTATGTATTTTTGAAGAAGAGATGTGATATTTTTGTTTGAAAGATTAAAAATGTTGGAAATAAAGTATGTATTTTTTGAGGAAGAAGAGTGTATATCTATAATATACATAAACGAAAACAAAAATATCCCACGTGTCGCGATGTGGTCGCTCCGCCTTTTTTTGGAGTCATCATATTTGCTTGATTTCTAAATGTAGGTTTCTCATTTATTTGACCTGAATTCACGGGTATGGGTCTTATTAAATCCATATATTTTTTAAACGGGTTATAACATCTCATTAAATTAAAAACTAATCTCACCAAATATTTGATATAAAAATCATATAAATTAAGTAGGGATATATTAAAATTTAATATCTGATTTGTTTAAAAAAAGATATATATTATTTATAACTAAAAAACAATTTTATAGTAAAAAGAATAAACGGGTCTTGAATCTCATCAAACTCATATAACTTTTAAACCGGATTATAAAATCTCATTTATTTGTGAAACAATTTAATATAAAACCATAAGTATATTATTAACTTTCATAAAATAAAAAGAATAAAAATTCAAAAAATAGATAAATATTAAAAACAAATAATATAAAACAACCCCCGTAATACAGGGGAAGAGTGTATATGTATATGTATATGTATATATATATATATATATATTGTTTTGGTTTATTTTGACCGTTGGTAAGCGGTCACATTATTATTTTTCCATTCACAAAGAGGGGTTTACCGCCTAAATTCGCCAAGTACATATAGCCTTATATCCAAATGGTTCGACCGGTTTTTGAAAAATCTAGGATGTTTTTTTTTTTTTTTTTTGTCGTAAAATAAGGTTGTTTAATTGTTTTTTTTAACTCCGGGCAGTTCATATGTTTTTTCTCTTTGAAAACAAAAACTTATTTTTAAAATCTGGACGATTCAAGTGGTTGTTCAAAAATATTCATGTGACTCAACAAGATACCAACATCTGGCGTGACCTAGTTGATTGAAAATCTAGTCAGCTAATAATTATTATCTGGGCTGGTGGGCTGATTTTGATATTGATAATCTGAAGCACCATATTTTAATAGACAAAATTGTAAAGTTAACTAGTCAAATTGACACTTTGAATATTTTTCCATTTCGGCAACTTGTTACTATCTATCGGTTTTTTACAGCATCTATAAACTCGTTTTTCATGTGATATATATAATTTAAGTTATCATCATATAATTTAAAACTGTTATGACCCTACATGATAGATTAAAACAATAACGAATCATTAAATTCATAGAAACTGCCAAAGTTTATTATTGTGATTATTTTGGTGCTATTGGAGTTATTGTAGTGACCCTATCATTACTGAAATATAAGAGTAAGTGTTATTTTCGTCTTTATAATTTAACAAATAATACAAATTTAGTTCAAAAAATTTATTTTTTATATATGAATCATCCGCGTTTCCCAGTTCTTGTCAATTACATCCAAAAGACTAACCCCGTTAAATTTAATTGTTAAGTCAGGGGTAGACATGTATTTCCACTCTTTATTTATTACAATGCTTATTTTAGTGAACTGCAGTTTTCGTTTGTGTGGTTTGTTCGAATATGCGGTTTTAGTCCTGTAATTTCAAATTTGTAATTTTCTTTCCTTTGATTTCATTTCACTTGCAATTAAACCCGAATTCACTAATCTCGTTAAGTCTGGTCGTTAAACCCATCAGCGTGTCCTTCATGTGAAGGCAGTTTTGTCATTTTTCTTCCCAAGTAACCTCAGTCTATATTCGCAAGCCCCCTCACGTTAAAGCTATGGTGTATTTTTTTTTGGGGGGGGGGGGGGGGGGAAGAAGTGATTGGCCCATCTTTCTCGGAAAATATTGAAGTATCGTGGAATGTGGATAATCTTTTATTCAAATTACTTATTGAAGAGTAAAAACCAGGCTTCATTTATTATAACTTATTTCGTTTTAACTTTTCCAAATGAAATGGTTGTAGTCGTTTGTATTGAATTGTCTATATAAGAATATAAAGATTTTTATTCAAACTTTTCTAGCTGCGTGTCTTTAACTACATTAATCACCAAAGTATTGTCTAGATTGAGTGATCGATGGCCATTAAAAAGAAAAAATGAAATCGAGTAATCGTGTTTTATGACTTTCAAGAGTTTTGCTTTAATTGCTTTATATTATTTTATGTTATTAACGGATATATTGACGTTGGTCTTTTCCCTACCTTTCCTTGAGGAGGAACCCTTAGGTTTTCGGGGCATTGGATTCTCACAAATGTTTGCGTTACTCAAGCCGACATTCTCGCTTCCGCTTCGTCCACTACCGCTCGCGCGGGTGCTTCACTCTAAGGCGGAACGCTCCCCTACCGATGTATTTTTACATCCCACAGCTTCGGCAGATCGCTTAGCCCCGTTCATCTTCGGCGCAAGAGCGCTCGATCAGTGAGCTATTACGCACTCTTTCAAGGGTGGCTGCTTCTAGGCAAACCTCCTGGCTGTCTCTGCACCCCTACCTCCTTTATCACTGAGCGGTCATTTAGGGGCCTTAGCTGGTGATCCGGACTCATCCAATACGCAAACTTTAATCTAGTTTTATGGGTTGCTTTAAAATTTTGTTTCGAACCATTAACAGACTTGTACAATTAATTAGAGGTGTCCCCATTAAGAGGTATAGGTATACGCAAACTTTCAAGCTACATACGTAGCCTCTGAATCAATAAGAGGCTCTATGATCATTCAACATGTTTTAAAACATATTTATTAAGAAACTCTATGAACCATTAACAGATGCATTTTTATTTAACCAAACACACTCTAATTTTAACATATTCAGAGGTAGACGTAGACCAATTTTTGAAATCGAAGTTCACTTCATTTTATATAGGTATGCAATCACGTCTCCTAATTTATGCCAAATTACCTTCGTGCCTGTTCATAAATCAAATTACAATAATTAACACTAAATAAGTCACAGTGACCAAGGGAAGCGTGTCTGGAAGCTAGAAGACGCGGGACGGGCCTAGTTAGTTGACTGCATGTGCTAAAAATAATGTTTATGGTTGAGGTGAAGTAAAGGTCACGTTTTTAATATTATTCTACTATGGTAGGGTACATGTATGAACACATATTTTGAAAGGAAACTATATTATTGTGGAAATTTTGTATTTATATCAGTAAAGTAATCCAAGGAATCTTCCTTATTGTATCTGTTTTATATTAACATAATAGTGTGGGGAAATAATATTATATTTTCCACCATATAACAAATTTGTATCTAATCTAACTCTGACTATACAAATAAATAAAAACAATGAGAATGATGTGTCTTAACCATATTCAATTATAGTTTTACTTTTTTTTATTTTCTAATCTCTACTCTCTTTAATCCATATTATCTAAAAGTCATAGGTTTAATTTGTATGGTCAATTAGTTAAAACTCATATAAAAAATGTAGTTATTGTAATTCAAATCATAATAATTTTTACTAACACGTTATAGCTAAGTTTACCTCTAAATATAAAATGTTTGACCATGATTTAAAAAAACATATAAACTATTAAATATTTATAATAAATTTAAAATCAAACACGTGTTATAATAACAGGTGGAATGCGATATTAACAAGCGGAGGACAACAAAGTGAGTTGAAAAAGAATGGGAAGAAATGGAAATAGAAATGGGAGAGAAATGGAATTGGAGAGAAATAGAAATGGGTGGAGAATTGACAATCATTTCCTTTGTTTGGTACAATAGAGAAATGGGTGGAGAAACGGGAGCAGAGACGTGATTAGGGTTCCGCCTCGGCATCATCATGGTGGAGAAATGGTGGCTCAGAGACGCGTCGCAACACCGCGAACGGAGTAGAGCGTCATCATCATCGCCGCGCAACATCAACACCGCGATTTAGGGTTCCGCCTCGCAACACCGCCTCGCGATTTAGGGTTTCGTTTTGGCTCAGAGACGCGAACGGACGTGGCTGCGGCGTCGGCCGCCGTGCCGGACGTCGGCATCATCATCACCATCGCCGGTCGGAGCATCATCATCATCATACGCGAACGGAGTAGAGCAGAGACGCGATTTAGAAGCAGAGAGAATTCCATTTCTCTTCCAAATGGAGAGAATTAGATTTCTCTACTTTTTGCCTACACCCAATTCTCAGAGAAAACCAATTCTCCGCCCAATTCTCCGCCTAATTCTCCCAAACAAGAGAAACCTAATTCTCCACCCTCAAATCTCTCTACCAAACACCCCCTTATAGCGAGAAGTACACCACTTTTAAGCAACTTTTCAAAGAAACAGTGAAATTGAGTCTGATAAGGCGTTTGCAAAATATAATATATGTAACTTTTTTTAAACATCGTTAAAAAGAATAAGAAAGAAATATCAAAAGTGAAAGTATAATTGAATGTATTTCTAAATCAAATCACCCCAATTTCTTTTTATCTTCATATTCATCAACTTCGATTTTTACTTTATGGAGCCCGACTGCTCGTGATCTATCCAAATCGACTTTCAAACTTAAAACAAATTGGTCTTACACGATACCGAGCCAAACTCAAGCGTAAACTGAAGTTTGTTTAATAATAGAACTCAACCAAGATTTTTACAGTAGATTTACTTCGCATAATAAGCTCACGGACCTAAAAAAACGTTCACATACGTAAATATATGATCCTTATATAACATAATATAAAAGCTTTTTCCAATAGATTTACTTCGTACAATAAGTTCACGACCCTAAAAAAACGTTCACATAAGTAAATATATGATCTTTATATTGTTGGAAGTAATTTCAGACTCCAAGTCACAAGTCGGTGAACTTGAGGGACCAATATTGACAAGTAGGTCATAGTGGTTATGTTTCCTAATTACGTTATGTTTCCTAATTGTATTGTGATTATAATAGTTAATGTCTTGGCTAGCAGGTTATGTTAGTCTATATAAACCAAGTTTTGGTTAAACATTATAGAGTGGTGGTGTGAGGTGTAACCGAGTTAGGGTTCATCTAGAGACATACACGAGATGTAACCGAGTTAGGGTTCATCTATAATATGCGACCGAGTTAGAGTTCATCAAGAGTCAAACCGAGTTTGGGTTTGATAGTTTGTAATCAGTTTTTTGAGTAATATTTTTTGATTAATATAAAACGAGAGTTATTCGTTAATTTGTGTTTGTTATCGATCCGGGACTTGATATATAACAAAATATAACGACATAATAAATATTGTTGTGTTTATTATCAAAGAAAAACTTACATTGAATATATATTGTTAATATAAGCATGCATATAAAATTATAAATGGATTTCCTCCTTTTTTTCATAATTTTTCTTTACAGAAATCGAGTGTCTGTTTGGCTGTTTTAAAAATGCACATGCGGCAAATTATTATGTTTTAGCCCGGCCCGATTTGGCATTCTTTATATTATCCGGTAATCACAAGAGAGAACGAAAACTTTTTCTACTTTATTGAACTTGAGGCCTTTGCCTTAAATACATGAAAAGTAAAATAACAACCAACTAGAAATCAGGAAACTAACGTACGTAAAGCAAAAACTGAAAGCTAAAGACTAGGTAAACTAGGAAATATTCAACCCAAGAATAGCTCATTCTTCACCTTATTATTCAACAAACTAAAACAGAAACCAAACGGTCACGCTAAGACCCAGCGGACAAAGTCTTACTCTTTCAAACCCTCCATCAAACTTGACACATCCATCCTATCAGGTTTGCTATCAAAAGAATCAACACCCATCAGACTTCTTAATTTCATAAAGCATTCTCGATGAACCGGTTTAGTTAGAATATCTGCAACTTGATTATGAGTTCCACAACGCTTCAACTCTATACTACCATCATTAACCAACTCACGAAGAAAGAGAAAACGGACCCCAATATGTTTGCATCGACCATGAGAAACAGGATTCTGAGACAATTTTATCGCGATATGTTGTCACATGTGACAATCGTCAATTTCAGGTTAACTCCGTTAACTCAACTTCGTCAATTTAAACTTAAAGATCACTGAATCTATAACGCACACCTCATTACATTTAAACTAGGGCTTAAATGACGCTTGACACTTACTACATGTGTAGTCTTTCGGGAATTGCACCGAAACGCAAACGAGTTGACGCAAACAATTGGTGAATAAACGAAAAACGTCAAAACAATAATTATGTGATAATTATGTGTTAGACTTATGTGTTATGTGATAACATTGTTATAAACGTTAACTCAATGTGCTAGAACTAGTTATTTAAGCTAGAAAAGTACAAACTAGAAGTTGAGGGACTAAAGTGCAACATGTTATTATTATTAATAAATATAAACCCTAACCTCTCCTCCCTCTCCCTCTTCCCAAAACCGACGGCCAGCCCCCCTTCCCCCACCTCACGATTGGCTCACACACACACACACATATCTTTTGGTTTTTGATCTTGTTTTTCACAATTGAAGCCTCCTACACCCGATTCTAGTCATCTTCTACCTTCCTCTTGCTTATTTTTGTGCTTTTGAAGGTATAATTATAAACCCTAAAATCTGGAAATTTCATATATTGTGTTCATATGATCTTTGTTTGATTTGATGATGTATTGATGATGATTTGATAACTAGAATTGATATTACATGTTAATTGTTGTGTCTTTGATTTTGAGATCAAATAAAACCCTAACCATGTATGTATGGTGTAATTGATATGCATGGATGATGGTTATGGTGTCTAGAATGTTATATGAACGGATTATGGTCCATAGATAGTTAATATATTGAGTTTGGATGCAAACAGTTTCTGGACAGATTGTGTTGCTGATGTTCAATTGACTGTAACGGGGTGTAAATGTGAAAATTGGTTGAGATTATTGATACTAAAGTAAACTAGGATGAGTCTAGTTTCTAAAGAATGTAAATTTGCAATTTTTGGACGTGTAAAAGTTAAACTTTATGATTTTACAAAAACGTTGTGCAAAGCTGAGTTGTTAGACCTGCTGTTAGGTTGTTTTGTAAATGTTATATCTCATGAACTACGAGACCAATTGGGTTGGTTCCACTTCTGGAAGTTGACTTGTTGAGTTAGAAACCTAACCCAAGTGGTCTTGCATTTGTTGGATTTTTCATTTAACAGGAATTGCAAATAACTTTCTGTTGCACATAAATTTGACTGTTATGAGTTTGCTGTGGTAAATTGATCATTATGAGAAATATATATGGAATAAAAATACAAAAAAATATGTTCTGGAAACCTAACACATATATTCCTTTTTGATGATTTTTGGTAAATTAATTGAGATGCTATGATCGGTTGAATAGTACAATCTTTCAAGTAGAATTTCTGTCTCGGTGAAACTAGCTGCTGAATTTTGTGAAAATGCATGAAATATGATAATTGCTAGTTAATTGTTATGTTTTGACCAAATTGCCCCTGTGGGGAATACTTGATATATAATTGTTATGTTTTGATCAAATTGCCCCTGTGGGGAATACTTGCTAAATAGTTGTCGTGTTTTGACCAAATTGCCCTTGCGGGAAATAATTGCTAGTTAATTGTTGTGTGTGACCAAATTGCCCTTACGGGGAGTAATTGCTAGTTAATTGTTATGTGTGACCAAATTGCCCTTACGGGGAGTAATTGCTAGTGATGTACATTATTAATACATGACACGTAAATAATTGCTCACACATGTAATGTATCACGAATGTACTTGTTAAAGTCACACGCTATTCACAAACGAAACACGAAACACATTGTGTGCATAGGTATTATGTGCCGAGTCTAGAGACTCGATAATAGTTCCGACACTTAGAAAAATCTCTTTGTTGTTTTAGAACGCTAGAGGGAGTTTTTCTGTGACGCGCATCCTTTGGTGATTTATTTTGGGAATTCTTCGCAAACAGTGAGTTCACTTACCCCTCTAAACTATTTTCAAACGCTTTTCACTTGGGGAGATAACATATTCCGAAAACGCATTTAAGATTTTGTTAATATAAATTATATATCACTTGTAAAGACTAAGTGGCAAACGCAATAACCAAAGTCTTTCATTCACATCGAACCGTTTAATATTGGATAATAGCGAGTCATTGTTGAGTAGTACTACTGGGTTTGACAAACCCCACCCAACGCTAAACTCGACTGGAGGTCGAGTGGGTGTAATCTTGGCTAAACACATACCATGGTCGGGATAGACCTGGTGGCAAGGCAAATGATAAACAGTCAGCTTCGGTGTCGAACACTTAGTAATACTTGTTTTATAGGCTAGCTACCTATAGATATATAATTGACATAACACTATCTGGTAACGCAAAACGCTGAACTCTAAACGCAAAACACTGAACGCTAAACGCAGAACGCTGAACGCTAAACGCAAAACGCTGAACGCAAACGTAACGCTTTATTGATATAAGCTTGTGAACTCACCAACCCCGTGTTGACACTTTTAGTATGTTATTCTCAGGTAGCCGAGGCGGGCGCGCGGTATAGGATCATGCATTGCTTGAAAACGCTTTTGTTATGCAAACTATTTTAAAACTGTTATCATTGGGTTTAAGTCGTCCTGCGTGACGCAACATTTTTTTTATGGTTTTTACGCTTCCGCATTTAAATACTCGTAAACGTTTTCATGGTTTTGAAACTTTGTTTTATGGTTTGATTATAACTAATGAATCCGATCCTGTTAGTTCACACCCTCTGACGGTAAAACTCCGTTAGTGGATTTTGAGGGTGTGACAGATTGGTATCAGAGACCATTGGTTATAGCGAACTAGAAATTGCATGCATACTAGACTATAACCGCAACGACCCATTAGTTATAATGATACGCACTGCATATATTTGTGTAATCTTTGTTATCTCATCTCTTTACCTCATTCACTCATACGCGCGCATACACGGCTTACCTGTAGGGATGTCGACGCCACCCTCATCATCATCTGATCCGATGACTCATGCTCACGGGAAGGAACCGCAGTTACCTACCGCATCGCCACCCCGAGTAGTCCCGGAACTCGAAGCTCCTGCACCGAAGAGGTACCGCTTATCCAGAGGCATGTACGAAAACGAAGTTAGCTGGGATTGGTACCCTAATATGATCAGACGTATGGTCTATCGTGAACAAGTTCCCCCATTACCTCACCCGAACCATCCTGCTTACCCCAACACCCTACCACCCATAACCGAACCTGTAGAGCGTGTACTTGCAGCTGTTGTTTCTTGCTTAGAGCGTGATGTTGGTTACATGCGCTATACGAGAGCGAACGTATCCGGACTGTTAAAAGATGGAACCGAGACTAAAGAGGAAATTTCCCGCATGACAGCGGCAATGAAGGAAATGCAAGAGGCTAGTGATCAACAGATGAAGATTATGAGAAAGATGCAAGCCGAGATTATAGACTTGCAAGAGCAACTCCAAGTAGCAAGGAGCCGAACCGAGATAGCTTTAGAATGTTGCGATGTCTTACAAATGCAGATTGCTCAGAACGCAGCCGAACCTGAGGCAGAACCTGAGGCAGAGCCTGAAGAGGAACCCGAAGAAGATCCCGAAGAAGAGCCTGAGGAGGATCTCGAGAAAGATCCCGAGGAGGAACCTGAAGAAGAACCGGAGGAAGAACCCGCTGAGCCAGAGGCACACTCAGAGGTGTCCTCAGACGATGACATCTAAGGATGATAACACCTAGATGTCTGGAAGAAACGCTGGTCATGGGCGCGGTAACATCAACTTAACCGCAGCAGAACTTCAGACCTTATTGAATGACCATGCGGCGGCAGCTCTAGCTGCACATGTTCAGAATCAAGCTGGAGGTCCGACTGGAACGTGTACTTTCAAGAACTACCTGGATTGCAAGCCCAATTCGATTAAGGGTACCGAGGGAGCTATAGGCTTCCTGCGTTGGGCTGAGAAGGCCGAATCGGCGTTTGAGATGTGTAATTGCCCCCTGCCAGTAGGGTCAAATTTGCCACTGGAACACTTGAAGATTCTGCCATCACTTGGTGGAATTCAAACGTGCAGATCCTTGGGTTGGAACTGGCTAATGCTATGAACTGGGAGGAGTTCAAGAACATGATGCGAGAAGAGTACTGTCCGAGAGAGGAGATTGCAAAGTTGGAATCAGAGTTTTGGTCATTGAAGATGGTGGGTTCAGAAATCGAAGCCTACACTACCCGTTCTCACGAGTTGGCCGTGATGTGTCCACGGATGGTAGACCCGCCGAGTAAGAGGATTGAAATGTATATTGATGGGTTAGCACCGCAAATTCAGGGCATGGTGACGTCTTCCAGACCAGCCACGATTCAACAAGCGATCCGGTTAGCTCACAAACTGACGGATCAAGCAGTGACCCAAGGTGCGCTACCACCTAGGGGTTCAACCTTCAAAGCCTGTGACAACCCAAGCACTGACAACAACAGCCACAGCAACCCGAGCAGCGGAAAAAGAAAGTTTGACAACACCAGATCCTCATCCTCGAATCCCCCACAGCAACAACAACACTACCGCAAGCCCGAATTCACTCGGAGCTTCAACAATCAGGGTCACAACAACAATAACAACGGTAGCGGGCAGGGTTCGAGCGGATATGCTGGGAAATATCCGAAGTGCAACAGGTGCAACTATCATCATGCTGGCCCGTGTGACCGTGTCAAGTGTCAGAGATGCGGAAAGATGGGTCACCAGGCAAAGGAATGTAGAGGAGACCTCGCGGCAAAGGGTGCTCCTAAACCACCCATGACAACCAAGGGATGTTTTGAGTGTGGACAAGAGGGACATTTTAAGAAAGACTGCCCCAAGCTGAAACAGAACGACAACAATGGAGGTAATGGAAGTGGCAGTGGTGGTGGAAACAATGGTAAAGGAAGAGCTTTTGTTATTGGGTCGGGTCAAGCCCGCAATGATCCGTACGTGGTGACTGGTAAGTTCCCTGTGAATGATTGTTTTGCTTCTGTTTTGTTTGACACTGGAGCTGATAGGAGTTTTGTGTCGAAAGCCTTTAGTCAACTCTTAGACTTAACTCCAACCCCGTTAGATGCTAAATTTCCTGTTGAATTAGCTGACGGCAAGACTATAGTAACGACTCATGTACTTGCGGGATGTAAGTTAAAACTGTCAGGTCATATTTTTGATATCGACCTCATACCTTATACGCTTGGTAGTTTCGATGTCGTTGTCGGTATGGACTGGTTTTCCGAGAACCGAGCGGAGATTATATGTCACGACAAGATATTCCACATTACTACCCCTTCCGGCGAGATCTTTTCAATCCGGGGCGAGAGAAGCGGCATTACAACTAGCGTCATCACCCTCATGAAGGCGCAGAAGTATCTACGAAAGGGTCATCCAGCAAATTTAGCGCATATTGTCGAGAAACCAGCGGAGGAGAAACGAATCGAAGATATACCGATCGTGCTAGATTTTCCGGAAGTATTCCCGGAGGATTTGCCTGGACTCCCTCCTATTCGACAAGTCGAATTCCAAATCGAGTTGACACCCGGTGCAGCACCCATAGCACGAGCCCCGTATCGGCTCGCACCGGCGGAGCTTCAGGAACTGTCCACTCAGTTGCAAGATTTGTTGGATAAGGGTTTTATCCGACCTAGCTCATCGCCATGGGGAGCCCCTGTCTTATTTTTCAGAAAGAAGGACGGGACTTTCCGAATGTGTATCGACTACCGGGAGTTGAACAAGGTGACGGTCAAGAACCGTTATCCTTTACCCCGAATTGATGATCTGTTTGACCAGCTTCAAGGATCGAGTTATTACTCGAAGATCGATCTGCGATCTGGTTACCATCAATTAAGAGTGCGCGAAGAAGATATCTCAAAGACGGCTTTCAGAACACGGTATGGTCACTACGAGTTTTCGGTTATGCCTTTTGGCCTAACCAATGCACCAGCCGTATTTATGGATCTCATGAATTGAGTATGCAAGGCGTACCTCGACAAGTTTGTGATTGTGTTTATTGATGATATTCTGGTCTACTCCAAGGACAAGGCTGACCATGAGGAACACTTAAGGGTAATTCTGGAACTGTTGAAGAAGGAACAACTGTACGCAAAACTCTCGAAATGCGAATTTTGGCTTCGCGAGGTTCACTTTTTAGGACATGTGATCAACGAGAATGGTATCCATGTCGATCCCGGTAAGGTAGAGGCCATCAAAAACTGGGAAGCATTTAAGACTCCGACTGAGGTGCGGCAATTCCTAGGACTGGCCGGCTACTACCGGCGTTTCATCGAAGGATTTTCAAAGATTGCTCAACCTCTCACCGCTTTGACTCACAAGGGTACTAATTACAATTGGGGTGACGCGCAAGAATCCGCTTTTCAACTGTTGAAAACCAAACTCTGCAGCGCCCCTATTCTAGCCCTACCCGAGGGAACGGAGAATTTTGAGGTACACTGTGACGCATCGATACAAGGTCTCGGTTGTGTGCTGATGCAACTCGAGAAGGTTATAGCCTATGCCTCTCGGCAACTACGGGTTCACGAGAAGAACTACACGACCCATAATTTGGAACTCGGAGCTGTGGTGTTTGCCCTTAAGATATGGAGGCATTACTTGTACGGTACCAAGTTTACCATTTACACCGACCACAAGAGTCTCCAACATATCTACGATCAGAAGGAGCTGAACATGCGACAGCGTCGTTGGGTCGAGCCGCTTAAAGATTATGATTGTGCCATCAAGTACCACCCTGGCAAGGCCAATGTAGTGGCCGACGCTCTCAGCAGAAAAGAAACCGATAAACCCAGGCGAGTGCGAGCATTGCAACTCACGATTCATACCAACTTACCCGATCAGATTCGCGATGCACAACTTGAAGCTCTGAAAGATGATAATCTTCTATCGGAACTCATGCGGGGCATGAACAGGCAACTTGAAACCAAATCGGACGGGGTCCGATATTTTGAGAACCGGATTTGGGTTCCACGGTACGGAGAGTTGAGAACTCTGGTGATGGACGAAGCACACAAGTCCCGATATTCTATCCATCCTGGCTCAGATAAAATGTATCATGACTTAAAGGCGCTTTACTGGTGGCCAAACATGAAAGCCGACATTGCCATCTACGTGAGCAAATGCTTGACTTGTGCCAGAGTCAAAATAGAATACCAGAAACCATCTGGTTTGCTGCAACAACCGGAACTTCCAATGTGGAAATGGGAACACATCTCAATGGATTTTATCACGGGTTTACCTAAGACAACGACGGGATGCGATACCATCTGGGTGACCGTTGACCGGTTGACTAAGTCGGCACACTTTTTAGAGATTAAGGAATCGGACAAAATGGAAAGACTGACTCGCGTCTACATGAAGGAAGTAGTGTCTAGACACGGAGTGCCTGTCTCAATTATTTCTGATCGAGATTCCCGTTTAACTTCGCACTTTTGGAAGTCGCTATAGAGTGCCCTAGGCACACGCCTTGATATGAGCACAACATACCATCCTCAGACGGATGGGCAAAGTGAACGAACTATTCAGACCTTAGAGGACATGTTGCGTGCATGTGTATTGGATTTCGGAAAAAGTTGGGAACCTCAGTTACCTTTGGTAGAGTTTTCGTATAATAACAGCTACCACGCAAGTATTAAAGCAGCGCTGTTTGAAGCACTGTACGGACGGAAGTGTCGATCACCTCTCTGCTGGGCAGAGGTGGGTGACAGCCAAATCACTGGTCCAGAACTGGTACTCGAAACTTCGGAAAAGATTGTTCAAATCCGAAACTGCAAGGCAGCAGCACGAGATCGCCAAAAGAGTTACGCTGACAAGCGCCGAAAACCTCTCGAATTTCAAGTGAACGATCAAGTGTTACTCAAAGTCTCACCTTGGAAAGGTGTGGTTCGCTTTGGAAAGCGAAACAAACTCAACCCCCGATATGTTGGTCCTTACCGGATAACGGAACGCGTTGGTTCGGTGGCGTACCGGCTGGACTTACCAGCGGAACTCAGCAGTGTACACAATGTTTTTCACGTATCCAATTTGAAGAAATGCCTATCTGATGAAACCCAAGTAGTCCCTTTGGACGAACTGCAAGTTGATGAACAGCTACGCTTCATTGAAGAACCAGTTGAAGTTTTGGATTGGGAAACCAAAACACTCAAGCACAGCAAGATTCCAATCGTTAAGGTTCGTTGGAACTCGAGACGTGGACCGGAGTTCACGTGGGAACGCGAGGATCAAATGATGAAAAAGTATCCCACCTTTTTGAAGGGCTGATCAAACACCGAAAACCGCGAAACCCGGCAAACCGTCAGAAATCACAGGAGGTATGAATTAAATTTCGGGACGAAATTTCTTTTTACTAGGGGATGATATGACAAACTGAAAATTTTTCTTACTTTTTCAGACACTCATCCCGACTTGACTCAAATTTTCGGGACGAAAATTCTTTAACATGGGAATGATGTGACAATCGTCAATTTCAGGTTAACTCCGTTAACTCAACTCCGTCAATTTAAACTTAAAGATCACTGAATCTATAACGCACACCTCATTACATTTAAACTAGGGTTTAAATGACGCTTGACACTTACTACATGTGTAGTCTTTCGGGAATTGCACCGAAACGCAAACGAGTTGATGCAAACAATTGGTGAATAAACGAAAAACGTCAAAACAATAATTATGTGATAATTATGTGTTAGACTTATGTGTTATGTGATAACATTGTTATAAACGTTAACTCAATGTGCTAGAACTAGTTATTTAAGCTAGAAAAGTACAAACTAGAAGTTGAGGGACTAAAGTGTAACATGTTATTATTATTAATAAATATAAACCCTAACCTCTCCTCCCTCTCCCTCTTCCCAAAACCGACGGCCAGCCCCCCTTCCCCCTCCTCACGATCGGCTCACACACACACACACACACATCTTTTGGTTTTTGATCTTGTTTTTCACAATTGAAGCCTCCTACACCCGATTCTAGTCATCTTCTACCTTCCTCTTGCTTATTTTTGTGCTTTTGAAGGTATAATTATAAACCCTAAAATCTGGAAATTTCATATATTGTGTTCATATGATCTTTGTTTGATTTGATGATGTATTGATGATGATTTGATAACTAGAATTGATATTATTACATGTTAATTGTTGTGTCTTTGATTTTGAGATCAAATAAAACCCCAACCATGTATGTATGGTGTAATTGATATGCATGGATGATGGTTATGGTGTCTAGAATGTTATATGAACGGATTATGGTCCATAAATAGTTAATATATTGAGTTTGGATGCAAACAGTTTCTGGACAGATTGTGTTGCTGATGTTCAATTGACTGTAACGGGGTGTAAATGTGAAAATTGGTTGAGATTATTGATACTACAGTAAACTAGGATGAGTCTAGTTTCTAAAGAATGTAAATTTGCAATTTTTGGACGTGTAAAAGTTAACCTTTATGATTTTACAAAAACGTTGTGCAAAGCTGAGTTGTTAGACCTGCTGTTAGGTTGTTTTGTAAATGTTATATCTCATGAACTACGAGACCAATTGGGTTGGTTCCACTTCTGGAAGTTGACTTGTTGAGTTAGGAACCTAACCAAAGTGGTCTTGCATTTGTTGGATTTTTCATTTAACGGGAATTGCAAATAACTTTCTGTTGCACATAAATTTGACTGTTATGAGTTTGCTGTGGTAAATTGATCATTATGAGAAATATATATGGAATAAAAATACAAAAAAATATGTTCTGGAAACCTAACACATATATGCTTTTTTGATGATTTTTGGTAAATTAATTGAGATGCTATGATCGGTTGAATAGTACAATCTTTCAAGTAGAATTTCTGTCTCGGTGAAACTAGCTGCTGAATTTTGTGAAAATGCATGAAATATGATAATTGCTAGTTAATTGTTATGTTTTGACCAAATTGCCCCTGTGGGGAATACTTGCTATATAATTGTTATGTTTTGACCAAATTGCCCCTGTGGGGAATACTTGCTAAATAGTTGTCGTGTTTTGACCAAATTGCCCTTGCGGGAAATAATTGCTAGTTAATTGTTGTGTGTGACCAAATTGCCCTTACGGGGAGTAATTGCTAGTTAATTGTTATGTGTGACCAAATTGCCCTTACGGGGAGTAATTGCTAGTGATGTACATTATTAATACATGACACGTAAATAATTGCTCACACATGTAATGTATCACGAATGTACTTGTTAAAGTCACACGCTATTCACAAACGAAACACGAAACACATTGTGTGCATAGGTATTATGTGCCGAGTCTAGAGACTCGATAATAGTTCCGACACTTAGAAAAATCTCTTTGTTGTTTTAGAACGCTAGAGGGAGTTTTTCTGTGACGCGCATCCTTTGGTGATTTATTTTGGGAATTCTTCGCAAACAGTGAGTTCACTTACCCCTCTAAACTATTTTCAAACGCTTTTCACTTGGGGAGATAACATACTCCGAAAACACATTTAAGATTTTGTTAATATAAATTATATATCACTTGTAAAGACTAAGTGGCAAACGCAATAACCAAAGTCCTTCATTCACATCGAACCGTTTAATATTGGATAATAGCGAGTCATTGTTGAGTAGTACTACTGGGTTTGACAAACCCCACCCAACGCTAAACTCGACTGGAGGTCGAGTGGGTGTAATCTTGGCTAAACACATACCATGGTCGGGATAGACCTGGTGGCAAGGCAAATGATAAACAGTCAGCTTCGGTGTCGAACACTTAGTAATACTTGTTTTATAGGCTAGCTACCTATAGATATATAATTGACATAACACTATCTGGTAACGCAAAACGCTGAACTCTAAACGCAAAACACTGAACGCTAAACGCAAAACGCTGAACGCTAAACGCAAAACGCTTAACGCAAACGTAACGCTTTATTGATATAAGCTTGTGAACTCACCAACCCCGTGTTGACACTTTTAGTATGTTATTCTCAGGTAGCCGAGGCGGGCGCGCGGTATAGGGTCATGCATTGCTTGAAAACGCTTTTGTTATGCAAACTATTTTAAAACTGTTATCATTGGGTTTAAGTCGTCCTGCGTGACGCAACATTTTTTTTATGGTTTTTACGCTTCCGCATTTAAATACTCGTAAACGTTTTCATGGTTTTGAAACTTTGTTTTATGGTTTGATTATAACTAATGAATCCGATCCTGTTAGTTTACACCCTCTGACGGTAAAAATCCGTTAGTGGATTTTGAGGGTGTGACATCACAGTTGATCACAGTTCCACCTTTCACTTCAACACCCATATCCTTTAACACCCCTTGAATCCAAATCGCTTGACATGCACACGCTGAAGCTGCAATGTACTCGGCTTCGGTGGAGGATAGAGCAACAACACTTTGTTTCTTTGAAGCCCAACTAACTGTAGTGCCATCCCAAAGAAATACATACCCCGATGTGCTTTTCCTATCATCTAGACCACCTGCGAAGTCACCGTCAGTGAAAACATTTAGCTCACCTTTTCCTCCTCTTTTAAACCACAACCCATAATCCAATGTTCCTTTATGTATCTTAAGACTTTCTTTACAGCAGCAAAGTGAACTGATGTGGGACCAGACATAAACCTGCTAATTAGACTCACAACAAACTGAATAAAAGGTCTAGTCTTGGTGAGATACATCAAAAACCCAACCATTTGTTTGAATTCAGTTTTTTCTACCCTCTCACCATCATCTTTCTTCAATTTGTTTCTAGGAACAATAGGATTACGTACAACATTGCACTCTGGGTGGAGGGGGGGGGGGATGTGATGAAATTTTTCATAACACACCTCACCTAATCAAATGGTGCCACATCACCAACCCCAAATCCATCACATGTGATGGATTTTTACTAGGGGTGGTGGTGTGGTGTGGTGGTGTGTGATAGGAATATTTTTGTATTTGTTTTGTTTTTTTTTGCAACTTAAAAAAATAAAACAATATTTTACTAGAACTTAAAAACAATAGTTTACTAGAACATAATTTAACTTAAAAAATAGAAATAAAAAATAAAAGTTACAATAAACGTCTACTCCTCGTCTGAATCCGGAAATTCCAAACCTAAAGAACCTATAAGCTCAACTAGATCCCATCTCAACCGATGATTAATATCTTCATCCCGCAAGTCTAATTGGACATCATCGGGAACGGGAACTTGAGTCAGAGGATCCTGTACCCAATCTGGAGAAATTGCATTTCTATCTTCTTTTATTAACATCTTGTGTAATATGATGCATGCATACACGTAGCTAGAGATCGTGGGTTTTTTCATTGCACGAACCGAAAGCTCTCTTGACATCTTTTCTTGCCGATTCTTGCAACTTCTTGAACGCCTTTTCATTGTTCTCGACAGGAAACGAAAAGGCTTTCACAAAAACAGACCATTGCGGGTAGATACCATTGACAAGATAGTAGCCACGTATGTAATATCTCCCGCTGACAAAATACGGACAGAAAGGTGCGATGCCATCTGTTACGCTCTGAAACAACGGTGATGTGTACTATTAAGTGATGTCGTTGTTTGAGCCGGGAACACCAAAATAAGAATGCCAAATCCATAAATCATTTGACGCAACCGCTTCTAGTGCGATGGTCGGTCGTTTGATATCACTCCTAACATACGCCCCTCGCAACTCCCATGGACAATTCCTCCATTCGATATGTGTACAATCGATGCTACCGAGCATCCCTGGAAAATGCCATCTAGCCTCGTGTGCGGCGTAAAGACGTGTAATGTCGTGTCTTGTTGGTTTTCGTAGAAAATCTTTGCCATACAATTTTATAATCGCGTTACAAAAGAATTGTAGACATTCACGTGAAGTTCTCTCAGACATTTGTAAGTATTCATCGAATTGGTCGGGTGGGTTACTTGTCGCTAGTTGACGAATAGCGGATGTGCATTTTTGAAGCGCCATAAAACTTCGTTTGCCCCTCACTCCGTAAGATTCTTGAAACCATTCTTCGTTTGCTTCGACGTCGGCTACAATCTTTAAAAATAAAGATTTCGGCAAACGAAAGCGTTCCCTAAACGTATCGTCATTGTATTTCGGCTCCTCCACAAAATAGTCGTTCATTAGCACGTGGGCATGTATACGATCACGCTCCACCACTTTTTCTTTGGACGGCTCGGTCCTTCAAGTTCGTTATATAGCAACGGGAACCATTCGATAATGTCATCGTTTGAAGACGAGGAAATATCGGTGTCTAAGGGAAGCAAGTAATTCGGAAATGTCATATTTTTTTGTTGTGAATGAAGGGGAAGTTTGAGAGTGTTTTTGAGTTGGATTTGGTTTTGGTTTTATATTGTATTTTTTTATTTAAACCCCCCTCCCAACGGCTCCTTCCCCTAACGGTCAATTTTTTCTTGGAAACCCACCATCACTTGCGTGATGGCCATCACTCAACCACACCATCACGCGTGTGATACACCACCGGCGGCGGTGTTGAGTGAACCCATCATGCGTGATGGGCCTTCATCACGCAGTGCCCCGGGTGGCCTAACATGTTAAAACGTGACAATAATTCTATCGCATATTTCCTTTGAGACACATGAATACCAACTGTAGTTTGCATAACTTCTATACCAAGGAAATATCTCATATTGCCCAAAGTTTGTCATCTCGAGCTCATTATTCATAGATTCCTTGAACTCCTTTATCAATCTTTCATCATTACCCGTGAAAATTAAGTCATCTACATAGATGTTTACAAGAAGTTTGCTACCATTTTGCCCTTCTTTTGTAAACAATTTATCATAAAGCTTTGCTTTTCTCAATAGTGTTAAAAGAGTATGAAGATGTTTGACATGATCATAACTAGTTTTGGAATAAATAAGTACATCGTCTATATAAACAATTACAAATTTATCCAAATACAGTTTACATATCATATCCATAAATGTAGCTTGGGCATTGGTTAAACCAAACGCCATTATTGTAAACTTGTAGTGACCATGTTCTCAATCTATAAACAGTCTTAAGAATATCTTGTTCTCTAATACTTCAAATGCCTTCTTAATCTTTCTCTGTTGGTCATCTATTTCGCTGTTGACTTGGTCAGTTGTTTTAATCTTTAATTGCCGACACCGATTAACTTGGTTTAAGGTTTAAAATTTGCTTACTTGTTTGTGTTTATATAGATTTTCACTTGTCAAGGATTAACGTTACTAGAAGTCATTAATCTTTTCTTTTCCTTAATTGGTTGTATCCTGAACATAAATCGATTTTAGAAAATTATTGAGCTCCTTAAGGTTTGATCAATATAGATCATCCGTTCTCGGCACCGATTATTTATTGTGACCTTATTCAGTTTTCTATAATCGATACTCATAATCATCGATTCAACTTTAACAGCACTGGTGCTTCTCAAGGTGATGAACTTGATCTTATAAATCTTTTTTCTAGCAATTCATCTAATTGCTTCTTTAATTCTAGCATTTCTGTTGGTGCTTAATGATAAGGTGCTTTAGCAACCGGCGCTACTTCTTGTATAACATAAGTTCTAAATTTTAATTTCTCAATCTGGTGATTGTCCAGGTAAATCTTTTCGAAAGAGATCATCCTATTCTGATACTATGCCTTACTTCCTTAGGTAGTTTGTTGCTTTCTTGAACTTTATAGGCTTAGAAATCTTGTCTCCTTGAAATTGTAATAATCTCTTCTATTGGCATACAATCTCAACATAATTCTTATTACATAGGATTTGATCATGATTGGCTACTAACCAATCCATTGAATCTGGTAAATTTGTTTAGAATCTAATAACCCTGTCTTCTCTTATGAATATCAAATTGGCATATAAACTTCAAAATTGTTGATCATTGCGACTTTTACTTTATTTATATGTATCATTTATATTTTACATTTTATATATTTTATCTATACCCAAAAATCAAAATACGATAATTATAACATATATAATAATATGTTTTATTGGTTCTTTTTAGATGTATGATTTCCGATCGTAATAATTCTAAGTAAAGCTTTGCTTAATACCCATCAGTCGATTGCCTTCAGATCTTTATCTCTGTATTGTTTGTAATCTTATATCTTGAGTCTTAGCCCCACATGTTCCCTTAAGTATACTTGCTAGAGATTAGTTGTGTTTATTCCAACTTAAGAAATGGGTTGTTTGTAGTTTCAGGGTTGACAAGGTGCATAGGGATGTTATCATAATGTGGAACTGCCAATTATTTATTCATCATTCTTTTAACCGGCCTGGGTTTGATTGTTCATCGGGAAAATATCAACTTCTTGGTTTTCAATTATTTGATTGTGGGCTGGAGGGTATATAAATGTCCCTACATTGCTATTATTGATTGTCTATTGGAATATTTCACACTCATCTAGACATTTATTTATATTCTTTGATATGAGTTTCTATGAAGCTCCATGTGGTTGTGAGTTGTGGTTCTGGCTGTAGTTGTGCTACACAAATTTTTTCTCCTTTTATTTTTCTTAGCTATTTCAAGTATTTTCTTTTCTAAGGTTAGTTTTGAAGGTGTTTGATTTTTTAAAATACCATGGGTTCATTTGTGTTTATTTAATTTTTTTTATCTGTTGGGTTTACTATTTCCATACTCATGTTGGTAATGGATAGATTTTTGGAATGCTTCTATTTAAGTTACCTATGCTATTAATTAAAACTAATAACGAAATCTAAAATAACCCATATAATATTTATGGCTAGAATCTTATCCGTATAATTAACACATAAGTAAACATGTTGATTTCCTAACTCTTATGTTTAAAAATATGTATTATCAAAATACCAATGTTGCTTAAACCAGTGGCTCTGATACCACTTCTGTCACAGCCCCCGAACCCATACCCCGGGAGGGGAACCATGAACGCGAGTGGTGGTATCGGTGTTTGTTATTTAGCAGCGGAAAATTCATCAGGACCGTAGTTAGGAAAAATTATCAGAGTGTAAAACACCATGATTTTTATTTCATCTGGTTGGATAAAACCCATTTATATCCTTACAAATGTTTTATAGGGATAAACCATATTTTACAACAAAAAAACATGTTTCTATATTCTGGAGACAAGCCACTTATTTAAGCTGGAAGGCCCGCGGGCACAATTCCTTTATCTTTATCATCTCACCTGAAACATGTATTTTAAAAATATTTGATTAGCAAAAAATACTGGTGAGTACATTCATTTGTAATGGCACATATACAATTACAACATTAAGATGTTTTTACATCTGCCTGCTTACAAATTACCGAAAGGTACTTGTCACTCGACCGTATCTATGACTGTGGTCATATTACTTATTGGCTAACACTTGTCCAATAAGTAACGTGTAATAGCCCAGTAGGCAAGCCTTGTATACAAAACCCCACAATACCAGTAGTAACCATCACGTAAGTCTACACAGACTTAATCATTGTAATGTATTTAAAATACTTTAAAAATATATTTGAAAACATTTAGACCATCTGTCATGAGTTTTATAGGTTTTGAAATCATCATGACAGTGTCAGAAAAATAGTTCTCTCACGCAAATGTGAGTGGTATAAAAACTCGAATGTCTCACCTTACAAGTTTACGGTTTATGAGCTTCCTGGTATTAAGCACCTAGGTTAAATATCATGTAGTATAACTAAGTTAATATAAACCCGTAATCATAATGATAATCACGAGATTAGAAACTTTACACGATGACACAATGTCTTACCTTATTCAGTTAGAGCTTTTGGATACGTGTATAAAAAGCTTCTTTCGATCGGATAGGATATCGTTACGACCACTCGTGTATTATACCAACATCCTTAAGAAATTTAGAGAGAGAAAGAAAAATTATGAGCAGGGATGAAGGCTTATTGCCCCACCCTTTTATAGCTGATTTTCTCGTTCAATAAGCGGGCATCGCGTATCGCGATGGGGTGATAAGTCATCCCCATTTATGACGCGTGTCAGGTGACGTGGCAAGTCTGCGTAACTTCCACGTCGCGTATCGCGAAGGGTCACTTTGGGAGTTCATCGCGTATCGCGATGGACACGTAAGCTTCTGGATAAACTACACGTCATCGCGTAACGCGATGAGGCTAACTAAACCTGTTACGTATCGCGATGGGTGGATTATTAAAAATTTTAATTTTCCACAAAAATACTAAGGCGGCCTTTAAGCGGCTCGCGGCGATGCGAAGTGCAAAGTGAGCCATCAAAGCGCCACATTGCGCCCATCGCACTTCGCCCGAGCCCGTGCACGTGCGCGTTCGGGTTCTTACTCACCCTCCGCTAGGACCACTTGAGAGTGACCTATCATATAAGAATATTATTATGAAAACTCATTTCCTTATAAAGAGCTTCCATTTTCTTTCAATTTTTCATGTGGGATCAAATTCCATTCCATATTTATACCCATGTGAAAATTTCATATTTTTTCATCTTTCAATGTGGGATGAACCCATCCTTTCATTTATTCAAAGTGGGGTTTTCTTATTTTATATGTGGGACGAACCCATCATATGTTTTGGAAATTTTGGAAATGTTACAAGCTAGCAGCTTCTAGCTACAGCTACCAACTAATTTTGCCAAACATTATGCATATGTTTGTCCCGCCATCCTACTTCTTGAATAAAGTAATATTATCTTCTTTCGCTCCCTTGTGTGCAAATTAATTATTATATCTAGTACATGTTTTTTAACCTATTTTTATACTCATTTATTTTTTATTGGTTATTCGATTATTTTATCCATGAAAATTTATTTCATTTAATTTTTCTAAGCTCAAACTCAGTTCATTAATAGTTCTTCTAAACACAAACTAGGTTTTGATTCAACTTATTTCTTATTTAATAGTTTTAAGGCTCGTGTACTACACGCCTAATTCATGAAAATACATTATTTAATAATTAATCAATATACAATAATAAAAAAATAAACTATTAGACTCACTGTTAATACACACTTGTTGTACAATAGTATTTACAACAATTTTAAAATAAATATTCTACTTTTAATTTCTGAATGGTTTTCAGCTTTTAACACAAATTAAATAAAGAGAGCATCAATAAAATGTCGCTAAAACTTTAACTAGTGTACTCTTGGTAAATAAAGAACATTTTAGTTCGCAGCAGTAGAAAATGCCGACTTTAAGAAAACGTACGACCATCTAAACTGGAAATTTTTTGAAGATGGTTATGAAAAATATGGAATTTCCTTCAAGGTGGAGAGTTGGATTCGTAGGATTGTGATTGTGTCATCGACCCATTCTTCAGTTAATTTAATTTAATATCTCCCTTTTATATTTCCGTTCCCTTCTTGTAAGTTGTTTTTAACCTTTTTAACACGTATCTTGTAAACTTATCTCTCTTGCCGCCTGAAGTGTTGAACAACAATCACCATGTAATTGTGTTCGTCTTCTCCTCTGCGAAAATTTTATCGCCGCCAAGCACCACCACATCACATCCACCACACTCCACCGCCAAACATCCAAGTACCAACCTCTCACCGCAAACCCTATCTTCGCTCTGTATGGCTTGTTCGAGGGTCATCGATGGACAAAACCGAAAGTCAGCAGAGGCATTGTGGTTTCCAACAATCACAACCGTTTTCCCGGCAATGGTACGTCTTAATTGTTTTCTAACTAATGGGATTTCAATGAATGTTTTTGTAGAATAATGAAAACCCTGTAATGTGTAATATTATGTATCAACTATATATAGAAGTACAATGAGATAAATATAAGGAAGAGTTAATTGCAGTTTTGGTCCTTATGGTGGTACGCAAAACGTAGGTTTCAACCTCATGGTTACATTTATGCAGTTATGGTCCTTGTGGTCAGCATTTTTTTGCAATTAGGACCCCGGTGAACCCAAAGTTTGGTTTTCTACGAAAAGTCCATTCTACATTTGCAATTTTCAACCCTGTGGTTTTAAATACACCTAATTTGGACCCTCTGTCTATTAACTTATTTTCCATCCAACCGTAATCATAATCTTGACTATCTAAACTATTTTTTTATTTTTTATTTTTTTTTTGTATAAAACTAACCAAATTGAAATGAGATCAATTTACGTAGTTGGACTCTCCTAAGTCCAAGTTTGACTTTACACAACATTTACCAATTGAAACACAAGGTGCACAAATACATGTATATACATTCAAATTCGCTCAATACACACTACACACAGTTTGACTTTCCAAGGTCAACTGTGACTTTACATGTATTAACACATGTATATACATACATATATACATATACACAGAAAGATACATACATATATACATATATGCATACACATATGTAAGGCCTCGTTCCTGGTGCCCTACGTTGGACGTTGGATTTACTCATAAACGCAGTTCTAAATATCAGAGTTAAGTAAAACTTTACGCAAAATATAAAAACTTCAAACCAATATATTACATAACCATTATTTCTTGTCTTAGAGAGCATTCAAATCGTTTAAAATAAAACATTGTCTTTTAAATAACATAACTTTTCATTGAAATGCCAGTATCTTCAATTCCATGCCATGTGTTTCCCCTCAAGCAAGCTGCCTCATTTTACTCACTTGCGTGCATACTAAAAGTCAGCTACACTGATTGAGTTCTAGTTAATGATACAACATACAATCGGTTTACATACTTGCACACATGCCCGAAGGTGTGTACATTATTCATACTTTACTTTACATGCATAACTACCCATACTACTTAAAGAGCCTCCCGCCCTATAACCTCACAGAATATTATAAGGGTCTGGTCCCCATCATCACATATATTATTAGGGTCTGGTCCCTATCGTCACATATATTATTAGGGTCTGGTTCCTATCCTCACAGATATTATTAGGGTCTGGTCTGGTCCCTATCCTCACAGATATTATTAGGGTCTGGTCCCTATCCTCACAAATATTATTAGGGTCTTATCCCTTTGCAACATACCTGTCCTTACATACCTTCCTTAACAATATGTGCAATATCCGAAGATCGTTCACGTACTATCAACATAACATACAAACATACATACATCATTCAATACATCATATATATCAATCATATCTTTAACTATCACATGGCGGTATATGCAATATCCGAAGATCATTCACGCACCGTCAAGCAATCATCATACATAAATCATACAATGCATACACTTACCAGTGTATTAACTATCACAGTGAGTATGCACACATCCCCGAAAAAATAACAAGGAAGTGGGGCTAGAAACTCACCTGAACGCGATTACGTTCACCGTTTATGGTTATTCCTTTCTTGAGCTGCGCACGACTAACTATATAATAAATACATATATTAAATATTACTCTAGCCATTCTCATTATTAATTAATAGAACATAAGTGTCTAAGCCGGTTTTACTTCATTGGATCATTTCGGTTAGTTAATCGTTACTTGTTAACTTTTAAAGGTATCTTTCATCAATTATCAAGTCCAAGGACTATTATGTAATTATCTCATTCTTCTCTAAGTCCAGGGACTATTCCGTCATTTATCAAACTTCTAGTTCGTTACTTGGTTCTTAACGAATTGGGGTTCATTCGTTACTTCTGTCTCTCATAACGAATTGGCTAATTCGTTACTTTATAACGAATTGGGGTTCATTCGTTACTTCTGTCTCTCATAACGAATTGGCTCATTCTTCACTAGAAACGTACCTGTGATGACATCGGGAATCTGCTTGGCTTGCTCTTGGGTCAACATGTAGGCCCTAGTCCTCGACCTTGCTTGATCAGCATCTTTCTTCCCACTACCTCCAGCCTCACCATCAGTGCACTCTCTCGCCATGTGGCCTGTCTTGCCACATTTGTAACATGCTGGCTTCGCACTGCACTTATTGGCATAATGCCCTACCTTCCCACACTTATAATACACATTAGACCCCATCCGGCATTCTCCACCGTGAGTCTTTCCACATTTGCTACAAACCTCAGAACTCCTACTCCGCTTACACTCGCCACCATGCATCTTTCTGCAGGGGGTCTTACACGATCTCTTCTCCCACACTTTCTGCTTCTTATCTTTGGAGTTCCATAACTGAGTATCGGGTCGCTTAACAGGAGCAACCCACTTCTTATCTTTCTTTTCTTCTTCCACCACTGCGTCATCCGCAGCCAGGTCTGCATAAACCACCTCTGCGAGCTCGACAGCAGAGTCAAAGGTAGCAGGCGGACTTTCTGTGGCAATCCCCTCACATAACACTTGATTCTCTTGGCCTCAGTGTTAACCATATCGGGTACCAACCTAGACATTCGATTGAACTCGGTGGTGTACTCACGATGTGTCATTGTCCCAGCTTTCAAGTTCAGGAACTTCATCTCCGCCCTCTCAACCTCGGTGTCAGCACATAACTTCTTCATCACTAACTCCTTCAGATCCTCCAACTTCATCGCTTGGATCTCTTCACGGGTCTTCCTCTGCTCCACACTCTCCCACCAATACATAGCCTCATCCTCGAATGATTGAGTAGCATAACCTACCGCATGGTCGGGACGGCACTCGTTAATGCGGATAATCTTATCCATGGCGGTTATCCATTTAAGAGTAGCGAATGCGTCTCCTAAACCAGTCAGCTTAGGCGGGTCACAACTTTTGAAGGACTTATAGTTGTGATGTGTTGTAAAACACACTGTAGGTTCCCAGCCGGATCTACACGAGATATCGCGTACTACGTAGGTGCGGAATCCCTACGCAAGACGTTACGAGTATAGAAAACAATACGAGCTAACACACGATACGATAACCAAACACACGTTGTATTCCAACCGTAAGCACGTGATACAATGATCACTGGATACAAAACTCTCTGACTCGAATACACAAACTGTTAATCTATCTATATTTCTTAATAAGCCGTATACAAATGCTTATATAGACACGACAACTTCGCCTGGCATGTTCAGGCGAAGTTGTCCCTAACTTCGCTTGACTAACAAGTTCGCCCATACAAGCGAATTTGTTAGTAACTTTGCTTACATACAAAACTCAAATCTAACTAACACGATTACAGACACTCGACACTGAACTACTGACATCATGCACCAACAGACTCCCCCTTGGCAGTAGCTTCATCTCTTTAGCTTCAAACAAGTGTCTTGTAATCTTCAATCTTCTATCCTCAAGCATGCACTCCTTCTCGAACACAAACCGAGACAACTCTTTGATATTTCCCCGCTTCGTCTTTCCAAGCAGGAATATAAAATATCTTATTGTCATTCAACACCTGCAAATCAGCTTGCGATAAGTTTACCAAGTGCATCGGATCGTACACTCTAAGCAACTCTTGTTCATCTTCGTCTTCCATCACTGCCTCAGCTGTCTCACAATCTACAAACCACCACTTCAGGTCTTTAAGCACATCCTTGGGCATTAGCTTCATCGGTACTTCTTTCAAACACCGGATCGGTTTATACTTCATAATCATCCAAGGCTTTCCATCAGCTCTCAAACCTTTATCCTTGTCTTCAACAAGTTTTCCCTTTTGTGGCTTCAACAGCTCAAATTTCTTCTCTTTTATACTCTCTTTCCACACAATTTTCCCAATGACTCTAGCCATATTATCGTCACTTCTGTTTATCAATCCCAATCTGGCTAAGTCTTTCACTTCACATTCTGGCAGTGTATTCAACGATCTTAACATCCTTCTAAAGTACTGAACACCGACATACCTTTTAATCACAAAGAGCCTCAACTGCTCATCATATATCCAGCATATAATCCCTTTCTTCGCTTCAACATATCCTTTAATGTTGTAACTCTTCTTAAACATTGTAGGGACCGCCGGTTTCTTCGTTTTGACGAACCACTGAGCATAGCCTTCCTTCCTTCCATCTAGGCTGCTCTTCCCATTCAGACTCATCATTCCCAATCTGTTGACTCATATCTACGTTCTCGACTTGCGGTATCTCATGCTCCACATTCTCCTCTACTATCTCTCCCTCTTCTATCTCTGTATCAATCACAATCTCTTCACCAATTTTCTCTATCACATCACTCGGTAGTACATCATCATCATCAACCAAAACATCATCCATCTCCTCTACATCAACCACCACCACATCATCACCACCAGCTGCAGATGTCGACTCCCCCTGAGTTGTGGAAGTTCCAAGAGCTTGATCAGTTCTTGGCAACTCACCACCTGCATCTTTCGATGCATTGGGATCATCGTCTCTATCATTTCGTCTCTTGGTCCTCTACTCATTGCCTTTACAGCTCGTCTCCCCCTGAGATGCCAAGAACTCCTTGAAAGCATCTATGATTTTACCATGTTGTACCAGCAGGGACGACTGCATCTGATTCTCTGTAACTAGGCGCTGAATAGCCTGGGTCTGGATAAGATTAATCCTTGACTGCTCTGCCACGACCCGTTCCAGTGCTGCTATTCGTTCTGAGTCTGATAGGGTTGCATCGAAATCGAACCTCATATGCGATAAATCTTGAGTGTACTGAGGAGGGATTTCCGATGTCACCGGGACCACAGAAGTAGAAATAGACGTAACCGCAGGTGGTATCGTCACCGATAGCCCTGCAGTGGCCACAACAGTCGACTCTATAAATTGTGCCATGACCTCCGATGGAGTAACGGTCGGAGGCGGCAATGAAACGATCTCAGGAGTCGAAAGTTGGAAAGTAGTGGGTGGGAGGCCAAAAGTAGACGAGGTCGCCACCACGGGAACACCCGTAGCGCTTGGCCTTGTAACCTGTAGTGATGAGGGAACCATTGTCATACCGGATAGTGCTGGTGGAGTGAAACGTACCACTCTAGAGCTCTCACCGGCTCCTGATCCTGCACCTATCCGTTCCCTTCTTGACCTCCGGATCAACTGTTGTACCTCTTCCTCATAATCAGACTCGCTATCATCATCTGTTCTCTTTCTTTTCCCATGTAGTCTTTCTCGAGTCACCATAATCCTTCTGGCCTCTGCCACTTCATCATCTGAATCTGAGCCAGCCACCGTTGTAGCTGCCCTAGTAACATTCACAGTCAAAGCACGTTCAACCGGGACCTGTACGATCTCCTCTGGATCCACCCGATCCATATCAAAGAAGCCTTGACCACCAAATTCTGCATCAAGGTCCACGTTCTCCTCCGTTGGCACAACAGGAGCAGCATGTATAGCTTGAGGTGCTCCTGCCTGTTGTGGTGCCGGGTCTCTAAACTCGTCCCCTCGAGCAGGCACATACCCCGGGTTGATCAAGTACCCGAATAGTGGAGTATGTCGAGGACGGAGCTCAGGTTTGCTCCTCGCACTGGAGGATCTACATTGGGCGAAGATCCGTTTGTTCACACTCTCTACATATCGGATCGGACGGCGCTGAGGAAGTGTTGGAGCAACATGATTCAAGATCATTTGAAGGAATCTTGGATACATGATGAATCGCTCACGCGCCATCGCTCTTCGTTGACGATCAATCTCATAAAAGACCATCTGACTAAAGCTGAATCGCTTGTTGTATGTTAGAGCAGTCATCGCTGACTGCATGGTCGCGCCCATGCCATCAGTGCCCGCCTTTCTCCCTGACATGCAAACGATCATAACATGCATGAGAAAGCGCCACTGGTCAAGTAAAAAGCCTTTCCTCCTCTGCGTATCCCCCAAGGGACCAGAGTATCCCATTCTCAAAAACGCTCCATCACGGAAAGGAGCTACAAACTCTGTTGGGTCATCCCTTGTCTCGTTCCCAAATCGTAAAGCCGCCCGGATTTGTTCAGAAGAGAACTGAACAATCTGATTGTTGACTGTTGCGCGCATCACCGGGGGCTCGACTCTACAGTCGTATTCCACTGTCTGCCAGAAATCCTCAATATTGGGCAAGGATATTGGCAGAGTTGTTGTTATCGCGTGGAATATCCTCGAGCGTAAAAGAAATGTGATGATTTCACGGAAATCATCAACTCCGCTCGCCTCCGGGTCTAATGTTATGTACATGTTGTGACCCGGGAAGAACTGTCTCTGGTGATCACCTCCGTCATCACCGCCTGCACCACCTGCTCCTGCAACAGCAGCCATATCTGCAACAAACAGGTTAAGTTAGATAAACGTCAAAGCGTATCACAAGTTCGCCTGTTACCATGAGTGAAGTTGTGATCAATTCTGTATAGGCGAAGTTAAAGGTGGGGCGAAGTTGGGAAACAACTTCGCTTCAACTTGAACTTCGTCTGATAATAGTTAAGTAAAATGGTCCAGGCGAAGTTACTGATAACTTCGCCTAATCACAACATCGCCTCATAAACTATTTCAAAATCAATAATCAGGCGAAGTTAAACCTCAGACGAAGTTACGGATAACTTCGCCTAAACTGTAACTTCGCCGAATTTGAATCGGCAACAGTTAGGGATTTTGAACGACGTGTAGATGATGATTTCGGAGATCGAGGACTCCGAAATACATGATTTTATGAAGTTTTAGACGTTCAAGTAGTTTACTATCACGTAAAAACAAGTTTGAAATCGGGTGATTAAGGTTTCGAAAGACGAGGTCGAGAATCGAGTCGAAACGACCAATGATTAACCTCAAAAGGCATCGATAATACGATAAACAAACCCTACACACCTTTAATTTGATTTAAATCGAGGTAAAAATAAACAGATGATTGAGATCGATAACTTCGCTAAAGTGTCGGAGTATAAGTTCGCTGAAGTTTGAAATAATGAAACTGTTTGACCTTTAAATTCCTTTATATAGGGTCAAAGTTAGTACAGGCGAAGTTATCGATAACTTCGCCTATTCCAGGCGAAGTTATAAACAAGTTCGCCTGTATTTACAAAACAAACCCCTATACTTTTAACAATTTTCAATAAAGTTTTAAAAACATCCTTTAAAGCGTTAAATGATACGATCAAGACCAAGTAACCAGGTATAAAATCAAACACTTTAAAGTAACAAAAATTTGAAAAATTAAAGTACACGGGATCAAATTTCAGTCTCGACAGGGACTACCATGTTTTAGAAAAGATCCGAACAGGAATCATACTAATTTCGTGACTGTCACACAGATCCGTGTTCACCTGTATTATGACATAAAGAAACAGGTTGCAAGCAGGTAATCTACTTAACATGGTTTTCATCGTTTCTGTGATACGAGTTAGGTTCAATTAAGCTCAAAACTTAAGTGGGCAACAACTCAGAGATTATGATGCCTCCTATCTATTCTCAAGGCGTATTTGGCTTTCCCTAAGTCACCCCGAATTGACCTCGACCCGTAGTGTCTGATTAAGTAGTAATTACTCTTCGATCTTAGACTCTGTTTCCCGTTCACCTTCTTGAGTCTTGATTGATAATCATTAACATTATGAACTCTAGAATTTTTTTTTTTTTTTAATCTAACATGTATATACACAACTTCAAGTAGAAAATAACTGCAAGTCCCGAATCTGGATCACTGCAACGTCTTGACACGCTATCTTCACGGGAATCAGAACACTCACGGGCTCGTGTATGACTGGGTAATCGCTTTTCTGCCTATCATTCGGAAAGATATGTATGAAGACATGCACAACTCTTAAGGAGTTTCCACATAAAATCGAGTAGATTTAGTTAGTATCACTTCTACTTTTACGCACCATAAAAAGCTACCATGACATACAATGACTGTTCTAAAGTCTTTTAGGCCTAATAACTTCACTAGTTAAGCACACAGAATCAGTATATCTATCACTTTCCAAGGTTAGATCAATTTTCTGTTAAACATAGTAAAGGTACTTCTTACGAAGTAGTAGACTTGAAAAATAATTTCATCTCCCTAAAAGAAAAAATTTAACTTCTATCGCCCCGACCAAATCAAAGTCTTCAGGTAAACGGCTATCCCGAAGATCCAATGGATCAGCTGGACCGACCACATACTAGTATGTGTCCTTCTAACTAAGTATGATCGACTAATTTTCAGCGAAAGAATGAAAACTCATCATAAACCGCCCCGGTCACTTTCAGTCATCTGGTTAATGGCTATCCTCATATTCTACAAGTAGAAATGTGGACCAAACATATCCGAAGACATGTCCTTCAAACTGAGGCAACCGACATAATTCTAAGCGATAGTGACGTTTTTTTTTTTTTATATAACACAAACACAAAGCATGGTTACTCGGGATTGATCATCCCATTCAGCTCAACAAGGTTTTGAAATCTAGTTTTGTCAAACGCTTTCGTGAATAAGTCAGCGAAATTATCTAACGTGTCAACCTTTTCGAGCTCAATCAGTTTCTTCTCAGCACAATCCCGTATAAAATGATGACGTATGTCAATATGTTTAGTTTTACTGTGCTTCACGGGATTGTTAGTTACTGAGATAGCAGCAGTGTTATCAATGCAAATAGGTACTAAGTGAGAAATTCAGACCATAATCGCGCAACTGTTGTTGAATCCAAAGAACCTGGGAGCAGCAGTTGGATGCTGCCATGTATTCTACTTCACAGGTTGAAATTGCGACTGAGGTCTGCTTCTTGCATTGCCACGACACTAGTCTGCCACCAAGAAACTGACATCCACCAGTTGTAGACTTCCGACTCTGATTGCACCCTCCATAATCAGAATCTGTGTAAGCGACTAGCTCCAAGTCTCCTCCTCTCGAGTACCACAACCCCAGCTTCGGCTTGCCTTTGAGATACCGCAGTATCCTCTTCGCACCCTTCAAATGAGATTCTTTTGGGTTTGCCTGAAAGCGTGCACAAAGACAAACAGCAAACATTATATCAGGCCTAGAAGCAGTTAAGTACATTAAAGAACCTATAATAGCCCGATATTGGGTTGGGTCCACGTCTGCATCGTTGTCTGTATCAGCACCCAATTTGTGATTGACGCAGACTGGGGTATCATATGGAGTGCTGTCCTCCATCTTGAAGCGTTTGAGAACATCATGGACATACTTCGTCTGATGAATGAACATCCCGTCTTTCTTCTGATCAGCCTGCAATCCTAAAAAGAAAGTTAGTTCACCCATAGCACTCATTTCAAATCTCTTCTTCATGACGGCCTCAAACTCCTGACACATGGCGACCTTTGATGCAGCAAAGATAATGTCGTCCACGTAGACTTGCACCAGCAGAAAGTCGCTACCCTTTCTCTTGAAGAACAATGTGCTATCAATTTTACCTCTTTCAAACTCATTCTCAAGCAAGTAATCTGATAAGGTTGAATACCAGGCACGAGGTGCCTGATGTAGTCCATACAGCGCTTTACTTAGCTTGTACACGTGATCGGGAAAGTCAGGGTCAGGAAAACCCGGAGGTTGCTCAACATACACAACCTCGTCGACTTTACCGTTTAGGAACGCACTCTTCACATCCAACTGAAAGACCTTCATCTCCTTATGAGCAGCAAATGCCAAAAACAGCCGAATGGCTTCCAATCTTGCCACAGGAGCAAACACCTCATTGTAATCAATCCCCTCTTGTTGATTAAAGCCTTTAACAACCAGCCTCGCCTTGTTCCTGATAACAATCCCTTTCTCATCTCTCTTACATTTGAAGACCCATTTCGTGCCAATCGCATGCACATTTCTTGGTTTTGCAACCAAGTTCCATACTTCCATTTTCTTAAACTGAGCTAACTCTTCTTGCATGGCTTCGACCCACGAGCTGTCCTTAAGAGCCATTTGATAGTTCTTTGGTTCAATTTGGCTGATAAAGCAGGTGTACAAGCACTCGTTGATTATGCCTGATTCTTTAATGCTTGTGTAAACACAGGTGTGCTCATTCAAGCTTTGTCTTGTTTGTACACCGGCGGACAGATCACCTATCACGTTCTCCAAAGGATGATCTTTGTGAATTCTCGTAGTCGGAACCGAGCTGACATTCAGATTATCTTCCAAGTTCGAAGAAAGCTCATCAATAGGTGATTGATGTTGAGAGTGAAACGGATTGATGAATTCCTCTTCAGTAGAGGCAGCAGGGGTATTGATAGCATTTGACGAGGAAGGCTGACATTCATCATACTGTGGTCGTTGCACCAAAGTGTCTTCCTCATCGCATATCATCTTCGTAGCAATTCTTTTTTCAACTTCTGCAAAATCCAGATAAGGTATGTTAAAAGATTTAAAGAGTCTATCATAGTCGAAAACCCCAGCGGGTCCCGAGCTTGGTTTTGGTGATTTGTAACTTGTGATATCAGTGTTACACACCACCTCAACCTTGCTGTTCGATGTATTAAAGACCCGTCTGTTGGGAGTCCCAACAACGTATCCGACTAAGATTCCTTCGTCGGCTACTTCACCAAATTTAGAATTGGTCTTTAATATCGAACATGGGGACCCGAATGGTTCAAGACCACTCAAGTTGGGTTTTCTCCCATGCATAAGTTCATAACAGGTTTTATTTAATCTTTTAACAGTTAACACTCTATTAAGGATATAACAGGCTGTTGCAACAGCTTCAGCCCAGAACACCACGGGAAGTTTCGAATCAGCCAGCATGGTTCTGGCTCCTTCAATTAAAGTTCTATTCTTCCTCTCAGCCACTCCATTTTGTTGCGGAGTATACGGTGCGCTGTATTAATGTTCTATCCCCTTCTGTAAGCAGAAGATCTCCATCTCATAGTTCTTGAACTCAGTTCCATTGTCACTCCTGATGAATTTAACCCGTTTCCCCATGATATTCTCAACCTTGGTAATCAAATTCTTTACCATCTGCACTGTTTCATCCTTTGACTTCAGGAAATATACCCAGGAATATCGAGAGAAATCATCAGTGATCACCAAGCAATACGATGTTCCTCCTAGACTTCTTACATTCATGGGACCGAAGAGATCCATGTGAAGTAATTCTAGGGTACTGACAATTGAATTGACCTTCTTGGTGTGATGGGATTTCTTGTGTTGCTTTCCCTTTTTGCATGATAAACATTTGTCTTCAAAGTTGAAATTCTTCAAGGGAACACCCAGCACAAGCCCATTTTTGACAAGGTAGTTCATTTTCCGAAGATGAATGTGCCCCATTCTCCTATGCCATAACTCGAACTCCGATTCAGTTGCTTTTGACAGAAGACACGATTCTTCTGTGGCCATCTCAGTCGATCTCATATCCATGATATACGTATTCTTCACTCTTGGAGCCTTCATAACAATCCAATCTTCTGGTATCATAAAACCAGGATACAACACAATCGCTTCATTCTTTGTAAAATGTACGGTGTAGTCTTTGTCACAAATCTGCGAAACACTCAGCAGATTGTGCTTCAGTTCTTCAACAAAGTTTACTTTCTCCAAAGTCATCTTTCCATTCGACACCGTCCCTATTCTTGTAATCCTTCCACCGCTCTCTCCTGCGAAACTCACTCTTCCTCCTTGAACAGGTTTCAAGTCGTGTAACAATTTCTTGTTACCAGTCATGTGCCGGGAACAGCCGCTATCCACAACCCATTGATTGTTGGCAGCCCTGTTCAACTGTTCCTGCACGATCAAAGCAGATGATTAAAATCTGGGGACCCAAGACCGATTGGTCTTGGGTCGATACATTCCGTACCTTGGCTGTCCAAAGTTAGTATCATAATAATTTCTGTGAGTCCTAACAGGATACCTTCTTGTGGATTGTCTATGAGGCCATCCAAACCTTCGTGAATTAAAAGAATTATTACTTAAGGTTTGGTTGTTAGCAGTGTAAAACTGAGATCTATTTTTTTGAAAACCTGAATTAGTCCATTTTCTGAAATTTGATGGGTTTTCATTTTTACCATTATATTGATTACCGTTAGTTCTTTTCTCAGATTTTGAAGTCCTCACACCTCTGAATTTCTGCTTCAGAGGGCAATCAGCAACAAGGTGTCCTATTTGATTACATCTAAAACAACTCATGTGTTCAATTTTCTTATCAATAGTTGTCTTTGATGTTGAGGCTGTATTACTGCCCGTTTGTCTCACATATGGTGGGACATACGGGTTTAGTGGAGACTTCTTTTCAGGTGTTTTATTTTTCTCTCCACTTTTCGGTAACACTTCCTCTTGTTTTGTCTCACACGACTCAGAGGACTTGTCTGAGTTAGATGAGACAGGACTCGGAGCAGAAATCTTAATACTTGCAACAGGCTTACTAACTTCTGGTTCTTTAGTAGTAACTTGAACTGGAACTGTCTGACCATAGTCAACATCAACAGATTTCTGATTACTAGGGTCATAAGTGTAATTATGATTGAAAGGTGTTGGAACTTCATGATAACCAATTCCTCCCCTTTTTGGGGAACCTTGATCACTAACGAGGTGATCAAGTATAGCGGAGGAATTTCTTAATTGCTCCAGTTTCCTGTTAAGTTCCACCACTTTTACCTGGTGATCAGCTATCTGTTTTTCCCTTTCAGCTATTAGTTTGGTTTTTTCTTCTAGAACCTCATAGCTAAGATCAATCACTTGAATTTTTTCAGCAAGCTTTGCTTTAAGACTTTAAATATCTTTCTCACTAGCTTTAATTTTTACTTTGTAACTATTTTCTCTAGCTTTAGTGAAATGATGATCTTCTTTTAAAGTTTTAAATTGCGCATCCAAACTAACAAACTGATCAGTTATAGTTGTCAGTTGTTCAGACAGATATTCACACTTAGTACAAGGGAGTTCGGTACTTACCTCGGAGAGCTGGTCTGCTACATCTGCCATGTAAGCTTCATTTTCGCTAGTTCCCTTCTCACTATCTGCAGTTTCGATTTTTGCCAAATTTGCCTGTTCAAATACTTCTTCAACATGCAGATTCCAGTTATACTCCTCATTCTGTCTGGAAATCATGGCTCTATAGTCATTACCACTACCACTCTGCTGTGTAGATCTGTTTTGACTGCGTTCTACACGTTCATTTTTGCATTCTTTTGCAAAGTGGCCGTTCTGCTGACAGTTGTAACAGCGTACCTTCGACTTATCAAACCCTGGCCTCTCTCCGACAAACTTCCTGCCAGTCTTCTTCATGAACCTCTTCACCCTTCTGACAATCATAGCCATCTGCCACTGCAGATCCATCTCCTCCAGATCATCAGCATCGATCATATCATAATCTTCATCCAAAATTGCAGGATCAACAATCTTACCCTGAATGTAGTTCTCATACGAAGCAATAAAAGATGCATAGAGAGCAAACTGCTGTTCAGCAGATTTAACACTCATGGGCATCTTCGAGTAGTTGTTGTTTGAAACACTTGGGGTAAAACTACTCTTGGTCGCTTGAGGTTGAGAAGCATTTGATCCTCCAGCTACAAAGCACACATCACCGTTCATGTTGAGAGATACATGTCCCTCATGTGTTGAGCTCGCGCCTGACTCTCCCTTAGAGTAAGAAACAGATGATTCAGTTTTCGAACTTGATCCAGAGTTAACCTTTGAACCATACATACCCGGATCTTGAACCTGATCGGTAGGTGTCTCCTTTCGTACCATGTTTAGTTCAAACGTTCTTAGCTTGTTAACTGCTGTCTCCAGGTCATAGTCAGCAAAGTCTTTATCTTCTCTCATCAACACAGTATACATCTCCCATTTCGGTGGGAGAGCATCAAGAAGCTTTTCAACTATCTCATCTTCTTTGTAAGCAATTGAATAGTTGCTGAGTTCAGTCATCAGATGATAATATCTAGTGATGATATCATCAAGTGATTCATTTTTCAAATACTTGAAGACCGAGAATTGGGTTTTTAGAAGTTTAATTTTCGAGGCACGAATTCCCACATTGCCCTCAAACCGGTTCTCAAGTGCTTCCCAAAGCTCTCTAGCAGTTTTATACTTTCGGAAGGTGTGAAGTATCTCTTGTGGAAGAGCCATTGTAATTGCTGCATGAGCTTTGCTTTCTGCCTCATACATTTTCTTCTCCTCTTCTTCCATCTCTTTGTATTTCTTGATCTGATCACGACCTTCATACTCAGCAGTAGGTGGAATGTAACCATCTTGTATACACACCCACATCTTGGCATCTTGATACTTGACATATTGTTCAAAACGATCTTTCCACGCTACATAATCAGTTTTCTTAAGCATCTTAGGTGCCTTTGTAGCCGAACCTGCTTCTACCTCCATCTTTACTAGTTCGGTAATGTTTATCGAAGACATCTTTTTCTAAACTCAAAGAAATCAAAATAAAAAAAATTTATTTTCAAACAGCACTGTAGGCGAAGTTGTGGATAACTTCGCTTAAGACTTAACTTCGCGTGAATTTGTAACTTCGCTCACTTTCTTAAATTCGCCGGATTGGCGAACTTGAGAATAACCTCGCATAAGTTGAGCGAACTTGGGAGGTAGACGAAGTTGTGGGTAACTTCGCTTGAGGTAAGCGAACTTGAAGAGGTAGGCGAAGTTGTGGATAACTTCGCTTAACCTTATATCTTCGCCGAAACCCTACTAACAGTGACGGCAACTTCGCCTGATGAACACGAAGTTTCTGCAGATTAGATTTCTGGGTTTTTCGAGGTTTGTGAAGATGTTATGGGTTGTTTAAGATTGTAGGAGGAGAGTATAGCACAAAAGCTCAGAAAACTCGTCCCGCGAATAGTCGAACTGAACGATTTTTATACCCGCGTGATAATCCCGAACCACACAATCGAGCAAAAGCTCTGATACCAATTGTAGGTTCCCAGCCGGATCTACACGAGATATCGCGTACTACGTAGGTGCGGAATCCCTACGCAAGACGTTACGAGTATAGAAAACAATACGAGCTAACACACGATACGATAACCAAACACACGTTGTATTCCAACCGTAAGAACGTGATACAATGATCACTGGATACAAAACTCTCTGACTCGAATACACAAACTGTTAATCTATCTATATTTCTTAATAAGCCGTATACAAATGCTTATATAGACACGACAACTTCGCCTGGCATGTTCAGGCGAAGTTGTCCCTAACTTCGCTTGACTAACAAGTTCGCCCATACAAGCGAACTTGTTAGTAACTTCGCTTACATACAAAACTCAAATCTAACTAACACGATTACAGACACTCGACACTGAACTACTGACATCATGCACCAACACACACTTACTTTCCTTATGATTTTATCATGGTTTTTATGCTTAATTGTTTATTTTATGAAAGTATTGGGGGTTAAGTGCAATAATTTACAAAGTTTAAATGTTAATTGTAGGTTTATGAAAGATGGTGAAAAAAGAGTTAAGTTGGAAGATTCTAGGGGCCTTTTTGGTCAAGTTTCAAAACTACAACTCAAGGCCCGACCCAAGACCACAAGTTAGAAGCCTTACATGATATTATATTAAGTTAATTAACTTAATTTTCTGCCATAATCCAGCCAAAAAAGCGAAATTCAGAAAAACCCTAACTCCTACTACCTAGTCCGATCGGCAGCAAGAGGAAAAAGAAAGAAAATTTTGTGGTGGCTAGGTGGAGGCTAGGGAAGGAGAAAAGAAGGCTTGGGTGACTTGGGACAGCAGCTATACTCGTTTTTCATCATTTATATCAGCCATATACTCTAAGTAAAACTCTCATAAACTTTACTTTTTGTTCAAGAATCCTAACTAGTTGAATTGATCTTTTTTTTGGATTGTTTTGCAAGTAATTGATTGTTTGACTTTGATTTAGTTATTCTTGGATTTTGAATGAGTTTGATTATGTTTATGTTGATGTTTATGATGATTTACTTGAATGTTAATGGCTGTCCAAACTTAATGAGTAGCTAATCTTGTTTGTTCTACCTAGGTTTGATGAATATTGTTAGGTTTTGACTAGTAATATGGATTGTTAATGATCATGTCTTAAATTGTTATTGTAAAGTTTGATTTAACACTAAATTAGATTGTGTTTAGTGGCTGTGTTTTGTTTGATTATACCTAATAACCTCGTGCTTTAATTAATTGAATCGGTTTTGATTAGTTGTTGCATGTTTAAGGCTCTTTACTTTGTGTTTAGGGTTTATTTGCGGGAAGTACAACCGTAGGGATAAGTGGATAAATTAATTAGATAAAATCAGTTGTGAAACACCTTTTTAGAGACCGAGAGGTGATAAGAAGTAAACTCGTCTCATTACTTTTACTTGTTAGAATTAAGATCGCGCGAGAGCGGGTTTTGTTTTTGTCGGGTTTGGGTGTTTGAGCGATTAGTTGGTCTAGTTTAAGTTAAGTTGAATTGTTCATCTATCCTTGGTTGTGTAGTATTCGTTTCCATTAGGCTAGTGTGTCGGTGAGACCGAGAGGTGAGTCGGCATTAGAACACGTTAATAATTTGTTTTCTCGGTTTGTTCTTAAAATCAACTAAGAAAGTTAGAGTTTGTTAGTGAGACCGAGAGGTGATCTGACCTTCTTGAGCGAACCTTAGTTGTGTCATCCTTTAGAACCGGTGTCTTGAGAGTTTTCAATCCATTGTCTTGTCATCTCCTTCAATATGATTCTTACCTAGGTAGATGTTTTTATCACTGCAGTCAAAGTTTTCGAAGTTTTGTCAAAGGTTTTCATTTAGTTAAGTTAAGTAGTTAAATCAAATCTAAAAAAAATCAATTAAATATTTTGGTGAGTCTTGGTTAGAGTTTAGTGATTATAAATGTCTTCACGTGTCTTCGAGTTCGATATCCGGACTTTCCTCATCTGTGCTATACGCGACCGGTACACTTGCCGTTTGTGTGAACTAGGATAGATTGTTTGGTTTTTAAAGCTTAGTTGCGACTTGTGTTTTATTTATATATATTTTCGCACATCAAGTTTTTGGAGCCGTTGCCGGGGACACAGTTTGAGGCGTATTAAGAACGACTCGAGTTAGGACTTTCCTTGTTTACTACTTGTATTTCTTATTTGTTTTGTTTGTTAGTTTAAAATAGTTTAGCTAATTACAGTTTCTTTTATTTATTTTAATAGTTGTATGCGACGTACTCGATCACTAGGACCACCAGAAATTGAAGGATTTACCGAACCAGAGAGAGATTTTTGAGAGACGTCGTACAAAATCGTCTTCCAGTTCATCTACATCCGTCGGTAATATGTTCTCTTCTCCTACTTTTTCTGAACCCATCATTAGGGATAGGATTATGGGTGACGCAAATCCACCATTGAGGAGGACAGTTGCAGACCGGGCCCGTCCGGTCGATGCTGGCGTGAGATCCAGCATTGCTCCACCAGCTATAGGAGTTCAAACGACTTGGCATATTCCGTCTAATGTTCTGAACACGATTGCTCATTCTGCTCAATTTCACGGGTTACTCCATGAGAACCCACATGCTCATATCACTCGCATCACACGAATTTGCGACACGTTTCATCTTGCCGGCGTATCCGAAGACGCCATCAAACTCCGAATCTTTCCGTTCTCACTCGTTGATCATGCGAGTCTGTGGCTTGAGTCCCTCCCACAGGGATCCATTGCTACTTGGGCTGCCATGCAGACCCAATTTCTTGAAAAATACGATCCTCCGGCTAAGGCCGCTCGTTTGCGTAACCAAATTCATTCTTTCCAGATGGAGGACACCGAGAGCTTCTACGAGGCGTGGGAAAGGTTCAAAAATGTACTTGCGTTATGTCCAAACCACGGCCTACAAGACTGGGCGGTTGTTGAGAAGTTCTACAACGGAGTGACGTACGCAACTCATAGTATGCTCGACACAGCTGCAGGAGGTAACATATTGACAACGAAGGATACGGATGAGTGCATTTCCTTGTTTAACGGTTTAGCCATGAGTGGATACCAGAGACCACCAGTTAAGAGTACCAAAACCGTCGATTCCCTATCACGCGGCATGCATTCGGTCGACACGAGCACCGCACTTGCGACACAAATTGAAGCGTTAGCAAAGATCGTGAAGGACTTGCAGGTGAAAAGTAAGTTATGCGAGATCTGTAGAGGGGGACATGATACTGTTCAGTTCCCTGTAGGTTTCCAGGAGGAGGCAGTCGACTTCGTTAACAATCCAAACCAAAATCAACATTCTTTCAATTCTTATAATTCGGGGTGGAGAGGTAACCAAAATTCCAACTGGAGTAACGAAAATCAGTCCGGCTTTCAGCAACGTTAGAGCCTATCCAGGATTCCGGTGAGGGAACGAGTAGTGGGGAGAAGAAGCCCACGTTAGAGGAAATGATGGCACAGCAGACAAAGATGTTGTCGCAACTTATGACTCGAGAGGACTCCCGTCACAAAGAAACTCAAGAGAAATTCCGAGAGCGCGAGTCATTCATGAGAAATCAAGGAGCGTCAATTCAAAATCTTGAGCGTCAGATAAGAGAGATAGCAAGTCGTCTAAATGAGAGGTCGCCAGGTACACTTCCAAGTAACACTGAACAAAATCCGAAGGCGTTCGCGAAGGCTGTGACGACAAGGAGCGGTGCAGGGGCACGTAGCGAGCCCGTGATTCAAGAGGCGATGAGAGGAGTCGTTAACGAGCCTGCGGTAGATGTAGTGGAGCAGGTAGACGAGGATATTCAGTTGGAGTCTCCATCGGCCAAGGTGCATCAGAGGCACAGCCCCGGAAGTTTAGCACAAGCCGAGAACCAACCATTACCCAGCATACCACCGAGAGTCTACAAACCTAGACTCCCATATCCCAGGAGAGTCCGTAGGGATAGAGACGAGGAGCAGAACTCCAAATTTCTTAATCTTCTGAAGCAACTTCATCTTAATATTCCTTTCCTTGAGGCACTTACGCAAATGCCCAAATACGCAAAGTTTCTTAAGGATATTCTTTCGAACAAAGAGAATTTAGCCGAAGTCTCTTCCATTCCTCTGAGTGTTGGTTGTGTTGGTGCATGATGTCAGTAGTTCAGTGTCAAGTGTCTGTAATCGAGTTTGTTAGATTTGTGTTTTTGTATGTAAGCGAAGTTAGCTCACAAGTTCGCTGATACAGGCGAACTTGTGAACTAAGCGAAGTTAGGGACAACTTCGCCTGAACATGCCAGGCGAAGTTGTCGTGATTATATAAACATAAGTTACGGCTTATGTTTTCATTATTCAGTCAGTTTATTAGTTTACGTGTTTACGAGTCCTGTAATTAGTGATTGATATCACGTGTTTAAGGTTGCAATATAACGAGTATTTGTTTATTGTAACGTGTGTTCGATCGTGTTAACTCGTATCGTCTTCTACGCTCGTAACGTCTTACGTAGGGATTCCGCACCTACGTAGAACGAGATATCTCGTGTAGATCCGGCTGGGAACCTACAATTAGTATCAGAGCTTTTGCTCGTGATTGTGGTTCGGGAGTATCACGCGGGTGTAGAAATCGTTCCGTTCGACTATTCGCGGGACGTGTTTATCGAGTTTTTGTGTTATACTCACCTCCTACCATCATAAACAACCCATTACACCTTCACAAACCTCGTAAAATCCAGAAATCAAACATGCAAAAAATTCGTGTTCATCAGGCGAAGTTGCCGTCACTGTTCGTAGGGTTTCGGCGAAGATATAAGGTTAAGCGAAATTATCCACAACTTCGCCTACCTTCTCAAGTTCGCTTATCTCAAGCGAAGTTACCCACAACTTCGCCTACCTCACAAGTTCGCTTACCTTAAGCGAAGTTATCTACAACTTCGCCGAATCAGGCGAATTTAAAAAGGAAGCGAAGTTCATAATCAGCGAAGTTCAGACTTAAGCGAAGTTATCCACAACTTCGCCTACAGTACTGTTAAAAATAAAATTTTTATTTTTTCGGGTTTCTTTGTGTTTCGTGAAAGATGACTTCAATAAATATCACGGAACTGGTGAAGATGGAAGTGGAAGCGGGTTCAGCTACAAAGGCACCGAAGATGCTTAAGAAAACCGATTATGTTGCGTGGAAGGATAGGTTTGAACAATATGTCAAGTACCAAGATGCTAAAATGTGGGTGTGCGTTCAAGATGGGTACATTCCACCAACTGCTGAGTTTGAGGGTCGTGATCAGATCAAGAAATACAAAGAGATGGAAGAAGAAGAAAAGAAAATGTATGAGGCTGAGAGCTAAGCTCATGCAGCGATTACTATGGCTCTTCCATAAGAGATTCTTCACACCTTCAGAAAGTATAAAACTGCTAGAGAGCTTTGGGAAGCACTTGAAAACCGTTTTGAGGGTAATGTGGGAATTCGTGCTTCAAAGATTAAACTACTTAAAACCCAATTCTCGGTATTCAAGTACTTGAAGAATGAATCACTTGATGATATCATTACTAGATATTATCATCTGATGACCGAACTCAACAACTACTCCATTACTTACAAAGAAGATGAAATTGTTGAAAAGCTTCTTGATGCTCTCCCACCGAAATGGGAGATGTACACTGTGTTGATGAGAGAAGACAAAGACTTTGCCGACTATGACCTGGAAACAGCAGTTAACAAGCTATGAACTTTTGAACTAAACATGGTTCGAAAAGAGACACATACTGATCAGGTTCAAGATCCAGGAATGTATGGTGCAAAGGTTAACTCAAGTTCAAGTTCGAAGCCTGATTCGTCTGCTTACTACTCAAAGGGAGAGTCGGGCGCTAACTCAACACATGAAGGTCATGTATCTCTCAACATGAATGGCGATGTGTGCTTTGTAGCTGGAGGATCAAATGCTTCTAAACCTCAAGCGACCAAGGGAAGTTTTTCCCCAGGTGTTTCAAACAACAACTACTCGAAGATGCCCATGAGTGTTAAATCTGCTGAACAGCAGTTTGCTCTCTATGCATCTTTCATTGCTTCATATGAAAATTACATTCAGAGTAAGATTGTTGATCCTGCAACATTGGATGAAGATTATGATCAGATCGATGCTGATGATCTGGAAGAGATGGATCTGCAGTGGCAGATGGCGATGATTGTGAGAAGGGTTAAGAGGTTTATGAAGAAGACAGGTAGGAAGTTTGTTGGTGAGAGACCGGGTTTCGATAAGTCGAAGGTCAGGTGTTACAACTGTCAACAGAATGGCCATTTTACAAAGGAGTGCACAAATGAACGTGTAGAACGCAGTCAAAACAGGTCTACACAACAGAGTGGGGGTGGTAATGATAATAGAGCCATGATATCCAGACAGAATGGGGAGTATAACTGGAATCTGCATGTTGAAGAAGTCTTCGAACAGGCCAATTTGGCGAACATCGAAACTGCAGATACTGAGAAAGTGACTGGCGAAAGTGAAGCTTACATGGCAGAAGCTCAAAATGAAGCTTACATGGCAGATGTGAAAGACCAGCTCACCGAGGTAAGTACCAAACTCCCTTGTACTAAGTGTGAAAATCTGTCTGAACAATTGACAACAATAACTGATCAGTATGTTAGTTTGGATGCTCAATTTAAAACCTTAAAAGAAGATCATCATTTCACTAAAGCTAGGGAAAATAGTTACAAGGTAAAAATAAAAGCTAGTGAAAAAGATATTAGGAGTCAAAAAGCAAATCTAGCTGAAAAAATTCAAGTAATTGATCTTAGCTATGAAGTGTTAGAAGAGAAAACCAAACTAATAGCTGAAAGGGATAAACAGATAGCTGATCACCAGGTGAAAGTGGTGGAACTAAACAGGAAACTTGAGAAATTCAGAAATTCCACCGCTATACTTGATCACCTCGTTAGTGATCAAGGTTCCCCAGTTAAAAGGGGAGGAATTGGTTATCATGAATTTCCACCACCGTACAATCATAATTACACTTATGATCCTAGTAATAAGAAATCTGTTGATGTTGATTATAGTCAGACAGTTCCGGTTAAGGTAACTATTAAAGTTCTAGAAGTTAGTAAAGGCAAAACGAGTAAGCCTGTGTCTAATGTGAAGATTTCTGTTCCTAGTCCTGTCTCATCAAACTCGGATAAGTCATCCGAGTCGATTGAGACAAAAGAAAAGGCAGTGTTACCAAAAAGTGGAGAGAAACATAAAACAACTGAAAAGAAATCTCCACTAAACCCGTATGTCCCACCATATGTGAGACAAACGGGCAGTAATGCAGCCTCATCATCTAAAACAACTATTGAAAAAAAAGTTGAACACAGGAGTTGTTTCAGATGTAATCAATTAGGACACCTAATTGCTGATTGCCCTCTGAAGCAGAGATTCAGAGGGGTGAGGCCTTCAAAAACTGAAAACAGAACTAACAGTAACTACAATAGTGGTAAAACTGAAAAATCATCAAAGTTCAGAAATTGGACTAATTCAGGTTTTCAAAGAAAAAGATCTCAGTTTTTCACTGCTAACAACCAAACCTTAAGTAATAATTCATTTAATTCACGAAGGTTTGGATGGCCTCATAGTCAATCTCCAAGAAGGTATCCTTTTAGGACTTACAGAAATTATTCTGATGCTAACTTTGGACAGCCAAGGTACGGGATGTATCGACCCAAGACCAATAGGTCTTGGGTCCCCAGATTTTAATCATCTGCTTTAATCGTGCAGGAACAGTTGAACAGGGCTGCAAACAATCAATGGGTTGTGGATAGCGGTTGTTCCCGGCACATGACGGGTAACAAGAGTTTGTTACATGAATGGAAACCTGTTCAGGGAGGAAGAGTGAGTTTCGCTGGAGAGGGCGGTGGAAGGATCACTGGAATTGGGACGGTGACTAACGGAAAGATGACGTTAGAGAAAGTAAATTTTGTTGAAGAACTGAAGCACAATCTGCTGAGTGTTTCGCAGATCTGTGACAAAGATTACACCGTACATTTTACCAAGAATGAGGCAATCGTGCTATATCCTGGTTTCAAGATACCAGAGGATTGGATAGTTATGAAGGCTCCAAGAGAAAAGAATACGTATATAATGGACATGAGGTCGACTGAAATGGCAACAGAGGAATCTTGTCTTCTGTCAAAAGCAACTGAATCGGAGTCCGAGTTATGGCATAGGAGAATGGGGCATATTCATCTTCAGAAAATGAACTACATTGTCAAGAATGGGCTTGTGCTGGGTGTTCCCTTGAAGAATTTCAACTTTGAAGATCAATGCTTATCGTGCAAAAAGGGAAAGCAACACAAGAAATCCCATCGCACCAAGAAGGTTAACTCAATAGTCAGTACCCTAGACCTACTTCACATGGATCTCTTTGGTCCCGTGAATGTAAAAAGTCTAGGGGGAACATCGTACTGCTTGGTGATCACTGATGATTTCTCTCGATACTCTTGGGTATATTTCCTGAAGTCAAAGGATGAAACGGTTCAGATGGTAATAAATTTGATTACCAAAGTTGAGAACATTATGGGAAAAAGAGTTAAATACATCAGGAGTGACAATGGGACCGAGTTCAAGAACTATCAGATGGAGCTCTTCTGCTTACAGAAAGGAATCGAACACCAGTACAGCGCTCCGTATACTCCGCAACAAAATGGAGTGGCTGAGAGGAAGAACAGAACGTTAATTGAAGGAGCAAGAACCATGCTGGCTGATTCGAAACTTCCTGTGGTGTTCTGGGCTGAAGCTGTTGCAACAGCCTGTTATATCCTTAATCGAGTGTTAACCGTTAAAAGATTAAATAAAACATGTTATGAACTTATGCATGGGAGAAAGCCCAACTTGAGTGGTCTCGAACCATTCGGGTCCCCGTGTTCGATATTAAAGACAAATTCTAAATTTGGTGAAGTAGACGACGAAGGAATTTTGGTCGGATACGTTGTTGGGACTCCCAACAGACGAGTCTTTAATACATCGACCAGCAAGGTTGAGGTGGTCTGTAACACTGATATTACAAGTTACAAATCACCAAAACCAAGCACGGGACCCGCTGGGGTTTTCGACTATGATAGACTTTTCAAATCTTTTAATATACCTTATTTGGATTGTGCAGAAGTAGATGAAAGAATTGCTTCGAAGATGATTTATGATGAGGAAGACAATTATGTGCAACGACCGAAGTATGATGAATGTCAGCCTTCCTCGTCAAATGCTGTCGATACCCCTGCTGCCGCTACTGAAGAGGAATTCTTCAATCCATTTCACTCTCAACAACAATCACCCACTGATGAGCTATCTTCGAATCTGGAAGACAATCTGTAAGTCAGTGCGGTTTCGACTACGGGATTTCACAAAAATCACCCATTGGAGAATGTGATAGGTGATCTGTCCGATGGTGTACAAACAAGACAATGCTTGAATGAGCACACCTGTGTTTATACAAGCATTAAAGATTCAGGCATAATCAACGAATGCTTGTACACCTGCTTCATCAGCCAGATTGAACCAAAGAATTATCAAATGGCTCTCAAGGACAACTCGTGGGTCGAAGCCATGCAAGAAGAATTAGCCCAGTTTAAGAAGATGGAGGTATGGAACTTGGTTGCAAAACCAAAGAAAGTGCATGCGATTGGAACAAAATGGGTCTTCAAATGCAAGAGAGATGAGAAAGAGATTATTATCAGGAACAAGGCGAGGCTGGTTGTAAAAGGCTTTAATCAGCAAGAGGGGATCGATTACAATGAGGTGTTTGCTCTTGTGGCGAGATTGGAAGCCATCCGATTGTTTTTGGCATTTGCTGCACATAAGGAGTTGAAGGTATTTCAGTTGTATGTCAAGAGTGCGTTCCTAAACGGTAAAGTCGATGAGGTTGTGTACGTTGAGCAACCTCCGAGTTTTCCTGACTCAGACTTTCCTGATCACGTATACAAGCTAAGTAAAGCACTGTATGGGCTACATCAGGCCCCTCGGGCCTGGTATTCTACACTATCCGACTACTTGCTTGAAAATGGTTTTGAACGGGGAAAGATTGATAGCACTTTGTTCTTCAAGAGAAAAGGGAGCGACTTTGTACTGGTGCAAGTCTACGTGGACGACATCATCTTTGCTGCATCAAAAGTCGCCATGTGTCAGGAGTTTGAGGCCGTCATGAAGAAGAGATTTGAAATGAGTGCTATGGGTGAACTAACTTTCTTTTTAGGACTGCAGGTTGATCAAAAGAAATATGGGATGTTCATTCATCAGACTAAGTATGTCCATGATGTTCTCAAACGCTTCAAGATGGAGGACAGCACTCCATACGATACTCCAGTCTGCGTCAACCACAAATTGGGTGCTGATTCAGACAATGATGCGGACGTGGACCCAACCCAATATCGGGCAATAATAGGTTCTTTAATGTACTTAACTGCTTCTAGGCCTGATATAATGTTTGCAGTTTGTCTTTGTGCTCGCTTTCAGGCAAACCCAAAGGAATCTCACTTGAAGGGTGCGAAGAGGATTCTACGATATCTCAAAGGCAAGCCTAAGCTGGGGTTGTGGTACACGAGATGAGGAGACTTGGAGTTGGTCGCCTACACGGATTCTGATTATGGAGGGTGCAATCAGAGTCGGAAGTCAACAACAGGTGGTTGTCAGTTTCTCGGAGGCAGATTAGTGTCATGGCAATGCAAGAAGCAGACCTCAGTCGCCATTTCAACCTGTGAAGCAGAATACATGGCAGCATCCAACTGCTGCTCCCAGGTTCTTTGGATTCAACAGCAATTGCGCGATTATGGTCTGAATTTCACTCATACTCCTATTTGCATTGATAATACTGCTGCTATCTCAGTAACTAACAATCCCGTAAAGCACAGCAAAACTAAACATATTGACATCCGTCATCATTTTATACGGGATTGTGCTGAGAAGAAACTGATTGTGCTCGAAAAGGTTGATACGCTAGATAATTTCGCTGACATGTTTACGAAAGCGTTTGACAAAACTAGATTTCAAAACCTTGTTGAGCTGAATGGATGATCAATCCCGAGTAACCATGTTTTGTGACTTTGTTTAAAAAAAAAAAACCACGTCACTATCGCTTAGAATTATGTCGGTTGCCTCAGTTTGAAGGACATGTCTTCGGATATGTTTGGTCCTCATTTCTACTTGTAGAATATGAAGATAGCCATTAACCAGATGACTGAAAGTGACCGGGGCGGTTTATGATGTGTTTTTATTCTTTCGCTGAAAATTAGTCGATCATACTTAGTTAGAAGGACACATACTCGTATGTGGTCGGTCCAGCTGATCCATTGGATCTTCAGGATAGCCGTTTACCTGAAGACTTTGACTTGATCGGGGCGATAGAAGTTAAAATTTTTTTTTGCGGGAGATGAAATTATTTTTCAAGTCTACTACTTCGTAAGAAGTTCCTTTACTATGTTTAACAGAATATTGATCCAACCTTGGAAAGTGATAGATATACTGATTCTGTGTGCTTAACTAGTGAAGTTATTAGGCCTAAAAGACTTTAGAACAGTCATTGTATGTCATGGTAGCTTTTTATGGCGCGTAACAGTAGAAGTGATACTAACTAAACCCACTCGATGTTATGTGGAAACTCCTTATGATTTGTGCATGTCTCCATATATATCTTTTCGAATGATAGGCAGAAAAGAGATTACCCAGTCATACACGAGTCCGTGAGTGTTCTGATTCCTGTAAAGATAGCGTGTCAAGAAACTGCAGTGATCCAGATTAGGGACTTGCAGTAGTTTACTACTCTGAAGTCTGTGTAAATACTTAAAAAAAAATGTGTGAGTTATTGAGACATTATAGAGTTCATAATGATAAGACTTCTCAATCAAGATGCAAGATAGAGAACGGGAAGAAGAGTCCAAAGATCGAAGAGTTCCTACTATTTAATCAGACACTACGGGTCGAGGTCAACTCGGGGTGACTTGGGGAAAGCCAAATACGCTTTGAGAATAGATAGGAGGCATCATAATCTCTGAGTTGTTGCCCATTTAAATTTTGAGCTTAATTGAACCTAACCCGTATCACAGAAACGATGTCATAATACAACCTGTTTACAACCTGCTTACAACCTGTTTCTCGATACAAGGCCAAGTTATTTACCTGCTTACAACCTGTTTCTTTATGTCATAATACAGCTGAACACGGATCTGTGTGACAGTCACGTAGTTAGTATGATTCCTGTTCGGATCTTTTCTAAAACATGGTAGTCCCTATCGAGACTGAATTTTGATCCCGTGTACTTTATTTTTAAAATTTTTTTTCTACTTATGTAGTTGTATGATTTTATACCTGGTTACTTGGTCTTGATCGTATCATTTAACTCTTTAAAGGATGTTTTAAAACTTAATTGCAAATTGTTCAAATTATAGGGTTTGTTTTGAAAATTTTAATCTCGGCGAAGTTGTGCCTAACTTCGCCTGCCATAGGCGAGGTTATCCATAACCTCGCCTGTATAATTTTGACCCTATATAAAGGAAATTAAAGGTCAAACTGGTTCATTATTTTCAAAACCCAGCGAACTTATCCAGCGAACCTAACCTCTAAACCCACAGCGAACTTATCGATTTTCTTCTGTGTTCTTATTTTCAAGTTCGAATCCGTATTATAGGTGTGTACGATTGTTGTATCGTATAATCACGTTCCTTAACGTTAATCAATGGGTATTTCGACCCGTTTTCGTGACCTCAGTTTTTCGAATCTTCATACCCGATTTTCAAACGTATTTTTACGTGGTCATAATCAATCTAATCGTCTAAATCGTCAGTAAATCAAGTTTTACGGAGTCCGCAATCTCCAAATTGACCCGATTCACGTCGATTGAAAACCTAACTGATGCCGTTTCAGATTCAGCGAAGTTACAGTTTAGGCGAAGTTATCCGTAACTTCGCCTGAGGTTTAACTTCGCCTGATAATTATTTTTGAAACAGTTTATGAGGCGATGTTGTGGTTAGGCGAAGTTATCATTAACTTCGCCCGGACCTTTTTACTTAACTGTCAACCAGCGAAGTTCAAGTTGAGGCGAAGTTGTTCCTAACTTCGCCCCACCTCTAACTTCGCCTATGCAGAATAAATCACAACTTCGCTCATGGTAACATGCGAACTTGTGATTTGCTTTGACGTTTATCTAACTTTGTCTGTTTGATGCAGATATGGCTGCTGTAGGTGGTGCAGGCGATGATGACGGTGGTGACAACCAAAGACAGTTCTTCCCGGGTCACAACATGTATATAACATTAGACCCGGAGGCGAGCGGAGTTGATGATTTCCGTGAAATCATCACGTTCCTATTACGCTCGCGTATATTCCACGCGATTACGACAACACTGCCAATATCCTTGCCAAACATTGAGGATTTTTGCCAGACCGTGGAATATGACTGTAGGGTCGAGCCCCCGGTGATGCGAGCAACAGTCAACAATCACATTGTTCAGTTCTCATCTGAACAGATCCGGGCGGCTTTACGATTTGGAGATGAGACGAGGGATGACCCGACAGATTTTGTGGCTCCTTTCCGTGATGGAGCGTTTCTGAGGATGGGATACTCTGGTCCCTTAGGAGATACTCAGAGAAGGAAGGGGTTTTTGCTTGACCAGTGGCGCTTTCTCATGCATGTCATGATAGTATGCATGTCAGGGAGAAAGGCGGGCACTGATGGCATGGGCGCGACCATGCAGTCGGCTATGACTGCTCTAACTTATAACAAGCGTTACAGCTTTAGTCAGATGGTCTTCTACGAGATCGATCGACAAAGAAGAGCGGTGGCGCGTGAGAGATTTATCATGTATCCAAGATTTCTCCAAATGATCTTGAATCATGTTGTTCCAACGCTACCTCAGCGCCGCCCAATCTGATACGTCGAAAGTGTGAGCAAAAGGATCTTTGCCCAATGCAGATCCTCCAGTGCGAGGAGCAAACCTGAGCTCCGTCCTCGACATACTCCACTATTCGGGTACTTGATCAACCCGGGGTATGTGCCTGCTCGAGGGGACGAGTTTAGGGACCCGGCACCACAACAGGTAGGAGCACCTCAAGCTATACCTGCTGCTCCTGTTGTGTCACCGGAGGAGAACGTTGACCTTGACGCAGAGTTTGGCGGTCAAGGATTTTTTGACATGGAGAGGGTTGATCCAGAGGAGAATGTACAGGTCTCGGTTGAACGAGCTTCGGGTGTGAATGTTACTAGGGCAGCTACAACGGTGGCTGGCTCAGATTCTGATGATGAAGTGGCCGAAGCAAGACGGATTTTGGTAACACATGAACGGGTTCATGGGAAAAGAAAAAGAACTGATGATGACAGCGAGTCAGACTATGAAGAAGAAGTTCAACAGTTGATCCGTAGATCAAGAAGGGAACGGGCAGGTGCAGGATCGGGAGCTAGTGAGAGCTCGAGGGTGGTACGTTTCACCCCACCCGCACTGTCCGATATGACAATGGTTCCCTCAACATTACAAGTTACAAGGCCAAGCGCCACGGATGTTCCCGTGGTGGCTACCTCATCATCTTTTGGCCTCCCACCAACTACTTTTCAACTTTCGGCTCCGGAAATCGTATCGTTGCCACCTACAACTCTTACTCCAACGGAGGTCGTGGCACATTTTATTGAGTCGACGGTTGTGGCCACTGCAGGGTTATCGGTGACGATACCACCTGCGGTTACGTCTATGCCTACTTCTGAGGTCCCGGTTACATCGGAAATCCCTCCTCGGTACACTCAAGATATATCTCATCTGAGGTTTGATTTCGATGCAACCTTATCAGACTCTGAACGAATAGCAGCACTTGAACGGGTCGTGGCAGAACAATCAAGGGTGAATCTTATCCAGACCCAGGCTATTCAGCGCCTAATTGCAGAGAATCAGTTGCAGTCGTCCCTGCTGGTAGAACATGGCAAAATCATAGATGCTTTGAAGGAGTTCTTGGCATCTCAGGGGGAGACGAGCTGTAAAGGCGATGAGTTGAGGACTAAGAAGAGAAATGATCGAGACGATGATCCCAATGCATCGAAAGGTGCAGGTGGTGAGTTGCCAAGAACTGTACAAGCTCTTGGGACTTCCACAACTCAGGGGGAGTCGACAAGTGCAGCTGGTGGTGATGATGTGGTGGTAGTGGAAGTTGAGGAGATGGATGATGACTTCATGTGTGATGATGATGTATTACCGAGTGATGAGATAGAGAAGATTGGTGCAGAGATTGTTATTGATGATGATATAGAAGAGGGAGAGATAGTAGAGGATAATGTAGAGCATGAGATTCCGGAAGTCGATAACGCAGATATAGGTAAAGATATGGGAAACGATGAGACAGAATGGGAAGAGCAGCCTAGATGGAAAGAAGGCTATGCTCAGTGGTTCGTCAAAACGAAGAAACCAGCGGTCCCTACAATGTTCAAGAAGAGTTACAACATTAGAGGCCATGCTGAAGCGAGAAAGGGGATTATTTGCTGGATATACGATGAGCAGTTGAGGCTCTTCGTGATTAAAAGGTATGATGGTGTTCAGTACTTCAAAAGAATGTTGAGATCGTTGAACACATTGCCAGAATGTGAAGTGAAAGACTTAGCCAGATTAGGATTGATAAATCGAAGTGATGATAATATGGCTAGAGTCATCGGGAAGATAGTTTGGAAGGAGAGTATAAAGGAAAAGAAGTTCGAGCTGCTGAAACCACAGAAGGGAAAACTTATCGAAGACAAAGATAGAGGATTGAGAGCAGATGGCAAGCCTTGGATGATTATGAAGTATAAACCGATCCGGTGCTTGAAAGAAGTGCCGATGAAACAAATGCCCAAGGATGTGCTCAAAGAGTTGAAGTGGTGGTATGTAGATTGTGAGACAGCTGAAGCAGTGATGGAAGACGAAGATGAACAAGAGCTGCTGAGAGTCTATGATCCGATGCATCTAGTGAACCTGTCTCGAGCTGATCTGTAGGTGCTGAATGAGAAGAAAATCTTTTATATTCCTGCTTGGAAAGACGAAGCGAGGAAATATCAAAGAGTTGTTTCGGTATGTGTACTAGAAGGAGTGAATGCTAAAAGATGAAGATACAAGATTGTTGAAGATTACAAGACACGTGCTTGAAGATAAAGAGATGAAGCTACTGCCAAGGGGGAGTCTGTTGGTGCATGATGTCAGTAGTTCAGTGTCAAGTGTCTGTAATCGAGTTTGTTAGATTTGTGTTTTTGTATGTAAGCGAAGTTAGCTCACAAGTTCGCTGATACAGGCGAACTTGTGAACTAAGCGAAGTTAGGGACAACTTCGCCTGAACATGCCAGGCGAAGTTTTCGTGATTATATAAACATAAGTTACGGCTTATGTTTTCATTATTCAGTCAGTATATTAGTTTACGTGTTTACGAGTCCTGTAATCAGTGATTGATATCACGTGTTTAAGGTTGCAATATAACGAGTATTTGTTTATTGTAACGTGTGTTCGATCGTGTTAACTCGTATCGTCTTCTACGCTCGTAACGTCTTACGTAGGGATTCCGCACCTACGTAGAACGAGATATCTCGTGTAGATCCGGCTGGGAACCTACAGGTTGCTCTGCAGTCTTGCAGAGAAAGTTACAAGAAAAGATGTCCGATCCTGGGAGTCTCACAATTCCCTGCATCATGAGTGATAATACGGTCGTCCATGCGCTGGCAGATCTTGGTGCCAGTATTAATCTCATGCCGTATTCCGTATATCGCAAGTTGGGTCTAGGCGAACCGAGGCCTACCCGTATGAGTATCCAGCTTGCTGATCGTTCTGTGAAATACCCCTGAGGGGTGGTCGAGAACATGCTTGTTTGTGTCGACAAGTTCATCTTCCCGGTGGACTTTGTCATCCTTGACATGAACGATGACGATAGTGTCCCACTCATCTTTGGCCGACCATTCCTTGCCACTGCACAGGCATTGATCGATGTCTGCGAGGGTAAATTAATCTTAAGAGTTGGGGATGAGAACGTCACCTTTGACGTTCGACAGTCTCTGAAACACCCCAAGTCTGCTGATGACTCCTTATACTTCATTGATACCATCATGGAGCATGTTGGGGAGTTTCTCAGCGACATTTGTGGAGGATCTGCCTCCGACACCCAGATTCTCGATAGGGAGATTCCGGAGATTGAAATGGTTGCCGTAACCAATCAGTCCTTAAATGACGACACCGAGTCGCATACCCCTGAATCTGGCGTGTCTGCTGAGATCGTACGAGACGATCCGATGGACCGACCTTCGGTCGAGAGTCCTCCTTCTTCCTTAGAGCTTAAGGATTTACCTTCCCACCTTGAGTATGCATTTTTAGAAGAAGAGAGGAAGCTTCCGGTTATCATTGCATCTGCTTTGACCGAGGTCGAGAAGGAGAAGTTGTTGAGGGTGCTACGAGAGCACAAGGAGGCTATTGCATGGAAGATTATCGACATCAAGGGTATCAACCCTTCGTTTTGCACTCATAAAATCCTCATGGAGGAAAATTTTAAAACTGTTGTCCAGCCGCAACGGCGGCTTAATCCGAAAATGCAAGAGGTCGTAAAGAAGGAGATCATTAAACTCCTTGATGCGGGGATCATTTTCCTCATTTCTGATAGTGCTTGGGTGAGTCCAGTCCAAGTGGTTCCTAAAAAGGGTGGCATGACTGTCGTCACCAACGAGAGGAACGAGCTTATTCCCAACGAGGACTGTGACGGGATGGCGAGTCTGCATCAACTATCGCCGACTGAATGATGCCACCAGGAAAGACCACTTTCCTCTCCCATTCATTGATCAGATGTTAGAGCGTTTAGCAGGTCAGCAGTACTACTGCTTCCTAGATGGTTTCTCCGGGTACTTCCAGGTTCTGATAGCTCCCGACGACCAGGAGAAAACCACTTTCACCTGTCCTTACGGAATGTTTGCTTACAAACGTATGCCGTTCGGACTTTGTAACGCTCCGGCCACATTCCAGAGGTGTATGGTGGCCATTTTCCATGATATGATCGAGGACTCCATGGAGGTGTTCATGGACGATTTTTCCGTATTTGGGAGTTCCTTCGATCATTGTTTATCAAATCTCGAGAGGATGATGTCCCGCTGCGTTGACACCAACCTAGTCCTTAACTGGGAGAAGTGTCATTTCATGGTTCGCGAGGGCATTGTTCTAGGTCATCGGATCTCAAGTGCGGGGATAGAGGTTGACTGGGCAAAGGTCGAGACCATTTCTAATCTTCCCCCGCCTACTTTTGTTAGATCAATTCGTAGCTTTCTAGGTCATGCCGGGTTCTACCGCCGGTTCATCAAAGATTTTTCTAAAATCGCGAGACCCATGACCAAACTTTTGGAGAAGGATGCTCCATTTGTTTTTTCTGAGCAGTGTATCGAGGCGTTTGATCTTCTAAAAGACAAACTCGTTAACGCCCCAATCATGGTTGCTCCCGACCGGTCGTTACCATTCGAGTTGATGTGTGACGCGAGCGACTTCGCAGTCGGAGCATTTTTTGGACAACGGAAGGATAAACACTTCCATCCGATCTACTACGCGAGCCGGACCTTAAATGGCGCACATGAAAGCTATACCACCACCGAAAAAGAGCTTTTAGCTGTGGTATTCGCTTTCGACAAATTTAGGTCATATCTAGTTTTATCCAAAACGATTGTTTATACGGATCATGCCGCTATTAGATATCTTTTCAGCAAGCAGGATGCTAAGCCTCGTCTTATCCGATGGATCCTGTTGCTTCAAGAGTTCGATATAGAGATCCGTGATAAAAAGGGGGCCGAGAATGTGGCGGCTGATCATCTTTCACGTCTAGAGGGAGTTGATTTAGGAGATTCGGGAGTTAGGATCGATGATCGTTTTCCGACGGAGAGTCTGATGTTTGTTACTGCACAAGAGGAAGGTTTTCCATGGTTTGCTGATTTCGTGAACTATCTCGCTGACGGATACCTCCCAAAGATGCCTTACCAGCAAAAGAAGAAATTCTTTGCTGACATCAAATTTTACCTTTGGGACGATCCATATCTTTTCCGCATTGGTGCCGATCAGCTTATTAGAAGGTGTGTAGATGTCAAGGAAGGATGGCAAATTTTGAGCCATTGTCATGTGGGACCGACTGGAGGTCACCATGGTGTGAGTTCTATGGCAAAGAAATTCTTTGATTCTGGTTTTTACTTGCCGTCTATCTTTAAGGATGCTCATCTGTTCGTTAAGAGTTGTGATCGTTGCCAGTGTGTCGGCAACATTTCTTCGCGAAACGAAATGCCCCAGAATGCCATTCAAGTTTGTGAGGGTTTTTGATATTTGGGGTATTGATTTCATGGGACCGTTTCCATCTTCGCGTGGAAACAAATACATACTCGTGGCCGTCGATTACGTGTCTAAGTGGGTTGAGGCCAAAGCTCTACCCACCAATGATGCCCGAGCGGTAGTCCGTTTTCTAAAAAGTCTATTTTCTCGTTTTGGAGTCCCGAAAGCCTTGATCAGTGATCGAGGTACTCACTTTTGCAACTCGCAGATGGATAAGGAGTTGAAGCGTTATGGGGTCACCCATCGGCTTACGGCCGCTTACCACCCACAGACTAGTGGGCAGGTAGAAGTGAGTAATCGGGGAATCAAACGTATTCTCGAGAAAACGGTTGGTTCAAATCGTCGGGATTGGTCCGACAAATTAGATGACGCTCTGTGGGCCTTCCGTACAGCCTACAAGACTCCGACTGGTTCCACATCATTTCGGATGATTTGTGGGAAGGCCTGTCATCTTCCTGTTGAATTGGAACACCGCGCTTCATGGGCCCTTCAAAGGGTTAATCTTGATTTACCAGCCGCAGAGGGTAATCGCTTCCATCAATTACACGAATTAGAGGAGCTCCGGGATCACGCATACGCACAATCATTTCGGTATAAGGAGCATACGAAGGAACTGCATGACAGGAAATTGAAGGGTAATAAGCAGTTTAAGTGTGGGGATAAGGTTTTACTGTATAACTCACGGTTGAGGTTATTCCCGGGAAAGTTGAAATCCCGATGGTCGGGACTGTTCACGGTCACTGAGGTTTTCCCGTATGGCACGATTGAGATACAAGATCGAAGCGGGAAGTTTAAGGTGAACGACCATAGATTGAAGCACTACATAGGAGAGCCGATAACTGATCAGACAGTCGAGGTGTTCTACCTTGACTCATTCACCGAGGAATAGGCGTGATGGATGCATCACTCGGGAGACAGCCCGAGTTGTAGAGTTTGTATTATGATTCTCTTTATTATCTGCTTTCATTTGTTTTATTTTTATTTATATTTATAAAAACATAAAAATAAAAAAAATAAAAAAATCAAAAAAATCAAAAACACAAAAATATGTTTATTTTTTATGTTTTTGTTTTCTGTTTTGTGCGCCGCTACATGCGAGCGAGTTTGAGTTTTTATAGGTATTATTATGCGCATGGTAGCTCTGATGGAGTTTTGGAACTGGTTCACCCGAGGTTGCGGCCGCGAATGAAATGCTATACGGTCGTTCGTTCGAGTCATACACAGCTGATGAAGAATCTGCATCTAAACCAGTGGAGTAACCCGTTCTCTATTTTAATTTCTGTTCTTTCAAGTTTTAATTTTATGCTTTACGTTTTATTTTTATTTTATTTATTTTCCTTGTTCTCATCGAGGACGATTTCGTTCTAAGTGTGGGGGTGGGAATTTATTTTACTTAGTTGTAGAAAAAACATTAAAAAAATAAAAAGTTTTCACTTGTTTTTCGTTTTCGTACGTTGTTTTTGTTTAAAAGAAAATGTCCCTTGTTTTTAGTTTCTTTTGCATTAAAGTGGGAGATGATGATATTTATCGGAAATCGGTTTTTCAAACTACTAATAATATGAGATAAATAAAAGAAAAAGCACTTAACTTGGGATGTGTCGATAGGCTCAGCCTTGAAAATGAAAGGGCAAATTTGATAAAACGGTTAAACGGAAATCTTTTGTGGGTAAAGCGTTTTGTCCGTGGAAAATAAGCAATGAAAGGTCGGGCCATACTCAAGCCTCAAATTTTGGTATGAAAAAGTGGAAGTATCGTGAGTTTTTAAAAATTTGAATACATTATCATATGATGCTTGGGGTAGGTTTAACGTTAGAGTATGCCGTGTAGCCTGTGATATAAATCTTAAACTGCTAGTTTAGTGTTTTACACCTCATTGGCGTATGGTTTTATAACCTTAAATCCTGTATTGATGGGATACTTCGGGTCCGGAGACCATGGGTCTGTATGCAATCTATTCATTTGGGTATTCACAATTCCTAAGTGGGGTTGTGGATATTTAAAATAAAACCAAAGAGCAAACCCTTATAAGTCTATAAACATGATCACAAAAAGTACAAAAGTACAAATACACTACAGACTTGATCATCCACGTTGTTAGCCATGTGGGGTCACCTTGCTCGAGTCTCATTACCATTAAGAAACGGACCACAAGGGACACGCTACATTTAAGCCCTACAGATGAAATTTTGCATACTCACCTATGGTGATGGATTTGGGGTATTGCTTGATAACGGGGGTATGTCATGTTGTGGGGAACACTACCTATAAATTACTTGAACCTTAATCGTATCTAATGGCTGCTTGGTAGACTTTGATGCTTAAGCTTAGGTGGATAAACAATACCCTTGATCGTCTTAACTATTCATAAATATTGAGCAACAAAGTTTTAATTCTGCTAATTTTGAGGTTTAAGTCAAGTTGGGGTGGTCTGGTCCGGTAAAACCTGAAAATAAGCGGGTCTTAATTGTGTAAACCACTAAGTAATATTACTGTCGGATCTTATTTGTCCCAGTAAAGATTAAGGCATGGTTTTAGGTGGACAAAAATATCGATGATCGCGGTTTTTTGCGTTTTTCTGAGCTTTAAAATCTAACCTATATGTTTGATTTGACTTTGATTTTCCGATTCTGATCCAACTGCAGTCAAATCTTTTTCAGGGACGAAAAAGTCTTAAGTGTGGGGATGTTTGATGTGTTGTAAAACACACTTACTTTCCTTATGATTTTATCATGGTTTTTATGCTTAATTGTTTATTTTATGAAAGTATTGGGGTTAAGTGCAATAATTTACAAAGTTTAAATGTTAATTGTAGGTTTATGAAAGATGGTGAAAAAAGAGTTAAGTTGGAAGATTCTAGGGGCCTTTTTGGTCAAGTTTCAAAACTATAACTTAAGGCCCGACCCAAGCCCACAAGTTAGAAGCCTTACATGATATTATATTAAGTTAATTAACTTAATTTTCTGCCATAATCCAGCCAAAAAACCGAAATAAAAAAAAACCCTAACTCCTACTACCTAGTCCGATCGGCAGCAAGAGGAAAAAGAAAGAAAATTTTGTGGTGGCTAGGTGGCGGCTAGGGAAGGAGAAAAGAAGGCTTGGGTGACTTGGGACAGCAGCTATACTCGTTTTTCATCATTTATATCAGCCATATACTCTAAGTAAAACTCTCATAAACTTTACTTTTTGTTCAAGAATCCTAACTAGTTGAATTGATCTTTTTCTTTGGATTGTTTTGCAAGTAATTGATTGTTTGACTTTGATTTAGTTATTCTTGGATTTTGAATGAGTTTGATTATGTTTATGTTGATGTTTATGATGATTTACTTGAATGTTAATGGCTGTCCAAACTTAATGAGTAGCTAATCTTGTTTGTTCTACCTAGGTTTGATGAATATTGTTAGGTTTTGACTAGTAATATGGATTGTTAATGATCATGGCTTAAATTGTTAATGTAAAGTTTGATTTAACACTAAATTATATTGTGTTTAGTGGCTGTGTTTTGTTTGATTATACCTAATAACCTCGTGCTTTAATTAATTGAATCGGTTTTGATTAGTTGTTGCATGTTTAAGGCTCTTTACTTTGTGTTTAGGGTTTATTTGCGGGAAGTACAACCGTAGGGATAAGTGGGTAAATTAATTAGATAAAATCAGTTGTGAAACACCTTTTTAGAGACCGAGAGGTGATAAGAAGTAAACTCGTCTCATTACTTTTACTTGTTAGAATTAAGATCACGCAAGAGCGGGTTTTGTTCTTGTCGGGTTTGGGTGTTTGAGCGATTAGTTGGTCTAGTTTAAGTTAAGTTGAATTGTTCCTCTATCCTTGGTTGCGTAGTATTAGTTTCCATTAGGCTAGTGTGTCGGTGAGACCGAGAGGTGAGTCGGCATTAGAACACGTTAATAATTTGTTTTCCCGGTTTGTTCTTAAAATCAACTAAGATAAGTTAGAGTTTGTTAGTGAGACCGAGAGGTGATCTGACCTTCTTGAGCGAACCTTAGTTGTGTCATCCTTTAGAACCAGTGTCGTGAGAGTTTTCAATCCATTGTCTTGTCATCTCCTTAAATATGATTCTTACCTAGGTAGACGTTTTTATCACTGCAGTCAAAGTTTTCGAAGTTTTGTCAAAAGTTTTCATTTAGTTAAGTTAAGTAGTTAAATCAAATCTAAAAAAAATCAATTAAATATTTTGGTGAGTCTTGGTTAGAGTTTAGTGATTATAAATGTTTTCACGTGTCTTCGAGTTCGATATTCGGACTTTCCTCAACTGTGCTATACGCGACCGGTACACTTGCCGTTAGTGTGAACTAGGATAGATTGTTTGGTTTTTAAAGCTTAGTTGCGACTTGTGTTTTATTTATATATATATTTATATATATTTTCGCACATCAAGTTGCAACCGCCTCGACCCCTCTTCTTATCATCAACTTTCACAGACCTTACCTCACTTGAATCACCCTTTTCCCTCTCATCATCTTTCCTACCATCACCACCTGCCCCTTCAGCAGTTCTTTCACGGCTTCCAGCAGACCCTTCAGGAGTTATATTCTTCACAGCAGTAGCTACGGCTTGAACAATAGCTGCTTGAATCACGGGATCCAGTTGGACTCCTTCGTTGTTCTCCGGGTTTCTTCCAGCTATGTTTCTTTCAGCTTCGGTGTTGGAAGCTGTCTCTACCGAAGGTCGTTGGGCACGACGAGGCCTGCCGCGTCTTCGACCTCCCGCTTCCACATTTCCTCCTGTTCCAGCCTTATTATAAAAAAAGGGAAAACACAAACGTCATCACTTAAGGAACTATTTAGTACAAGGATAGTAAGGCTAACAGGTAATAACATTGGCCAATTGTGATTAGCTGATCACGTTACTTTCCGTGTCCTATACACTTCCCCTTATGAGTCTATTTGTGCTGGTTCTATTCTAAACAGTTAATCAATCAAATAATCCTATCCCTAACATTCACATATCCTTTCTTTAGCAATCAAGCTAACATTAACATACATATTTATCCATACACTTTACCGTTACTGGGCTTGCTTGAGTGACACATGGCTATCTTGAACTGGCATCTTCTTTCTTTTCTTACTTAAATCCCATTCTCTGTTCGAGTCTAAGCATGTAGGATGCTTAAATCTCTCGAACTTTGCTCTGATACCAACTTGTAAGGCCCCGTTACCGGTAGCCCTACTTTCGTGTTGGATTTACTCATAAACGCAGTTCTAAATAATTAAAACATTCGCGGAACATTAAAAACATTCAAACCATTACATTCCATAACCATAATTCTTGTCTTATCAAGCATTCATAGTCATTTAAAAACAAAACATAGTCTTTTAAAATAAAACATCATAGCAAAATCTTCAGATGCCAGCTTCGTCCAACTCTGCCATGTGTCCTCCTCAAGCTACCTGCCTCATTCTACTCACCTGCGTGCATACTAAAAGTCAGCTACGCTGAGTGAGTTCTAGTTAATCACATAATCATACAATACCTTCTTACATTTCATACTTAACCTCTTAACTTTCTTTCATACACACATAAGCGCATATACTTTCATTCTTACCTTCGTACTTTCTTTACATACATAATCATACGTTTTAAAGAGCCTTTCGCCCTATAACCTCACAGATATTATAAGGGTCTGGTCCCTAACATCACAGATATTATAAGGGTCTGGTCCCTAACGTCACAGATATTATTAGGGTCTGGTCCCTAACATCACAGATATTATTAGGGTCTGGTCCCTAACATCACAGATATTATTAGGTTCTGGTCCCTCTTCGTTACCATACAACCATGCCTTTCCTCGTTTATTAACTTTATCGCATTCATACATATAAGCAAATACATTATACTTACCTTATACGTAACACTACAACCTGACAGTACGTGCAATATCCGAAGATCGTTCACGTACTAACAAGCAATCACTCATACATTTCACATCATTCATATAAGGCAAACACTTATCACTTAGGATAAGTGTATTAACAAACATATCGAGTATGCACACAGCCCCGAAAGCATAACACAGAAGTGGGGCTAGAAACTCACCTGAAGTCGGTTACGTTCACCGTTAATTGTTATTCCTTTCTTCAGTTGGGCGCGGCTAACTGTATAACAATTACTCGTATTAATTATCTATTACTAGCCATATCACTAGCTTATTTGTAATTAATTCATTCCTTTTTAAGTTCAGGGACCATTATGTCCTTCTGTTAAACTTCAATTCGTTACTTTGGTCTTAGCGAATTAGACCTTCTAATTCGTTATCTTTGTTAACGAATGGTCTTAAAGAATCAAGGGTAATTCGTTACCCTTTTCCTTAACGAATCGGATAAAGAATCAAGCCTAGTTCGTTAGGCTTCCTTATGCGAATCAGCTAAAGAATCACCCTCTAGTTCTCTAAGTTCCCTTAGCGAATCAGCTAAAGAATCACCCTCTAGTTCTCTAAGTTTTCTTAGCGAACTAGTTAAAGAATCACCCTCTGATTCTCTAAGTTTCCTTAGCGAACTAGCTAAAGAATCACCCTCTAGTTCTCTAAGTTTCCTTAGCGAACTAGCTAAAGAATCACCCTCTAGTTCTCTAAGTTTCCTTAGCGAACTAGCTAAAGAATCACCCTCTAGTTCTCTAAGTTTCCTTAGCGAACTAGGGTTAGGTCAGGGAACATTCCCTGACACCTTTATCTTTTCCAGCGCCGCCTTTCTGGCGCCGTCATCGCCGGAAAACCGCGTTTTCGCCAGAAAAATGAGATCTCACTCGTTCTTCCACCGTTTTCATCGTTTTTCGTCCCGTTTGATCCAGATTTGAGCTAGGGTGATCCCTAAACTCATCTTAAGTCCGGTTTATACCCGATTCCACCTGGATCTTGTGATTTAAACGGTTTAACGGTGTCGGCTCGTCGTTACGCGACTATAACTAACGTTTTAGGCTCGTACAATATTAAACTATCGTTACCTTGGGTCGGTGCTCGGTTTCCTTCTTGATTTCGGCTAGAGATAAGGAAGAACTAGAGAGAAATCTTAAGTGTGTGTTTTTGGTGGTGTATGGAATATGTGTGAATGAGGATTAAATGGATATTAAGGGTTTATATATTTATGGATCATGGGCTTAAGCCCATGGTCTTTCCTTCTTTCTTTCCTAACCCAAGTCCATAACCCATATTCATTTACCCAACACTAGCCCAACTCGTATTCTATTTATCTAAACCGATAACGACCCACTATGAAATAACGAAATTTATTTTTATTATAATAACCGAAAGTAGGATGTTACAGTTTGAGTTCATAAAACATCATACTATCATTACCTTGGATCGGGATTGGTTTTCTATCTTGGTTCGGCTAGAGAAAGGAGAGAAATTAAAGAGAGAGCTTAAGTGTGTGTTTTGGTGGTGTATGGAATATGTGTAAATGAATAAATTAAATGGGTAATTAAGGTTTATGTAATTATGGATCTTGGGCTTAAGCCCATGGTCTTTTATTCTTTCTTTCTTAACCCAAGTCCATAACCCATATCCATTTAACCCAATACTAACCCGACTCATAATAACTCATATTTTCATTTTATTAACCGAAACGAGAAAATGGGATGTTACAAGTCTTCCCTCCGTAAAGAGGTTTCGTCCTCGAAACCTAACTGTTACATAAACAAGTTCGGGTAAAACTTGCGCATATCATCTTCGGCTTCCCATGTAGCGTCTGATTCTTTGCGATGCTTCCATATCACTTTCACTAATGGGATAACTTTATGTCGAATCTGCTTCTCCTTGCGGTCAACTATCTCGATTGGTTGCTCCATGTAGTTCAACTGTTCATCAACCTCAATTTCCATTAATGGCACATGAGACGTGTCATCGGCTAGACATTTTCTAAGATGAGAGACATGAAAAGTAGAATGAATCCCTTCCAACTCTTCTGGTAGATCTAACTTGTAAGCCACTTCACCTACTCGATCTAAAATCTCAAACGGTCCAATGTACCTCGGACTCAACTTTCCCATCTTCCTAAAGCGAATAATTCCTTTTCAAGGCGAGACCTTGAGCATCACATTGTCACCAACGTTAAACTCAATCGGTCATCGCCGCTTATCAGCATACGACTTCTGTCGGTCTTGGGCAGCTTCATCCCTGCCTTGATCTGATTGAACTTTGAAGAGGTTTTTTGCATGACTTCTAAACTTCCCATCTCCTTCTGACCAATCTCCCCCAACATACCGGGGTTCTACATCGTCTACCATAAAGCATCTTAAACGGTGGCATACCAATACTTGAATGGTAGATGTTGTTATACGAGAACTCTGCTAGATGCAGATGATCATCCCAACTTCCTCCAAAGTCTAAAACACAAGCACGTAGCATATCCTCAACGGTTTGGATCGTCCTTTCAGACTGTCCATCTGTTTAAGGATGATACGCCGTACTGATGTTCAATCTCGTTCCCATAGCTTCATGGAACTTCTTCCAAAACCCCGAAGTAAACCGAGTATCTCTATCAGACACGATCGATAACGGTAATCCATGCTTAGATACAACCTCTTTAATGAACAAACTTGCTAACGTTTCTGACGAGACGGCTTCTCGTATGGGCAGAAAGTGAGCACTTTTGGTCAAACGGTCCACAATCACCTAGATGGTATCAAGATGCTTAGCTTTACGAGGTAGCTTAGTTCACTACAAAAAGATTAGTATTTGAGACTGAAAAGTTAGTCTCTAATACACACCAATCAGTACCTAATGGTTATCCGGGACTGATATACCAGTCCCTAGCCAGTGACAGATACCTAGTCCTAGATACTAGTTTTTGTAACTGAAAATCAGTCTCCGTTGTATGACACCAATAGGGACTAACAGCCAGTCCCTGGTACACAAAAATTCAGTCCTTAATTTATCCCCCCATACCACATCTTTTCAGTCCCAAAAACATATATTCAGAGACTGTAAATCAGTCTCGAATACAATGATATTCTAGTCCCTAATGTATAACTTTAGGGACTGAAAATCAGTCCTCTAATCAATACAATATTGTCCCTAATACGTTTCGTTAGGTTCGTGATTCTATATCAAATCAGTCTCCAATGATATTCTTTAAGGACTGAGAATTAGTCTCGTTACTACTTGATTTCAGTCACTAATATATCACTTTTAGGGACTGATAATTATTCTCAGATGATATGTTATTTTAGTCCCTAGTAATTATATTTAGAGTCTGATAATCAGTCTCATAAACTAGTCTCTAATATGTTATTTTCAGTGACTATTTCTAGTCTCTAATAATGTATATATTCCAATGAAAAATAGTCCCCCACACAATTTAATTCAGTTCCCAACATGCATTCATAATACCGAATAAATCTCTTCAAGGACTAAAAAACAATACCATTGAAGTAACTGATTTGTAGATTTATATATAACTCATAAATTTGATTTTTGATTTCACACAATCCAAATATAATAAGCATTAATATCGTAACAAAACCAATCAAAATAACGTCAACCAACCAATTCTAATATTTAAAAGAGTACTTGATAAAGAAAAGTAACAAACGCTTATAACTAATGTCCTAGATGTTGTCACCATCAACTTCATCACTCGTTTCCATGGCTATTGTGTTCTCGAAGTCCGGAAACTTTGTGCTTATAAACTCGAACATTTTTTCATATTTCTCCTTTTCTCGTTTTTGTTTCGCCTCGAGTGCAATAACCTTATTTTTCAGAACTTCGTTCTCACTTGTATCTTGTTCGGATGATTCGGCTACCAATTTCATCCAACTATCTTTTTTCCTAAACACGGGCCCTACACCAACCTCCCATGCTGATTGTATGGTTTTCTTCCTCCCGCAAACACTTTTTATGGCTTCTTTCTCAATCTCGTGTTCTATAGAAGTTGTAACAGTGATTCCTTCATAAACTAATTTATCCATGGCTGCGTGTTTATGCTGAATAATGTTTTCCTAACATAAAAGAAGGCATGTGAACAACATTCAAAACCAGCACCAACCCAAATAAATATTTGAAAAAATAAATTTCACAATAAAAACTTTTAAATAGGAGATGCTTACATATTCAAGACGCGAACTATCATTTAGCCATCCCTGTTTCGCGGCATTGTAATGCATCTTATGATAAAGTTCTAACGGGCTAGGCGGCATGTGAGTCTCAGGATTTGTCTGTCATCATCAAATTATAATAATGAAGAACAAATATATTCAAATTAATCTGAGTATTTTCTTGTCGTTGAAAAAGTTATAAAAATGAAGCATAATGAATTTGTTATCCTTTTTTGCCATGTACAGTATAGTATAAACTAAAGATGGCAAAAATAACTGAACCCGATGGGTATACACGGAACCCGAAGCATACGGGCCAGGTAACGGGTTGGGTAAACGAGCATGGGATCAGGTATGGGATTAAAAAATAATTTTTTTTTGGGTTCGGGTATGGGAATGGGATTGGGTGATACCCGGCCCCATTACCCGAATTATATTTATCTGATTACCCGTAAATATACCCGAAATATAATCTGCACGTTTCTAATTTACTATGTATATAAGACTTTAATTAATAGTTTTATAACTAAATGCTTTATGAATTATCTTTACCAAATGACTCTTTGTATAGCTTTTCTAGTAAATATCTAAATAGTTTCCGCCCAAGAATTCAACATTTAGCTTTATGGAAAATGGAATTATTGTTTTAGATATTCGTTTCAGAATGTATCAACAAACTTATTTTTGTGGATATGTATTTTTGATGCAAAAGCAAAAGTATCCAAACCTGCATATAGTAGTGTCTTTATTTTTTATCATGAAGTATTGAAGTTTATAGTTTACATTATCTTGATATTTGATATATTATCTAATGGTGATGATGTTATCCTTGTGTTTTATCATATTTAACAAAATTTTTAAAAATATAAATTTAGAATTTGTACTTAGAAACTACCAAAGGTATATTTTTATAAACTACCACCTGTTATCCGACGGGTAATTACCCGATAAATACCCGACGGGTAATGGGCCGTTTATGAGACACAGTTCTGTAAATGGGTATGTGTTTGTGATTGCCAATACCCGGCCTGTTGGCATCCCTAGTATAAACATCTGTTTTTCATAAATTTTTACAGCCAAGTCAATTCTTGGTTTCAGATTCAATTTTCTTCTAAACCACAACACGAGTACGACATTACTTAACATGAATAACAGATTGCATTATCAGTCGAAAATTCAAAATCTTACCAGTTGGAATGTATGATTGGCTAGTGACCGAGATCCCCCTCTGCTTATATTAACTTGTTTTGCTCTGTTAGCTTCCATTTGCTTACTATATTTCTAGGAAAAATCAAATTTGCCACACAAGTTAGAACTTTAAAAATAAGAAAAATATTCACGGACATTTGTCATGATTTGTAAAAAGAAATTTAGCATACCTGAGTTTTTTCTAACTCCCAATAATCACACATATGCTTCCAAGCTTCTTCACGACAATCAGATTTCCTTTTCGATCTTGCCAACTCAGGATTGGTTCTTCCTCCATTTTTCTTCCAGTGCCGACTCCAATTACATCGGGTGCGTTTCCAATGGCTTTGAAGGCGAGCATTCACATACTCCATGAAAACCTTATTTGATCTCAACAACTCAAATTTTCCCTTCAAAGAATACATTGTTAATGATATTAATGATACTATATAACATCATAACAGATTCTCAATAATTAAATGTAAAAATATATACAACTTACTTCTAATTTCTCATACATCAGATTTATCGCTTCTTTTGGTATTGAGTCCCATGCGTGATAACTCATTGGACAAAAATTGCGAATAAAAATTCCACACTCAGTCGCAAACGGTGTTGCTGAGGTTCCAACAAAAGATTTTGTACCCTCATCCATTGTCAAAGGGATTTTAGAACCCTCAGGCATATTTTGTAAAGTCCTTGTAATGCTAAGATTTAAATTTGGACCGCGTCTATTTGGTGGTTGAACATTTTGTTCTGTTTCAGCAGGTGGTTGTTCTGCTTCTACAAGTTGTTCTGCATGTAATGTAGAAAAGACAAAAAAGGATAAAATGATTTGAATTCTGTTTATTTTGCAAAGTAATTCAGCCCATTTCATCACTTTTTGAAGTGCGATTTCAAACAGATCTTTACCCACGAAAACCAACCACAACCCTTTGCTTGAATATGAAAATTTTAGTTTAAAAAAATATAATTTACTGGTATCACCACTGGTGTTGGGCGTATTACGTTTGCGTCTACGTGTCGAGCGCGACACTAGAGCAGATGCACTTCCCTCAACCACCGACTGATTTGTAGGTACTCGAGAATCTTCTTCAGATCTCGTTCTTGTAAAGACCATCATCACTAACATAAGCATCCACATTGTACTACAAGGAAATCGATAGTAAAGAAATCTGATATATACATTCCACAACAAGTATTGTTATGAACTAGAACATAAACATGATACTAAACATGTGAGATATGCATACTATCTAAACTGCAGTGGGTTTTTTTAATCAAATGTAGACATGTAGTGTATATATAGATTGAATTGTGTCCATGTTTTTAGAATCAATATAATGGCCTACTGATTATCACTTGCGCCTGTAATGAATAGCAACAATTCAAAGACAGTCCACGTTAATATGCTTTATTATATGCATATGTTTATTATTATCTTACATCTAATGTTGTTTTTTTTCTTTTTGTATCAGATGCAATGTAGATATACATGTCTCCACATGTTAGAACATAGAAGTGTGTACATTAATAGATAAAAAGATGTTGTATGTAACGAAGTAATTATATATTTCATGTAAGCAAAACATGATTAGATAACAAAATACAACCCTAAATTAAATTATGATTACGTGTAGCTCAGGGGTGTTGATCGAGTCAACCCGAACAACTTTCGGGTTAATCAGGTCGGGTTACTTGGGTTTCGGGTTGTAATAATGCTTCAATGTTTTTTTTTTAATTATGGGCTGCAAAGATGTATAAGTGTTGTAAACATATCACAAAACAATTATCCTTAAAAGAAATGTACAAACAATTTGCCAACAACTTTAACTAAACCCAAAAAAATGTTTTTATTTTACTAAAATTCTTTCAGTGGTTTCCCCATATTAGAAAACTCATGTTAATCGATAATACCTTCTTATCTTTTACTTAAAAACAATATAATAGATTGGAGAAGCATAGACAATCAATATGAACAAATAATGTTTGGAATTATACAAGACAATGGTAGAATACATATAACCAATCTTGAATATATACAAAGAGTATAGTTTAAATATATAAAAAAGCTAAAGTATATAATAGTTGGGCTGCTTAAGTTAACTATTAATTGGGTTACTCGAGTTGACCCAAAACCCGATTTTTTATCAAACACGAACCCAAAACCCGACCCTAACGATAATACGGGTTAATTGGGTTAACCCGATTAATAATTGTTGTAGCTATGTAACCCGAACCTAATGAGCTTACTCGGTTTTGGGTCGGGTTAATCGGGTTCGAGTATTTTGGCCACCCCTACTTGTAAACAGAACATATGGACTCATGTTATATCAATTTACCAAAATAACTCATCAAAATTCATGGACATGGCAGTCAATATAGAAAAGGGCTATTGAAGTGAAAGTCTAATCAACGAACATCACTCTAACTCATCAATTCAGCCACATAATGGTGTTCAATATTGAACTAAACATATCATTTATTACTAATTGAGTATGCAAGTAGTGTTCAATATATCAAAAATTAGTTCAATTGATACCTGAATCTGCAAATATTGATAGACTGCCAAAATTTCTTCACACAGAATCAACAACTTCAATAGTTTGTAAAGAGGAAGGCTTTCGTGAGGGAGTAACTGTAGCGTGATGGGGTTTGAATCATCCCGATTTTTGTGGATGGTCCAGTTGAGTTTTGCTGGATAAAGAAAGATGCAGATGAATTCCAATGAGAAGAAGATAATCAAGAATATTATTTAGTTATTTTGTTTACATCTTACTTTCCCAACTTGATTATATGATACGCAACTTTGATTTTCTTTTAGTATTTTTGAATATTAAATACCTAAACTAATTAGTACTAATATTTTTTAATAATATCCTACAACTACTAAATTTACTTGATTGAAATAACGATTTGTTAATATGCTAATGTTGTTGTGTGTTTGAATTAAATAATCAAACACAAGATTCAAGTAAATTACGATTTATAACTTCTAAAGGAATATAATAATTATTAATATGATTTAATACAGAAGTTGGGTGTTTATTATTGATGTTATTATTATATTTATTATTTGTTTTATTTTTTGAATAACGAACTAGGAGTGCAATCGGGTTCGGTCCAAGCTTAAGCTTGACTTGTTTTAAGTTTTATTTTTAAATTCGAGCTCAGTACGAGCTTGACTGATTTACTATATATTACTTTTGTATATTTCTATACATATTTCAATTATAATTTTATATTTCACATAATATATATTAATTAGTTGTTTTTTTCATAGCATTGTGTATATAATAGTTGTTATATATATATATTAAAAGTTTATATAATCATAGGCTTGTTAAGGGTCGTGAGCTGACTCGAGCTCAATAAGTGAAGTTCGGATTAGGCTCGTTTTTAAAACGAGCTTCTTTTTAGGCTTTGGCTCGATTGAGATTTTTCACAAGCTGATCACAAGTAGTTCACTAGCAGCTTGGCTCATTTTCACCCGTGAAAAAAACACACGCCTCATACAATTACATTAAAAACAAATATATCCTCTTTGTTATATTTAAATCATACACCTTTTAGGGGAGGATAAACTCCAGCACCGTCATACCACTAGGGCCATGGCTGTAGAAATTTCATGTTTTAATTTTTACGAATTTCATTTATTATAATAAATTATTATTATTAATATTATAATTATAATGTGTGGTTGTTAGGGATAAGTGGGTAATATTATATTATAATTATAAGAAATTTCATGTTTTTAATTATTTACGAATTTCATACACCGATTTTTCCAGATTTTTAGTTCCGGTGCGAAATATTCAGTTCGATACCGGTTGTGAAGGAAAACGCCGAGGAACACAGGTACGTACCGAAAATTCCAAACTTGGTACTGATTGGGTATCATTACTGGTAATGGTTTTGCTCATCCCTACTGGCCACTATAATCTACATTAATTGACCATAATTTATCGTTGTTTGCCATAATTGACCATTTATACTCGGTCAAACATGTGTAAACGGGTCTTATGTCATAATATGTTGATAGAAGTTATACTAAGTCATACATGTCTTTAGTGGATTATACGTGCTAAAAATTTAATAGCTTTTAATTGATATGTCACAATAGCTATGTTATATTATGTTTGAAACATATGCAAATAAACAAAATAAACATTTGTATTTTAGAGAAATATCGTATTGAATGGTAATGAGTCATATTAGATAGAAAATATTTAAACAATCCATAACAGGTCACTTTATCAAGGTTGGCCACCATTAATTTGCACTCCTTAGGTTTAGTCATAAGTAACTATCACTCATTGACTATTATGCTATGAGTTACACATTCACGCCTTTTTACTCAATGTAAGCGTCTCATCACCCACTTTACCCCTTTTCGCTCCATCTTACCTTAAGAAAACGGGTTAGCCTGCTTAACTCCCCTCAATTTAATTTTAAAGCAAATTTTAATCTGTTGTGTGTCGGTGTAGAGGATTTTAAAGCCCGCTAATTAACACTTTAACACATCTTGCCTTTAACACATGTTAACCCATGAAAGGGAGTATTGTCCCATTCCTTAACCTTTGTCAAATTAACATTATCTCCCTGGGCATTAAGATTTGCCCCGGGGTCTTAGACTTCACTAATTAAAGTTAAATCTAGTCGCACATAGTAAATCTTCAAACAATAGAAAAAAAACTATTCGATTAGCAAACCAAACCAATTTATTAGGTGTGTGAAAACACGCTAAGCTATGCTCAAACTCGACAAGGATTGAGCTCCGCATAATTTAATTAAAAATATTAAAGAAGTAAAAAAAGTAATTTATGAACTGTCCTATGAAAACCATTAAGATAATAAAGGCTATAATTTTAAAATAGATTCATGTATGTTATTATAATTTATTAATAGATTATTTATATATTTAAAAATTAAATGTGAATACAGAAAATATATTAATCGATAAATATAAAATGATTTAAATTTAAAAATATTAAAATTTTATATTTTAATAAAAAAGGTAAGAAAAATAAACATTTATTTGTTTAATTTGTCAAATTAAATTTATTATTCCTTAAAAGATAAAATTTCAAATAAGTAAATAATCATAATTTATCGAGACATGTTTCTATTTTTATATATAAAAAAATCTTAATTTATTGATTAAGCTTACAATATAAAAACACATGATCTAGAGTGTTTATTATAAGTGCACTTATTAGCCAAAAAATAAACATGCGAACAGTATCCATACACATATAACTTATAATTACATTACCCGATCTTGTTGTCTATCATATCTGTCAAATTATGTGTTATTATTTTAACTTGTGACTCTTTGTAATGAGACAAAACTATGTTAAATTATCTGTCTCATTTTGTGTATCGGCTAGGTTTGTTACGGTACCAGAATTAAACCCAACGCATAATTTTGTTAAATTGACATATTTAAAACAAAAACATGGACACTGTGACAACAAATTGATCGAATACGGCCGTCTTCTGTTATACTCGTTACGATATCAAAACTAAACATAAAATACAATTCGGTCGTCTGCTAGGTTCTGTGTTAAAAGACATGTATTTTTTAAAGTATAAAAAACAAAACTTAAAAAGGAAATAGAAGAACTATATATTGAATAATAAAAAGGATAATAATCGATTACCATATCATACATCTCACTCTTTTCCTTTTTTACGCCAACAGTTTATAGTTTTAAAAAAAACAAAATGAATCATATAAACTATTGGCGTAAAAAAATAAAAAAAAATGTAGATACATGATATGATATGATAATCGAACACAATTAACATTGTTTAAATGAAGAAAGCAAATACCAAAGCACCAACGATCAAATTTGATTTACTAAGGCTTTTAATAAGTTTAAACTTTAAAATTTTGTTAACATTGGAATTATAGAAAACATAGGGATGTATTCTCACTCTTTAATCGTTTAACCTAAACAAACTCTTACTTAACTGGCGCTAAAAAAACTAATCGAAGCCAGACACAAAAATAATAAGGGCCTAGTGGTTAGGGTACAATCTTTCACAACCTCCATCAGCCACCCTGTCTCCTTCCCTACAACAGTAAGCTTAATTACAGTTCATTGAACTCCAAATGCTTAATTTTAGGGTTCCATAAGTTTTAACATATCCACACACAAAAGCAATTGTCGACCACATTCACAAACAACAACCGGTCAGTGCGATTAACGAAAAGGTAAGAAATTCTATGTTTCGTTTTACTTAGTACCGTTACAAAAAGGATGATTTTGTTGTTCTGTTTGAGGTTTAAAGTAGAGATGTTTGTCTTGAAATTTAAATTATTATGAATATTCATTGTAAAGTAGATTTTTTTTTTGGATTTGATTGTGATATGGTTTGTGATTAGGGTCTCACATAATACATGATGCAAGTAATTTGCTTGACATTCTACCGGTGTTGTCAAACATTATATTTGCTGATATGCAAGTAATTTACTTTAATTTCACACGAACCTTTATTCTCAAAACATTATAAATACCACAATTGCCCCAGCGCATAATTTTTTGTTGTCGCCCATACCATAATCTTAGAACTTCACAAATTGCCTTTACAATCAAATGCCACTTGCAAATAATCAACCAGGCCCGTTTATATCCAATATATACTTTTATTTTGTCTTTCAAGAGTCAAACCTCAACCAAAACCTCTTAATCTTCATAATTGTAACTTCTCAATAACATGACAACAGAACTTCAAAATTAAACTCCTATAATATAATTTAACAACTATAATTCATAAAGAAGTGATACTTAATTGTAGTTTATGTTAAACTAATAAAAAAGATGCAACCTGATATGGATTGAAGACTCGAAAACAATAACAACGTAAACACCCTGCAAAATAAATCAACCTTTAAGAATAACGATGGCCATACAAAGCGACTAAATGTAAAAGCATATACATTCATGAAAGGAAACAAACTGCAACATATCATCAGACTATTAAGCCAAACACAAACATGATAAACAACAGAAGACATTTTCAAAAAAACTACACCGTCATGCCGCGTGCAAAGTTAGACGCAAGTTAGCATACATAAAGTTATCATCAGTCATTACGTATCATTGTTGATCTCATATGTTTACAAAAACAGTTATTTCTTAAAATGAAAGATCATTTTTTTGTCTCGAACTTTTCTGCCAAATTTGTTTGTTATGATTTTGTTTACGTGATTAAAAGTTGTGTTAAAAGTCAATTTGTAACGGCTAATGTCAAGTGAATTTGTTATTATAACAAGTAGAAAGCTTTTTTAGGCAAAACTGTAATTTGACTAAAAAGGTCAAACAACAAAGATTGTTTGATTCTTATATATTAGGCTACATACGGATAACCAAAAAATAATTCTTAAAAAAAGATCATAAAGACGTTATTGTTAAAATGATAATCATCCAGTAGGTTTAATGGTCACAGGTAAGTCTGTCTTTTGAACTCGGATTTATTTTGATTTGATTGTGATTGGGGTCTCATATAAAACATGATGCAAGTAATTTGCTTTAATTGACATGCTCCTGTTGATGTTCTCAATGACTTCATGGGGAAGTAATTTAAGTAATAGTTTATTGTTTATGCTGAGGCAGTCAAGGAAGGTTTTGTCCCAATTATATCTGATGCAAGTAATTTGTCGATGCTAATGTTTTACCATCTTTTCTATGAGATTGCACAAATCTTTTATAAAGTATTAACTTCTAGATGTGATGGTATCCAATGCGTTGATCTGATTTCAAACTTCTCAGTTTATGAACAGGTTAATTGCTCAAATGGAATGAGACTTATGTTATTTTCTTGATGCATAATATGCAGATTGGTCATATGTAATTTAAAGGTATTGTTGCAGACTATTAAAGAGAGGAATCAAGGACACGATGACCCTGAAGTTAGTTCATTTTTTATCATCTTTTTATTGTTGAGACTCTAATGGGTTGTCAGTGTCCAAAATACCCAAACCCGACCAGAACCCGAATAAGCTAATTAGGGTCGGGTTAAATAGGGTCAAAAAGTATTAATCGGGTTATTCGGCTTAACCCTATTAACTCGAATAGTTATTAGTGCTCGAGCTTCTGCTTGTTTCGAGCTCGACTTGAGAGTTGTTTTTTCAATCTCGAACTCGGGCTCGACTCATTGTTTATTTGTTCTGTAATTTATTAATAGATAGATTTCAAAAATGATATTGGGTTTAGGTATAATAAAATTTAATCTCAAAATATAGAGTAACCCGACTAACCCGAACCCGACAAACCCGAACCGACTAACCCGAACCCGACAAACCCGAACCTTAATAGGGTCGGGTTGCTGGTTAGTTTTTTCTTTTGCAAAACCCCGATTAACCCGAAACCGGATCGGGTTGACCCGATTAACACCCTACTCCTAATCAACCTTCTTAATAAGTGTTTTTAAATTTCTAATGACAATGTGTTAATGTTTATCTTATATTATTGTATCGTATTTTTGTTGGTACATAAATGTCAGTAGTTCATAGTCTAGCGTTTGTAATCGAGTCTGTAATGTAATTATGTTTAAGTTTATGTTTATGTATGTAAGCGAAGTTGTCAACAAGTTCGCTTAGGCGAACTTGTTGAACAAGCGAAGTTGTCGACAAGTTCGCCTAGGCAAACTTGTTCAACGAGCGAAGTTACTGACAACTTCGCCTGAGGCGAAGTTGTCGTGTATTTATATAGCCTACGGGTTTACGGTTAAGAAAAATAGTTTTTGGTTAATCACGTGTAATTCAGTAAGTCTATAGACGAGAGATAGAGTCTGTAATAGACGTGTTTCAAGTTATATTATATAACGTGTTCGTTTGTATCGCGTGTGATTGTTTTACGTATTCTACGCTCGTAACTACCTACGCAGGGATTCCGGACCTACGTAGATAGCGATATCCCGTGTAAGATCCGTCCGGGAACCCACAATTGGTATCAGAGCTTTGGCTCGATTATGTGGTTCGGGATTTCACGCGGGTGTAGAAAACGTCTCGTTTGACCTATTCGCGGGACGCGTTTTCGTTGATATTGTGTTATACTCACCTTATACCGTCATATTCAAGCCGTCACACCGACCGGAAACTGCTAAATCGTCGAAAACATATCTGAATATTTTCAGTGTTCTTCGGGCGAAGTTGTTGTTCTTCAGGCGAAGTTGCCGACGCTGGAAGTAGGGTTTCGGCGAAGATATAAGGTTGAGCGAAGTTATCCACAACTTCGCCTACCTCATAAGTTCGCCTAAGCGAAGTTATCCTCAACTTCGCTTACCTCCTAAGTTCGCTTATCTTAAGCGAAGTTATTCTCAACTTCGCCAAGTCACGCGAATTTAAGGATTTTCCAGCGAAGTTAACACTTAAGCGAAGTTATCCTTAACTTCGCCTATAGTACTGTTTGGAAGAATTTTTTGTTTTTTCGGGTTTTTCTTGTTTTCGAGAAGATGTCGCCGATTAACATCTCAGAGTTAGTCAAAATGGAAGTTGAAGCGGGGTCGGCTACTAAGGCCCCAAGGTTGATGAAAGGAACCGACTTTGTGGCGTGGAAGGATAGGTTCATTCAGTATATTAAATACCAGGATGCAAAGATGTGGGTGTGCATCCAGGATGGATATATTCCACCGACAATGGAATACGAAGGTCGGGATGTGGTAAAGAAGTACAGCAAGATGGAGGAAGAAGAGAAAAAGATGTATGAGGCCGAGAGCAAGGCCCATGCTGCAATTACTATGGCTCTTCCTCAAGAGATTCTCCATACATTCAGGAAGTACACTTCTGCACGAGAGCTTTGGGATGCTCTTGAGAATAGATTCGAAGGGAACGTGGGTATTCGTGCCTCGAAGATTAAGCTGTTAAAGACTCAGTTCTCTGTCTTCAAGTATTTGAAGAACGAATCGCTCGATGATATTATCACCCGATATTATCATCTAATGACAGAGCTGAACAACTATTCTATTGCTTACAGAGAGGAGGAAATAGTTGAGAAGCTTCTCGATGCTCTCCCACCGAAGTGGGAAATGTACACTGTTCTAATGAGGGAAGACAAAGACTTTCCTGATTATGACTTGGAGACAGCAGTAAACAAGCTCAGAACCTTTGAGCTTAATATGGTTCGTAAAGAGACACCAACGGATCAGGTTCAAGACCCTGGTATGTATGGTGCCAAAGTTAACTCAGGCTCAAGTTCGAAGTCTGAATCTGCTGCTTACTACTCCAAAGGAGAGTCAGGTTCTAACTCTTCTCATGAAGGAAATGTGTCATTAAACATGAACGGTGATGTTTGCTTTGTTGCTGGAGGATCAAGTGCTTCGAAACCTCAAGCATCCAAGAGTAGTTTCTCTCCCAGTGCTTCAAGCAATAACTACTCTAAGATGCCAATGAGTGTCAAATCTGCTGAAGAGCAGTTTGCACTCTATGCATCTTTTATTGCTTCTTACGAGAACTACATACAATGGAAGATTGTGGACCCTGCTGCTTTGGAAGAAGACTATGACCAGATCGATCCTGATGATCTGGAGGAGATGGATCTGCAGTGGCAGATGGCGATGATAGTCAGAAGAGTGAAGCGTTTCATGAAGAAGACTGGCAGAAAGTTCGTAGGTGGAAAGCCAGGATTTGATAAGTCAAGGGTGAGGTGTTACAATTGTCAACAAAATGGACACTTTGCAAAGGAGTGCACTAATGCACGTGTAGAACGTAGTCAGGGGAGGACTACACAGCAAAGTGGAAATAACAATGGGAATAATGCCATGATGTCTGATGCTGGTGAATACAACTGGAACATGTTCTCTGGAGAACTCTTTGAGCAGGCACACATGGCGAAGGTTGCAGCTGAAGAATGTATGAAAGCTGCTGAAAATGAAAAAGCTTTCATGGCTGATGACCAGAACTCCGAGGTATGTACTAAACCTATCTGTACTAAATGTGAGAACTTGTCTGAACAGCTTGCTACAATTACTGATCAGTATGTTAAGTTGGATGCCGAATTTAAAACCTTGAAAGAAGATCATCACTTCACAAAGACAAGAGAAAATAATTATAAAATAAAAATTAAAGCTTGTGAAAAAGACGTTAAAAGTTTAAAAACAAAATTAGCTGAAAAAATTGATGTGATCGATCTAAGCTACGAGGTTTTAGAAGAGAAAACCAAGTTAATCGCTGAGAAAGAAAAACAGATTGCTGATCACCAGGTAAAAGTGGTGGAACTAAATAGGAAACTGGAGCAATTCCGGAATTCCTCTGCTATTCTTGATCACCTCGTTAGTGATCAAGGTTCCTCACCTAAGAGGGGAGGAATTGGTTACCATGAGGTTCCACCACCTTATAACCATAATTATACTTTCAATCCTAGTGTTCATGAATCTGTTAATTTTGTAGCTGATCAGACAGGTCCTGCTAAGGAAACTGGTAAAGTACCGGAAGTTAGTAAAGGCGAAACAAGTTCGCCTGTCTCAAAAGTTAAAATTTCTATTTCAAGTCCAGTCTCATCTGATTCGGATAAGTCATCCGAGTCGGGTAAGACAAAAGAGAAGGAAGTGTTACCCACTAGTGGAGAAAAAGTTAAATCAACTAAAAGGAGTACTCCACTCAACCCATATGTCCCACCTTATGTGAGACGTACGGTTGGTAATACTGCCTCCACATCTAAAACATCTGCTGAAAAGAAAGCTGAACATAGGTGTTGTTTTAGATGTAATCAAACAGGGCACCTTGTTGCTGATTGCCCTCTGAAGCAGCGTTTCAGAGAGGTGAGGCCCTCGAAAACTGAGACTAAGGTTTTTGGTAATCGTTTAAATGTTAAAAATGAAAACCATTCAAATTTGAGAGATAATACAGGTTTTCAAAGAAACACATCTCGTTTTTACACTACTAATAACCAAACCAAATGCTGTAGTTCTTTTGATTCTCTTAATGTTCGTCGGTTTGGTTGGCCTCACTATCAGTCTCCAAGGAGGTATCCTGTTAGGACTCGTGGAAATTTTTCTAATGCTAATTTTGGTCAGCCAAGGTGTGTGAGTTCTGTAAGAAGGTTAATCGACCCAAGACCAAGAGGTCTTGGGTCCCCAAATTTTAATAATCTCTTTTGTTTGTGCAGGAATAGTTGAACAGGGCGTCCAATAATCTTTGGGTTGTGGACAGCGGCTGTTCCCGGCACTGTGGATATGTTTTCTTTTTTTTTTCTTTTTAAAAAAAAAAAAACGTCACATTGCTTAAAATTAGTCGGTTATCTCAGTTTGATGGACATATCCTCGGATATGTTTTGGTCCTCGTTTCTATTTGTAGAGAATGAGGGTCGCCATTAACCAGATGACTGAAAGTGACCGGGGCGGTTATGATGTGTTTTCTTTCGGTCGCTGAAAATTAGTCGATCATACTTAGTTAGAAGGACACATACTTGTATGTGGTCGGTCCAGTTGATCCATTGGATCTTCAGGATTGCCGTTTACCTGAAGACTTTGACGTGATCGGGGCGATTGAAGTCAAAATTTTTTTGGGAAATGAAATTACTTTTCAAGTCTAATACTTCGTAAGAAGTTCATTTGCTATGTTTAACAGGAAATTGATCCAACCTTGGAAAATGATGTTTATACTAATTTTGTGTGCTTAACTAGTGAAGTTCTTAAGCTTAAAAGGCATTAGAACAGTCATTGTATGTCAATGTAAATTCTTAATGGTGTGTAAAAGTATATGTGATACAAACTAAATATACTTGATTTTACGTGGAAACTACTTAAGAGTTTTTCATGTCTTCGTTTATATCTTTCCGCATGATAGGCAGAAAAGTGATTACCCAGTCATACACGAGCCCGTAAGTGTTCTGATTCCCGTGAAGAAGGCGTTTCAAGACACTGCAGTGATCCAGATTCGGGACTTGCAGTTGTTTATTACTCTGAAGTCTATAAGTATGTTTGTTGAAAAAAAAAAAAAAAAAATTTAGTACTTATGAGTTATTGTAACATTCGAGAGTTCAAGATATCGAGACTTCTCAATCATGGAGTAAGAATGAGTACGGGAAGCAGACAAAGAATACTTACAAGTTAATCAGACACTATGGGTCGAAGTCAATTCGGGGTGACTTGGGGAAAGCCAAATACGCTTTGAGAATAGATAGGAGGCATCAAAATCTCTGAGTTGTTGCCCACTTATTTTTTTGAGCTTAATTGAACTTAACTCGTATCACAGAAACGATGAAAACCACTTTAAGTTATTTACATGTGTACAACCTGTTTCTCTATGTCATAATACAGCTAAACACGGATCTATGTGACAGTCACGGAGTTAGTATGATTCCGTTAGGATCTTTTCTAAAACATGGTGGTCCCTGACTAGACTGAAATTTGATCCCTTATTCGTTAAAATTTTATAAGTTTTTCTTAGTTTTGTAGTTGTATTATTTTTTAACTGGTTACTGAGAATTGATCATGTCGGGAAGTTTTAAAGAGTTAATTCAAATTGTTCAAAATTATAAGGTTTGGTTATGAAAATATAGGCGAAGTTGTTGAATCAGGCGAACTTGTGGATAACTTCGCCTAGGCGAAGTTATCCGTAACTTCGCCTGACCAACTCTGACCCTATATAAGGATTTCAAACAGTAAATTTTCATTATTTACAATATACAGTGAACTTGTTCTCCGATATTTCAGCGAACTTGATCTTTTCGATTTCGATTTCTTTCTTTGTTCTCAGTTTCAGTTACCGTTTCACGGTATGTGTTATCGGTACATCGTGTTAGCTGTTTTTTCTTGTTTATCTAACTTTATGTCGACCGCTTCGAGATCTTGGTCCGTCGGATTCAAAACCGACTTTTATAACTTGTGTTTAACGTGTTCATGGACAAACTTTTCGTCCACATAACCTTAATATCAAGTGTTATTGAGTTCTTCATCGTCAATTTTACCGAAACATCGGATTTCCGGATGTTTGGAATGCTAACAGTCGCCGATTCAGTTCAGGCGAAGTTAGGGTTTCGGCGAAGTTATCCGCAACTTCGCCTGACGATTAATTTCTCCTGAGGCGAAGTTATCCGCAACTTCGCCTGAGGCTTAATTTCGCCTAACCCTTATCTTCGCCTGAGGTGATGTTGTGAAGAGGCGAAGTTATCAATAACTTCGCCCAGACCATTTTACTTAAAATTAATTAGACGAACTTAAAGATGAAGCGAAGTTGTTCCCAACTTCGCCTCACATTTAACTTCGCCTATACAGGTTTGATCACAACTTCGCTCCTGGTAATCAAACGAACTTGTGTACAACTTAAACGTTTATCTAACTTGGTTCGTTTAGTGCAGATATGGCTGCTGTTGGAAGTGCAGGAGGTGCAGGTGATGACGGTGATGATCACAGACAATTCTTCCCAGCTCATAACCAGTTCATAACACTTGACCCAGATGCAAAGGGCGTGGCGGACTACAGGGAGATAATTACTTTTCTCCTGCGCTCACGGATATATCACGCAATAACAACTACCCTGCCTATTTCCCTACCGAATATTGAAGACTTTTGGCAGACGGTAGAGTACGATTGCCGGGTTGAGCCCCCGGTTATGCGAGCCACCGTAAACGGTCAAGTTGTTCAGTTTTCTTCTGAACAAATACGGGTGGCGTTGCGGTTTGGTGTAGAGACGAGGGATGACCCAACGGAGTTTGTTGCGCCATTCCGTGATGGGGCGTTCCTCAGGATGGGGTATTCTGGTCCCTTAGGGGACACACAACGGAGGAAGGGATTCCTTTTAGATCAGTGGCGCTTCCTTATGCACGTCATGATCGTATGTATGTCAGGACGGAAGGCAGGCACTGATGGTATGGGTGCGACAATGCAGTCTGCTATGACTGCGTTGACTTATAATAAAAGATATTCTTTCAGCCAGATGATCTTTTACGAGATCGATAGGCAACGAAGGGCTGTGGCGCTTGAGCGGTTTACAATGTATCCACGATTCCTACAGATGATTTTCAATCATGTGGCTCCGACGCTGCCTCAACGACGCCCTATTCGATACGTGGAAAGTGTGACAAAACGTATCTTTGCACAGTGTCGCACTTCCAGCGCACGAAGCAAGCCTGAGCTGCGTCCCAGGCATACTCCGCTCTTTGGGTACCTTATAAACCCGGAGTATGTGCCTGCGGCAGGGGACGAGTTCAGAGACCCAAGACCACAACAGGCGGCAGCAACCCAGGCTGTATCAGCTGCGCCTGCTGTATCTGCTGCTGTGTCAGCTGCAGAGATTGACCTTGACGCCATGTTCGGCGGGCAAGGATTGTTTGATATGGACCGAGTTGATCCACAAGAGAATATTCAAGTCTCGGGTCCACAAGCTGATTTTGATGATGTGATGGAAGAGGCTAGAAGGATGATGGTAACGCATGAGAGAACCGTTGGGAAACAAAAGAGAACTGTTGACGACGACGACGAGGAAGATGATGAAGAAGAAGCTGTGCAGCTGGTGAGAAAGCGTTCACGAAGGGAAAGGACAGGTATGGGTGTAGGAGCTGGAGAGACTTCACGGTTGGTACATTTTGCTCCACCTGCCCTGTCTGGTATGTCCATTGTTCCTACCTCTGTGCAGGTATCGAGTACAAGCGCTACGGTTGTTCCCGTAGTGGCTACATCGTCGGCTGACATTCCATCGATCACGGCCGTCCAGACGTCGACTCCAGCAATTGTGTCTCTACCACCTCAAATGCTTACTCCATCGGTGGTAGTAGCACGATTTGTCGAGTCTACGGTCACCACTACTGCAGGGTTATCGGGTACGGTACCACCTGCGGTCACGCCCACTTCAGACTCGGAACGAATAGTTTCACTAGAGCGGATTGTAGCTGAGCAGTCCAAGACTATTCAAAGCCTAGTGGAAGCAAATCAACTGCAGGCATCCCTCCTGGTTGAGCACGGGAAAGTTATAGATGCCTTGAAGGTGTTCTTGGCATCTCAGGGGGAGATGAGCTGTAGAGGAGATGAGCTGAGGACCAAAAGAAGAGAAGACCGAGACGATGATCCCAATGCATCGAAAGATGCAGGTGGTGAGTTGCCAAGAACTACTATAGCTCTTGGGGCTTCCACAGCTGAGGGGGAGTCTGCATCTGGTGATGATGTGGTTGCTGTTGGTGATGATGTGGATGTGGTTGAAGATGTTGAGATTGTTGATGATATGATTGATGCGCTGAAAGAGATAGACGATATGTTAGAGGATGATGAGTTGATAAATGAAGATGATGTTCTGCCAATCGATGAGATTGAAAAGATTGGTGCAGAAATTGTGGTTGAGAATGTGATAGAAGAAAGAGAGATTGTTGAAGAAAATGTAGAGCATGAGATCCCTGTGGTTGAACAGTCGACTATATGTGAAGATGCTGTGGTTGACAACACTGAGTGGGAAGATCAGCCAAACTGGAAGGAAGGCTGCGCTCAGTGGTTTGTAAAGACGAAGAAGCCAGCAGTACCGACGATGTTCAAAAAGTCGTATAATATAAAGGGATATGCAGAATCAAAGAAGGGAATCATATGCTGGTTGTACGATGAAGAGTTGAAACTATTTGTGATCAAACGTTACGACGGCATTCAGTACTTCAAGAAGATGTTAAGATCCCTGAATACCTTACCGGAGTGTGAGGTGAAAGACTTAGCAAGCCTGGGGCTGATAAACAGAAGTGATGATAACTTGGCGAGAGTAATTGGGAAAATTGTTTGGAAGGAGGCCATTAAAGATAAAAAGCTTGAACTTCTGAAGCCTCAGAAAGGGAAGTTAGTAGAAGACAAAGATAGAGGGATGAGGGCAGACGGCAAACCATGGATGGTTATGAAGTATAAACCAGTCCGTCATTTAAAAGAAGTGCCGATGAAGGTGATGCCCAAGAACGTCTTGAAAAACTTGAAGTGGTGGTACGTGGATTGTGAAACTGCTGAAGCGGTCATGGAGGATGAAGATGAGCAAGAGATCATGAGAGTGTATGATCCTATGCACTTAGTCAATCTGTCTCAAGCTGACTTGCAGGTACTACATGCTAAGAAGATTTTCTACATTCCTGCTTGGAAAGAGGAAGCTAAGAAGTACCAGAAGTTGGTTTCTGTATGTGTTAGACAGGGAGTGCATGCTTGAAGAGATGAAGAGAGAAGACGAGAGATTACAAGACACAAGCTTTGAAGATCAAGATATGAAGCTACTGCCAAGGGGGAGTCTGTTGGTACATAAATGTCAGTAGTTCATAGTCTAGCGTTTGTAATCGAGTCTGTAATGTAATTATGTTTAAGTTTATGTTTATGTATGTAAGCGAAGTTGTCAACAAGTTCGCTTAGGCGAACTTGTTGAACAAGCGAAGTTGTCGACAAGTTCGCCTAGGCGAACTTGTTCAACGAGCGAAGTTACTGACAACTTCGCCTGAGGCGAAGTTGTCGTGTATTTATATAGCCTACGGGTTTACGGTTAAGAAAAATAGTTTTTGGTTAATCACGTGTAATTCAGTAAGTCTATAGACGAGAGATAGAGTCTGTAATAGACGTGTTTCAAGTTATATTATATAACGTGTTCGTTTGTATCGCGTGTGATTGTTTTACGTATTCTACGCTCGTAACTACCTACGCAGGGATTCCGGACCTACGTAGATAGCGATATCCCGTGTAAGATCCGTCCGGGAACCCACAATTTTTATTTTGTGTTGAATCTTACACGACACGAACCGTCAAAACGACCTGAAAATTTATATGTCTGGTCATATTAATAAATTTTTAATAGACAATTTTTTTTGACAACTGACTTTTTCAAGTCAACATTTTTACTTTTTTACAAATATTGCAACTTAAACTGTGCTTTGGCACTTATTTTATTCTTGCAATTCTAGGCTCAAAAATTACAAATTGTGCTTGTTATTCAAAATCACAACCATTTTGATAATGAATTTGTTTTTTATTAATAATAAGTTGCCTTTCTACCATTGGTTCTGTCGCATAACCTGAATAAGTCGTTTTGAAAGTAAACGGGTCGTAACTAATTTTAATGCTTTTGGACATTCTGAAGGTCCAGTTCTGCTCGACTAATGATGTGAGAAAGGAGTCTACAAAATCAACAATTCCACCAAGCTTTAGGCATTGACAATTTCCTCATTTATACAAAAAAAAATCATTACAGGTATTTCTATTCTAATGTTGTTGCTTAATATATAATCATAACATCATAAAAACAAACCCCAAATAAACCGGTTCATTTAATTAAATTGATTAAACATGAACATCACTCGTTTAGATTTGGGTATGCCTAAAGGGAATGATTTGTAAACCTAACTAATTAAAACAGGTGAGACTGACACGATTGATAAACCTATCAAATTAGAACAGGTCCAAACGAGTTTATCTTTCCAGGTTTAAAATTATGCTACCTTAAAAACCAAATATTAATGTTTTGTTTGATAAATTGTTTATTTATGTTTGTCATTAACCAGGACTTCGGAATGACTTTTGATAAGAGCTGGACTAAAATCACTAATAAGGCAGATCCAACGGTCAGTAAAGGAGCGCTAGCTTTTGCAGATTGTCCATGTAGAAAATGCGTTAATGCAAGAAAACATGATCCGACAATTGTTTCTAAGCATATCATACATAATGGTTTTGAACCGACATATAATATATGGATATATCACGGTGAACATCTACCGGGTTATGAAACAGATGGGACAGATACTGAGTGTGATGAAAGTGAAAACGATTCAAATGACGGTGTCGAGGAGTTACTTAATGACACGTTTCCTACGGGCTGGGAAACCGAAGCTGAAAATTTCTGGGACGATGCTGATCAACGTAATAACCCAAATGTGGAGAAGTTATTTATCGATATGGAGAAGCCTTTATACCCGGGGTGTGATGAGTTTTCTGTACTAAGCTTTTTACTTGAGTTGATGAACGTGAAGTTAACATGTAAAATGACAAATGTGTCAATGGATATGATTCTGAATTTATTTAGCCGAGCTTAAAAGGATGCAAACTTGCCAAGGAACCATTATGAGGCGAAAAAGTATTTACGCACTCTTGGATTGGGATATGAATCTATCCATGCTTGTAAATATGATTGTGCATTATGTTGGAAAGAATATGCAAAATTACAAAACTGTCCAGTTTGTAGTACTAGTCTATACGAAGAAAATAGTAAGGGGAAGAAGAAACCGGTAAAAGTTTTGCGTTACTTTCCCGTCACAAGTAGGCTTAAACGCTTATATGCCTCAAGATACACCGCAAAGGAAATGTTGTGGCACTATCAACAAAGAAACAAAGAGGAGGGGGTTCTTAGGCATCCGGCAGATGGACAAGCATGGAAACACTTTGATACATTGTTTCCCAATTTTGCAAATGATCCTCGAAATGTTCGCCTAGGGCTTGCCAGTGATGGTTTTAATCCTTTTGGGGCAATGAGTCTCTCATATAGTATGTGGCCTGTTGTGCTCATAGCATACAATTTGCCACCATGGAAGTCTATGGTTGATGCTTCATTTATGTTAACATTTTTAATTCCAGGAAGAGATTCACCGGGAAAGGATATTGACGTATTTTTGCGTCCACTTGTAGATGAGTTGAAACTTTTATGGGAAAAGGGTGTTAAAACATATGATTGCGAATCAAAACAAATATTCAACATGCGCGCCACACTTCTATAGACAATCAATGATTTTCCTGCTTATGGTTACTTGTTTGGATGGAGCACGAGTGGATACAAGGCATGTCCAATATGCAATGAAGATGCGTGCAGCATACATATACGAGATAAAATAGCATATGTAGGGCATAGGAGATTTCTCCCACAAGATCACGCTTGGAGGAAAGCACGAGATTTTAATGGACATAGAGAGACTAGGCTTGCACCTAAACCAGTCAACGAAGATGATTGCTTACGTCAGTTGAAATATCTCCTTATCCATCCTCATGGAAAACACCCATCTCATTGCAGAAAAAAAAGAAAACGAGATCCACATGGTTTAAACTGGTCAAAGAAAAGCATCTTATTTGAAATCCCATATTGGTCCAAGTTGTTAATTCGTCACAACATTGATGTGATGCATGTTGATAAGAATGTGTGTGAGAATGTGTTATCAACCTTGTTAAACATAGAAGGAAAGACAAAAGACACTGACAACGCTCGACGAGATTTGCAAGATATGAACATACGTAAGGAGCTTCACTTGGTGATGATGGGTGATCATTTGGTTAAACCACATGCTTCTTATGTTTTAACTCGATAGGAGAAAAAACAGTTTTGTAATTTACTTAAGTCTGTACGTTTTCCAGACGGGTATGCCGGAAATTTAGCTAAAAATGTGATTGTTGAGCAAGGAAAGGTATATGGGCTTAAATCACATGATTGCCACGTCTTAATTCAACGCATAATTCCTATTGCAATTCGTCCATTTTTGACAAAACAAATTCGTGACGCGTTAGTCGAGTTATCTCAGTTTTTCAAGAAACTTACTGAAGTCACATTACACGTGAGAGAGTTGAAAGTATTGCAAGAAGAGATAGTTAAGATTTTGTGCAAGCTTGAGCGGATATTTCCCCCGTCATTTTTTACAGTTATGGTGCACTTGTGTGCGCATCTTCCTCAAGAGGCAATTTTAGGTGGACCAGTGCAATCAAAGTGGATGTATCCGATCGAAAGATACCTTGGACATTTAAAGAGATATGTTAGAAACAAAGCTAAACCTGAGGGCTCAATTGCAGAAGGTTATGTTGTTGAAGAAGCTATAAATTTTTGTTCACACTATTTACGAGGCGTTGAATCAAAGTTGGAGAAACGTGGCAGAAACGATGACAAAACCTCTAGTGATGCTCGAAGCTTTGTGTTGGATATTTTTAGGGTAAATGGTCGAGGTATTGGGAAGAAAGAAGTTTATAACCTTTCTAGTATTCTTATGAAGAAAGCAATATGGTTTATCTTTAACAATTGCCATGAAGTTCAGCCGTACTTAGAGTAAGTGTTTTTCTCGTTTTTTTATTTTATATAATTTTTGTTGTGAATTAGTATCAAATGTCACATGTCAATAAACTGATATTTATTTACAAATGACAGAGAACACTTACAGTTTTTACAAAGGAAACATCCTGAATCATCAGATTTTTCTGAGATGCAACGGTCTACATTCGCGGATTGGTTTGCTAAACGGGTAACAATTACTTTCTGCTTACTTGATGTACTTTATATTTGGTATTGCACTCTAACGACATGATTATTATGTAATAAAATTGAGAACATATTCGAGATGTGTATTCGTTTAATCCATCCCAAATGAATGAAGAATTATATGCATTGTCTTGCCCTCCTGATAACCGAGTTTTATCACAAAAGGGATACATAGTGAATGGAGTTAAATTTTTAGTTAAGTCGAGAGATGATCGTAGGCAAACACAAAATTTTGGAGTTATGGTCCCTGGCGTTCATAATGATGTCGAAGACGATTATTATGGATATATTGATGAAGTCATTGAAATTTCATTTATAAGATGCTATCGTGTTGTTTTATTCAAATGCACATGGTTTGATACTGATCGTCGAAGAAAACACGTGACATTTGAACCTCATTTCATAAGCATTGACACGTCCCATAATGCTTATAAGGAAGATCCTTTTATTTTGGCAAACCAGGCTAAACAAGTATTTTATATAAATGATGCACTTAAACCAAATTCACAATGGAAAATCATTGAAAGAATTGCCCACAGACACTTGTGGGATATTCCAGAACACAAGAACGCAGAAGATTTCTTAGATGAAGTCAACCTTCTCCATGAAGATATTATAGAAGAAATTACTGAAAATGTTGATGATCAGGGTTCTATTGGCATTACAGATGATTTTGTTGATGATGAGATAACTGACTCTGATCATAGCATGGAAGACTTTGGTTCGGAGTCACATCTGGGTGATTCAGACACCGAAAATTCCAATGATGAGATTAATAGTGTTGAGTCAGACGATGATGATTTGTGATGGTCAGCAAATAAATTTCGTAAGTTTTGATTATTTAAGTTTCACATATGCTAGTTTACATGAACACGTCCTATTTAACCTAGAAACGAATAAATTATTTAACTTTTTGTAGAATATTACTACTTTAAAACTCGAATTTGAGAAATTATTTTTTATATTTTAAGCAATTATGTTTTAACGATTTAACTATAAGCAATTATGTTTTAACGATTTAACTAACCAGACTATAATGTGTTTTCAGGTCTACAATATGGTTGGATTCTGAAGGAACTTAATTTAGAAGCTTGTGTTACTTAGCATACAAAGGTTATTGATATGATATTACCCTGCAAGTTAACTTGGATGCTAACGAACGGTTTGTTTTTATATTTGTTAAACTTTGAAAGCATTTGTTCAATTTTGATTGACTTGAGTTGGATATGTTTAGTTTTATGATGAACTTATAACGCACGTACCTTTTGAGCCTTCCAGTTTTTTTAGTAGTCATTGTTACATGAATCGGTGATATAACATCAGTTGGTTTCCATTTGTGTTTAATTTAATTGAGTGCTAAATTTGGGGAAAATTTGGGTTTTATTTCACTCCTTTTGCCCAAAAGTTTATTTATTTCTCATAAAAGTGGACAATGGAACACGAGACGGGTTAGATCAGTTTCTAAAAGCTGCTAGCAAACCCAAAAACAGTTGCACTATGAGTTTATGCAAGATTACAAGGAACTTGAATTCACCATTAGCAAAGGCCCTTCATGGAATTGATGGTGAGGTCATCTTGCTATGTGTGTTCATGGTTATATAGATTACCTAATGACATTAACATGATTATGCTGCTGGTGCAGGAATTACTCGTGTGTTCTTCGGTTCAGATTTTATAACTGTAACAAAGTCAGAAGATGCTTCTTGGGATTTTCTAAAACCTGAAATATTTGCAGCAATTTTGGACTTTTACTCATATGGGCAGCCACTCTTTCTGGATGCAACCACTTCAGCTTCTATGGATACAGCCATCCATGAAGTAACTGTTTTTTTGTTGCAGTTATTAAGTGTATATTTGATCTTTAAAGTTACCAATCATTTGTCACATAATGTTGCAGGATGACTCAGAAACTGTTGCGATGATTAAAGAGTTATTGGAAGCTCGGATACGACTTGTTGTGCAGGATGATGGCGGTGAGATCGAGTACATAGGATTTGATCTGTATGCTTCTTTGATACTCTGGTTATTGTATATTTAACTTAAATATATATGATATCGTATATTTAACACTTTTAATTTTGACAGATTATCTGGAGTTGTAGAGCTAAAAATGCAAGGAACATGTAGTGGTTGCCCAAGCTCATTTGCCACTTTGAAATCAAGAACTGAAATTATGCTTATGCATTATGTGCCTGAGGTAGTTGTTATTAATATTTGCTGCAATTCATGTAGAGAGCAATTTAAAATTCGATCAAACTGAATAGTTTTCACCAGCGGTTGATTCATTGCGAAGTTAAAATTTACAAATTAAGGATGATAACCTGGATAGAAATTCTGGAATTGAAGATGCTAGAGAGGAGTTTATGATCCCAGGTAAAATTCTCGATATCAGAAATTTCATTGTTTTTCTGCTTACCCATGTCTTCTCCTATTATATTAACCCCATCAATTTGCTTATTAGTTTTCCTTCTTTATTATCTTTCTGTTGACAACGATTCCAAATAATTCAAACACATGGATATAGTTAATGAAGAATATAAGCAATATTTTCTTTAATTATGTGCATTTGTTTCTTATGATTTCACTTTTGTATCGCATCTGCAGATACATTGAAGGTATAGCTTTGGTTCAAGTCAAAACAGGCCATTTTAAAAAATCAGTTTGAAGGCCTACCTACAAGTTCAAAAGTAATACAATCATTTGGTAGATGGAACATCGGATTGACTCAGATGTGCAGCATCCGGTTGTGTTCTTGTTCTGGTTTCTAAAAGATCAGACTCACGAGCTAAACTCGCCATTGTACAAAGCTTTCAAATGAGTTGGGTTTTTGGTTTTGTAGCCGGTGATGGTGACTCTGAGTGTGTGTCAAGGTTGGCCTCTTTACTCACATGCTATACCTTTAAGCTTTCAGATTCTTTAAAGAGCCGAGATAGTGGACTCAAACAAGCTTTACTTGAGCTTTTGAATGAAGTTTTACCATCAGCTCTTTGTGTTTTTTTATAAATTTTGGTTAATTGTAAAAGAAGGTATGGTTAACAATTTAACATATGGATGAGAAAATACTTTTGGATGCATAGTGTGCTTATCAATTTTTTTAATCAGGTTATCTAAATATGTTACTTTTGGTTGGTCTTTAGGTAAGATTGTTCCATCTGCACTAATTTTATAAAAGTTTCTGAAGTGTGTTCTGGTAGAATAATGAGCATGTGCTTTGTTGAGCCCCATCAAGGTATCTCCATCAATTCTTTCTTGATTTTTTCTTTTGTTTAACTTAATATAAAATAATTTTCTTTTATGGTGCAGGTTTAAATTTTTGTTGCTTTTCACACATTAACCGGCAAACATTTGTTGTGTATAACTTGTTAAAATGGGTCATTTTAAAAAGTTGTCGATTTGGTTTAGGCCACAGCGTGTTATTTTGAAAAGGTATAGCTTTGATTCAAGTCAAAACGGGCCATTTTAAAAACTTATCAGTTTTGTTCGGGTCAAAACGAGTAATTTATTCTAAAAATACATCAATTTGGTTCGGGTCAAAACGGGTCATTTTATAATGGTATAACTTTTATTCGGGTCATTTTGGTATCATTATGGTCCCGCCATTTAAAAAAATTGACCTGCTTCGGGTCACGTGCTGTTTTAAAAAGGTCTTGATTTAGTTGGGGTCAAACAGGGCAATTTATTTTAAAAACGTATCGCTTTGGTTCGGGACAAAATGGTCCATTCATTTTTAAAATGTATCGGTTTGGTTCGGGTAAAAACGGTCCATTTATTTTAACAATGTATCGGTTTGGTTCCGGTCAAAACGGTCAATTTATTTTAACAATGTATCGGTTTGGTTTGGGTCAAAACAGGTATAATGATATCACTCCTGTATCAGAAGTAATCGCTCGTTACATCTGCAGATCACGTTGTTGATGACATACAATTTCAAATGTAATGTTTACACAATTCTCTTACTGATTTTTACCTCATACGTAACTACAAATAAAGTTAAAAAATATTTGGACTAAATGTGTTTCCAGGTGAAGCAGCTTGTTTAGATATGTGTGAACCCTGATGAGGCAGTTGCTATTGGCACTGCTGTTCAAGGAGGCATTCTAAGTGGAGAGTAAGGTGATAGATCATGGAACTAAAGGTAATTCATGCGTTTCTTATCATATATGCCCTCCGCTAAATGTCTATAAAGGGTCGGGTTGGTGTCAAAATATATATTCTTTTATGGGTAAGAAACGGGTCGCGTCTTTTTGACGTTCAGAAACGAGTTGCGACAGGCCGGGACAAGCTGGTATTAAGTTGTATATTTTACGGGCCCAAATCAAGTCGGGTTGGTGACAATGAGTTTATTTTGTGGGTTGAAAACAGGTCATGGGTCCAAATACGAGTCGGGTTGGTATGATGCGAGATCAATCTTTTGACCAAGATGCTACTAATGCATTGTCAAGTAGGAGTCGGTGTTTTGGATGTGGCTTTGCTTATCCTCGGCAATGCAAGTTGTGTTTCATACTTGCACAACCTAAGTTGTTCATTTTTATTCACATTGTTATAATTATGGTTAACTTATGAACTAACCGGTTATTAGCATTAGAAAATTTTACACAACATCATTTAAAGTATTGATATATGTTACTGGAAATATACATTACTGAAATGATGTAACTTATTTTATTAAGGTGTTAATATGTTATTATTTAATTGTTACCTTGATGAGTTTTATTTAATAGTGTTTAACATTCATTTTTGTTCGGTTTGTTTATAAGCTTAATTTTGACTTATGGGTTGCCGTTATATAGCATACCATAGTGGATTTAACATTTCTTCCATTTTTATGGGTATTTAACTATAAATCAACTTGGTTGTGCTGCTTTAATTCAAATAGCAACATTTTTATATGTGGTTTTTGCAAATCTTACATGAAGGGCATTTATATGGACTCTCCAAGATATTCAATTTAACGCAACCAAAAAAAAAGACAAACTAACGAGCATGGAAGTATAGAATGTCCACTCAAGAATCTAGGTGGTTGTGGTGAAGGTATTCTTAGTCCAATTAGTGACGAATGTGTTCTCTGACATAAATATTTCTTAGTTCAATTTAGAGATTTTTGAGTTCTTTTCGTGTGACAATTTGTCACTACTACAAACTATTTTTGGATGAAATAAAATGTTTAAAACTGTAAATGGTTGACTGATAATGCATAACAAAATTGAATCTAATATTAGTTGGGACACCCACTGCAACGCGCGGGCTCTCCTACTAGTTTAAATGTAAATGAGATTGGGGGGGTCATTTTTATGCCGTTGATGCTTTGCTAAATAATTAAAACATGTAAAGTTTGGATTTATTTATAAAATAGGTTGCGTATATGAAAAGAGAGTTTTTGGGTGGAAAATTTATTTACCATGATTTATGAAGTTGGGTATTTCTCTTTTAGTCCATTAAAGCATTCTCAACCATCTACTAAAGTTCAAAATATGAGAAGACAATTTTTCTAGATTGGAGCTCAGATTATAAATTCTTCTTCCTGACTATCATCAACAAAGAGAGGTTTTCAAAATCAATCTCGCAAATATACCAAAATGTTCTACCACTTGTTAGCAGAGTCAGAAGACCATTTGAAAAATCCAAATATTGAGGAGTTAAATATACCCAAGACAAATATCAGTCTTGAATAAGATTGTAAGATTGCAAAAAATATCTTTGCGATTGATCCTTAGTCGTTGATACTTCCTATCAAATGGTAATATTTGTTTAACATAAGTTGAGACTGAAAATTAGTTACTAACCATTTCCTACATTAAAAGACATTTAAGACTGAATATCAGTTCCGAATTCATCATGTTTTGAAAGTACTAAGGACTGATATTCAGTCTCTATACATTCCCTCATAATAGAGACTAAAGATTAATCTTTAAGAAAATTTCCCCATTTTTCCATTATAGAGAAATATATCTGAGACTGAAATTTAGTCTTTAATAAGGTGTCTAAATATTAGCGAGTGATTATTAGTCACTAAAATATGTTGTGTAAAAAACAGTCCCCAATGCATCAGCAACTAAAAAAATAGTCCCAAATACCATGTATTTGAGACTAAAACACAAGTCCTTAATAGTTTAGTCCAAGTCTCTAATATGTTCCTTCTAGGTTAGAGACTCGTTATCAGTCATCATACATTTAAGTAATTTTTCATTACAAATTTGGGACTGAGATTCAGTCGTCAATAAATTTTCACAACAACCTTATATTTCATAAACACATTTGGGACTGAAATTTAGTATTAGATAAGGTGTCATAGTATTAGCGACTGATTATCAGCCACCAACATTAGGCACATAAAACTCAGTCCCTAATATTATTAGTGACTGATAAATCAGTCCTAGATACTATGTATTCGAGACTGATATATTAGTCCCTTATAATTTAGTCTCTAATAATCACTTTTCTTGTAGTGGTTATGAAATCCATGGTGATGTGTTCCCATTTCCATTTAGGTATCTCCAGCGGTTGTATCTTTCCATAAGGCTTCTGATGTTCGGCTGTGATTTGTAAACAAGTTAAGCACTTACTGACATAATCCACCACATCATTCTTCATACCCGACCACCGATAGTCTCTCTTCAAGTCTTGGTACATCTTATTAGATCTTAGATGGATTGAATACCTTGACTTATGAGCTTCATCTAAGTTTCGACCTCTAAGATTTCCACGGCGTGGAATCCACATACGGTCAAACCTCGTCATAACACCATGCGTGTTTTCCATCAACTCGTTTTGCTGACCGAAAATCCTTTCTTTCTTTATTAGCCATTCGTCTACCAGCACTTATGATTGCACCTTGATGATTTCTTCAAAAAGACTTGAATTCATAATCAACTGTTATGACTTCACTGTTGCGATGACTTCCTCATTCTTACGACTTAGCTCGTCGGCGACCACATTAGCTTTACCAGGGTAGTACTTAATGTCGCAGTCGTAGTCCTTTATTAACGCTAACCATCTTCTCTGCCTCATGTTTAGCTCTTTCTGCTCGAAGAAGTACTTTAAACTCATAAGATCCGTGTAAATGGTACACTTATTACCATACAGATAGTGTCTCCATATCTTAAGAGCGTGCACTACTGCTGCTAGCTCTACACCATGTATCGGATAAGTACTCTTATGGACTTTCAACTATCTAGACGCGTAGGCTATAACCTTTCCTCGTTGCATTAATACGCAACCTAACCCACGATGCGAAGCATCAGTACAAACAACCAAATCCTCGTCACCATCGGGTAGAGCAAGGACTGGAGCTTGCGTGAGTCTTCTCTTTAATTCCTCAAAATCTTCCTCTTGAAACTTACCCCAACTGAATACTATCAACTTTCGGGTCATACCGGTCAACGGTGCGGCAATCTGGGAGAAACCTTTGATGAATCTCCTATAGTAGCCAGCTAACCCTAAGAAGCTTCGAATATCAGTCGGATTTTGCGGAGTCTTCCAATTTGTTATCGCCTCAATCTTAGCTAGGTCCATGGTAATCCCTTCAGGATTAATCATGTGACCTAGAAATTTCACTTCTCGCAACCAGAACGCGTATTTCGAAAACTTTAGGTACAAATTCTCTTTCTTCAGAGTCTCCAATACTCTTAGATGATCGGCATGATCAAACTCGCTTTTTGAATAAATCAATATGTCATCAATGAAGATGATAAATGACTTATCCAACATTCGCTGACACACCCTATTCATCATATCCATAAATGTTGCAGCAGCATAGGTTAGACCGAATGACATTACGAGGAACTCGTAGTGTCCATACCGCGTCCGAAACGCTGTCTTAGGAATGTCTGCCTCTTTCACTTTCAATTGATGATAGCCTAATCTGAGATATATTCGTGAGAACCAACTTGAACCTTGCAGTTGGTCAAACAGATCATCAATCCTTGGCAAAGGATATCTACTCTTTACCGTAAGCTTGTTCAGCTCGCGATAATCTATGCACATTCTCATACTTCCATCCTTCTTCTTCACGAACAAACCCGGAGCGCCCCAAGGGGAAACACTTGGTCTAATAAAACCTTTGTCGAGGAGTTCTTGCAGTTGGGACATTAATTCTTTCATCTCGGACGACGCTAGACGGTAAGGCGCTTTCGCGACGGGCTGGGCTCCTGGTATTAAATCTATCTGGAATTCTATCTCTCGCTCCGGTGTCAACGGAAGATCCTCTGGGAATAATTCTGGGTAGTCGCGCATGATAGGGACATCTTTCATTTCTTTTGTCTCGGACGTAGCGTTGACAACATACGCTAGGTAGGCACCACACCCTCGTCTTAATAACCCTTAGGCTTTTATTATCGAAATGACGTTAAGCCCTGAACTTTCCTTATCACTGTAAACCGTCACCGCACTGCCATTCAAGGACTTTAGCTTTATTATCCTACTCTTACACACTATCTGAGCTTCATATTTAGACAGCCAATCCATTCCCAAAACTACATCGAACCCTCCTAAGGTCATAACATACAAGGTAACAGGGAACTCATGTCCCTTTAATTCTATCTTACAATTCTTAACCATTTCAATTATTTTCACCGAGGTGTCACTAGCGTTTTCTACTATGAAGGTTTCAGACACTCGGCAACATTTCATCTTAGCTAGTTTACTAAATTTCGTAGCTACAAAACTTCTATTCACACCCAAATCAAATAATACTGAAGCAAAAATACCGTTATTAATAACGTACCCGTCACAACATCAGGAATCTGCCTAGTTTGTTCCTGGGTCAGCATGTAGGCTCTAGTCCTCGGCCTTGCTTGATCGGAATCCTTCTTTCCACTTCCTCCAGCCTCACCATCGGTGCACTCTCTTGCCATATGGCATGTCTTGCCACATTTGTAACAGGCTGGCTTTGCATTTCACTCATTGGCATAATGCCCTATCTTCCCACACTTGTAACACGCATTAGACCCCAGCATGCGTTCCCCATCATGAGCCTTCCCACATTTGTGGCAAACATCAGAACTCCTACTCCACCTGCACTCACCACCGTGCATCTTTCCGCAGGTCTTACTCGACCTCTTCTCCCAAACTCTCGGCTGTTTGTTCTTGGGGTTCCACAACTGAGTACCAGGTCGTTTAGCAAGAGCGACCCACTTCTTATCCTTCTTCTCTTCCACAACCACATCATCGGTCGACAAATCATCGTAAACCATTTCTGCGAGCCCTACAAGAGAATCAAAAGTACCTGGTCTACAAGACTTGACCAAGACGCGAACGTTCTGCGGCAGTCCCCTAAGGTAACACTTGATCCGTTTGGCCTCTATGTTCACCATGTATGGCACCAACCTTGACATGCGGTTGAACTCAGTGGTGTATTCGCGGTGTGTCATCCTACCCGCCTTCAGACTCAAGAATTTCATTTCAACCTTCTCAACCTCGGTATCTGCACAAAACAACTTCATCATCATTTCCTTCAGATCATCCCACCTCATAGCTTTGATCTCCTCCCGTGTCTTCCTCTGTTCAACGGATTCCCACCAATACATGGCTTCATCGCCAAACGATTTGGTAGCGTAACCCACAGCTTGGTCGGGACGGCATTCGCTAATTCGGATAACCTTGTCCATCGTGATTATCCATTGGAGAGTAGCGATTGCGTCTCCCAAGCCAGTTAGCTTCGGTGGATCACAACCTTTGAACGACTTGTAGTTGCACCCACCTCGGCCTCTTCTCCTATCATCAACCTTTACCGACTTAACCACACTCGATTCCTCCTTCTCCTTCTCATCATCCTTCTTACTCTTTTCCCCAGACTTCTCAACAGTTCTAGCCTGACTCCCAGCAGACTTTTTGGGATTCATGTTATTCACAGCAGTTGCTACCGCTTGGGCAATGGCAGCTTGAATTGCGGGATCCAGTTGAACCCCTTCGTTGTTACTTGGATTTCTTCCAGCTGCACTTCCCTCTCCCTCAGTGTTAGTAGTTGATTCTACCGACGGTTCTCGGACCGTGCGTGGCTTACCACGACATCCCGTACGTCCTCCCCTTCCAACAAATTTCTTAGCTCCAGCCATTCGTATTCTATAAGGAAACACAAACGTCATCACTTAAAGAACCATTTAGTACAAGGATAGTAAGGCTTACAGGTAATAACAGTGGCCAGCAGTGATTAACTGCTCACGTTACCTTCCGTGTCCTATGCACTTCCTCTTATGAGTCTATTTGTGCTAATTCTATTCCAACGGTTAGACAATCAAACAGTTCATATCATCGTATACTCATATCCCTAGCAATTAAGCTAGCATTCAAACATTCTTTATTTAGCAATTACGCAAACATTCATTCATCATTCTACTTTTCATGTGAAATTAATCACATACTTTACCTTCACTTAGCTTGTTTGAGTGACACATGGCATTCTCGTACTGGCATCTTCTTTTGTTTTCTTACTTTAATCACATTCTCTGTTCGAGTCTAAGCATGTAGGATGCTTAAATCTCTCGAACTTTTCTCTGATCCCAACTTGTAAGGCCCCGTTCCCGGTGCCCTACGTTGGACGTTGGATTTACTCATAAACGCAGTTCTAAATATCAGAGTTAAGTAAAACTTTACGCAGAATATAAAAACTTCAAACCAATATATTACATAACCATTAATTCTTGTCTTAGAGAGCATTCAAATCGTTTAAACATAAAACATTGTCTTTTAAATAACATAACATTTCATTGAGATGCCAGTGTCTTCAATTCCATGCCATGTGTTTCCCCTCAAGCGAGCTGCCTCATTCTACTCATCTGCGTGCATACTAAAGGTCAGCTACACTGAGTGAGTTCTAGTTAATGATACAACATAAAATCAGTTTACATACTTGCACACATGCCCGAAGGTGTGTGCATTATTCATACTTTACTTTACATGCATAACTACCCATATTACTTAAAGAGCCTTCTGCCCTATAACCTCACAGATATTATAAGGGTCTGGTCCCCAACATCACAGATATTATTAGGGTCTAATCCCTATCGTCATAGATATTATTAGGGTCTGGTCTCTACCTCACAGATATTATTTGGGTCTGGTCCCTATCCTCACAGATATTATTAGGGTCTGGTCCCTATCCTCATAGATATTATTAGGGTCTGGTCCCTTTGTAACATACCTGTCCTTACATACCTTCCTTAACAATATGTGCAATATTCGAAGATCGTTCACGTACTATCAACATAACATACATAACATACATACATCATTCAATACATCATATATATCAATCATATCTTTAACTGCCACATGGCGGTACATGCAATATCCGAAGATCGTTCACGCACCGTCAAGCAATCATCATACATAAATCATACAATGCATACACTTACCACTTAAGGTTAGTGCATTAACTATCACATAGAGTATGCACACAGCCCCAAAAACATAAAAAGGAAGTGGGGCTAGAAACTCACCTGAACGCGATTACGTTCATCGTTTATGGTTATTCCTTTCTTGAGCTGTGCACGACTAACTGTACAATAATTACATATATTAAATACTACTCTAGCCATTCTCATTGTTAATTAATAGATCATAAGTGTCTAAGCCAGTTTTACTTCATTGGATCATTTTCGGTTAGTTAGTCGTTACTTGTTAGCCTTTAAAGGTATCTTTCATCAATCATCAAGTCCAAGGACTATTATGTAATTATCTCATTCTTCTCTAAGTCCAGGGACTGTTATGTCATTTATCAAACTTCTAGTTCGTTACTTGGTTCTTAACGAATTGGGTTTCTGTCTCTCATAACGAATTGGCTAATTCGTTACTTTATAACGAATTGACCTTCATAGCGAACTGAACCCTATAACGAATTAGACCTTATAAAGAATTGAACCTTTATAACGAACAGGTCCTTTGACGAATTGGAACCTTCTGTAATGAATTGAACCTTTCAATTCGTTATCTCCTTTTAAAGAATAGTCATAACGAATTGGGGCTAATTCGTTATCTTTTCCATAACGAACTTTGACACGAACTAAAGCTAGTTCGTTAAGCTTCCATTAACGAATCACTTGACGAATCACCCCTAGTTCGTTAACTCCCCGTTAACGAATTAGGGTTAGGTCAAGAATGTCAGAAACATTCTCCGACATATTCTCCTCGTACCCGCCGTCGCCTTTCCGGCGCCATCGTCACCGGAAAACCACGGCTTCACGGGAAAAACGAGATCTGACTCGATTTCCACCATTTTTCGTCCCGTTCAATCCAGATCTGAGCTAGGGCGACCCCTAAGCTCATATTAGGTTTGGTTTATACCCGATTCCACCCGGATCTCGTGGCTTTAATGGTTTATCGGTGTCGGCTTGTAGTTTCGTGACTAAATCTAACGGGTTTGAGTTCATACAACATCATACTATCATTACCTTAGATCGGGATACGTTTTCTATCTTGGTTTGGCTTGAGAAAGGAGAGAAATTAGATAGAGAGATTAAGTGTGTGTTTTGGTGGTGTATAGAATATGTGTAAATGAACGAATTAAATGGGTAATTAAGGTTTATATAATTACCCATGGTCTTTTCTTCTTTCCTTCTTAACCCAAGTCCATAACCCATATCCATTTAACCCAACACTAGCCCGACTCATAATAACTCATATTTTCATTTTATTAACCGAAACGAGAAAACGGGATGTTACAACATACATATACACAAATGCAAACATACATATATACATATATGCATACACATAAGAATATATGTATATATCTATGCATACACATTCATATACACAGATATATATATACATATCACACAGATGAATACCTATTCATTCCAAGGTACATACATACATGTATATATCTAATTATATCTATAAATGAATACCCATTTATGTTTTAATGGTACTTGGATAATGGTACGATTATTGGGGACACTAGAGAGGTGGCCAAAGCATTAGATATTATCATGTCTGAAGGGTCTTGTTTGGGTCTTGAATTAAACGTTAAGAAAACAGAGTTACTTTGGCCAACATGAAATGGGGTGAAGGTGCAGGAGGGGTTATTCCCTTTGCGGGATTGGAAGACCGGGGTTGGGCGTGAAACTCCTTGGTGGTGCTGTAAGCCAGGATGCGGGGTTTATCAGCAATTTAGCTATGAAAAGGGCATCTAGCGCTGTGGAACTGATGAGCTGTCTCCCAAGACTTCGGGATCCTCAATGCGAGCTTCTTTTGCTTCGCTCATGTATGAAAGTCGCAAAGCTTTTGTTCGGTTTGAGAACGTGCCAACCTATCTATGTGGGGGAAGCTGTTTCTATATTTGACAATGGCATTCGAAGGGCTATTGAGGACATCGTGGTTTGTGGGGGTCCGTCCTGCGGGGATCTCCAATGGAGGTTGGCATCACTACCTACCCGTTTTGGGGGGTTGGGTCTATGTTCGGCCGAGGATGTATCTACATATGCTTTTGTGGCTTCGAGAGCACAATCTTGGTGTTTGCAAGTCCACGTTCTTCAGGGTTGTGATACTTATGGGTTGGACTTTGATTATGGGTGTGCGATGCATCGTTTACGTACTTCACTTCCAGATTTTGATCTTATCGGGTTCTCTAATAAGGACACAGCCGCCCCCCTAAAGCCCAACATGTTGTGGCGAGTGCCTTATTTAGTGGAATCGCCCAGAGTTTAGAAGTGAAGTTTGATCTATCCCCTCTCCAAAAGGCGGTGTTTGAATGCCTTCGGGCTCCTCGGGCTCAAGATTTTCTAACGGCCATCCCCATTGAAGGATTGTGCCAACATATGTCGGGTTTGGAGCATTGGGCGATCCTTAAGTACCGGTTAATGATCCCTATGTTCGCGACTGATGAGCCTTGTCCAATTTGTCGCAAGGTCTGTTTGGATTCCTTTGGAGACCATGCGGTGCATTGCAAAGAATTGTCTGGCTTTAAATACATGCATGATTTGGTTAGGGATGTTCTGTGTGATGTTCTTAAATGGGCAGGGATTTCTACTAAAAAGGAAGCCCCTGTTAACTTTCTCACGGATCCTATAGAGGGGAGGTCTACTTTACGACCAACGGATATTCTTGTGTTCGAGTGGGCAGGGGGAAAACACGCATGTGTGGATCTTACATGAGTGTCTCCTCTTGTTGGGCTCAGGGATCGTGGGTTTGTTGTGGGTCAGGCTGCATTGAAGGCTGAATCGAGCAAAGTTGTAGAACACGAGAAAGCTTGTTTAGAGAATCAACATGTCTTTCTCCCATTTGCTTTTGATACATTTGGTTTTCTGGCCCCAGAGGCTGTGAATTTTTTGAGTAGGGTTCATCGTGTCATACACGGAACCTCTTCAGCTCATAGGACTGACTTTGCTATTCAAAAGGGGGTTGCGGCATAGCTTGTTTCCCGTTTGCCTACCACTTTATTGTAATCGCTTTGTAGTAGTTAAATATGGGAATCTCTGTTAATAAAAAATAAAAGAAAAAGAAATACAAGAAATATTCGGATCATATAAATTTAATAAAAAAAGTACAGAATGAGGAATTCTTGGTGGTAACTTTTGCAATGAATTTGATACGAGTTATTAGTACTGCTTAATTGACACAGTTGGTTGATAGATCAACGGATGAAGTGATGAAGAGTTTAGGTGATCCCAATCTAGTAAGATTAACGTAATCTGGCGGACCGTGTGCTGGTATTCCCGCAATCAAAAGCCCGATCACTCTCCAGCCTCTGCAAGTATATGTTTCACAATATTCTGTCCCCCTTTGATAATACATTATAAAGCTCCTCACCAACTCCCAAAACGCATTTGCAAACATGGATATTATAGACAATATTGAGAAGTAGTTCTTGTTTGGTTCCTCATGGAGCACCTACAACAAGTAAAAACCATTAAGGGTTAGTTTAAATGACACACTAGCTAGTCACAAAAGTTGTTTATTTTCCGCCAAAGTGTGGATTATTTACCTGACACTTGTAGAAGCTATTGTAATAATGACAGTCACCAAAATGCTTGAAGTATACATCAGAACTATCAAAGGATACTCTTGGCACCAAATCGTTGCAATAAACAAACCTAAGGTACCTTGAACCATGACTTGCCAACACCCCTTTCATGTATTCACCAAATTGATGATCTCCAACCCTAGGTTGTCCAAATGTGTACACCCCTTCAAGTCACGATAACAAATCGATCTCTTTTTGGTGTGCCAAAATAGCTGGAAAGAGTACAGCTAACGCCGCTCCAAAATTATGCCCGGTTACCAGGAACTTAGCATTTGGGTTGTTCTTAAGACGATCTCTAAGCGCTTTTCTGAGCTCGTAATACAAATAATTTTTGTCTTTGGTTGGTTGAATATCGATCGGCCATCCTTCCCTAATCTGTAATCCAAGAGCTTTCGAGAAGCCGGCATGGACCTTGCCTATACCAGGGAGCTTGTACTATGATAGATCAACATCAGAACACCAGTCTTTAGCATTGAAAGGTGACGTGCCTCTGAAGGAAACACCTATGAGCTCAATATCTCCGTATTTACCGCTCCACATGAACCCTTCTGTCGTGTTATCCTTTTCATAATCTGCAATAAAACTAATTGATCTTGATTAGTTTAGTTCAGTAATTTCACCATACTTCTTAATATACATTGAATGGTAGTAAATAACAAAGTATGTTGCATATATTATATGACCTATTTCGGTAATGAGCAATATAACCACTTTTCATTAAATGGTTGTATATAAGTGTGTCATATATATAGCTTACGACGAGAAGTTAATTTCATGAAAAGATCGTGACTAATTACCATTGTAACAGCTGAAGAACCCCAAGAATTCCATCTGCGATCAGGTCAATCGTTCAGTTAATTATTCCCATCGGAATTTACCAGTATTAAGTTATGTTTATATATATAGCAATAATATGAAGCTGGCGAAATAGGTTTAATTAAGTTGCGAACCTTCCAATGTTTCTCGACAGTTTCTTTGATATATTCCCCATTTTCGTACGCAGATTTAGCAGCCATAATAGCAAGGGCGCTCGTGTACCTGGGATCGTCATGTTTAATTCTATTGTCTAGATCCCTTCGTGTGTCCCATAACCCAATCGCGGTCAAGTACTCCCGTGACTCTTTATTAGGAAGCACCGCTTTCCCTACAATGCATCCGTTATCAATCACTTGAATGAAACTAATAATAGATTTGTTATTGTACCAACTGTTTAAACTCTGTGCAGGCGTATAATAAAATAAAGACAACAATCATAAACGTGGACAAAAACGTCAAGACGATTTGCTGGACTTTGACTTAATATAATTCAGAAATCACAACTTTAACTACCACGGATCAAAGTTTCATGAAGTATTCGATTTGGCACGTTAGTTGAATGAGTCATAAAGTCTAAGAAAATTAAAATACTGGATATATTATACCCAATACATAAAATAAGTAACCTCAATGCAAAGGAGCCAATCTGTCATGATTAACACATATATTTTATGCTCCACGTTAATTTCACTAACAAATGAAATGACAGATCAGAAGCAATTAACATGCATGCAATGCTCCAGTTAAGATCTCTTAGATCACATAAACATTTTAAATTTCGTAAGAGACAAACTAAAACAAAGTAAAATCATTGCACCCTTTAAACATTTTTGCGCAAATTTAAAAGAAACAAATCAAATAAAAAACAATTCTCAAAATACGAAAGAAGATCGAATGAAACCTGATACTGTGTTCAAAAGGAGTTTGAGAAAGCCTCTGTTAGCCTCCACAAAACTGGGCATAAACTCAACAGCTGAGCCAACCCGACTCAGCGGCTTGTTAACTAAATGAAGAACCTTTTGAGCAACAACGGATGCGAAGATGACAAACCGCCTCGAAAGGCTTTCTTCGGTCTTCCCATCGGGACAGTCGATGAACTTCCGGTCTCCAATGTTTTCGGAGAATAAAAGCATGATCAGATCCCATAATCCTACGACTATTGGGCTTAGTATTAGATGATCTTCGCAAAATGATTTGTCACATGTTTGTGTACTGCTGGTGCTGCCTTCAGTAGCCATGGACAATGGTTGTTTAATTAGGCGAGGAAGATGATTATGTGCAGGTGTCCTTCCACTTGTTTGGTTATTTATAGGAAAACATATGGCAATGGTTATTGGTTGGTGTGAATTGTGTTATACAATTACTAGCTACCATTTTTTTCAACATCTATAAATTAACTCGTTTTCATTTATCATCATAGAATTTTAAAAAAGTTGTTATTGCGAATATTTTGCTGCTCTTAATATTATTATAATAAGACCTATTATGACTGAAATAGAAATAGTGAAATATTAATAGAATACGACTTGTGAAGAAGTGATTGGCCCCATTTTCTCCAAAAAGTATTGTGTATCATCTTTGATCAAATATTTATTTCTAGAAGTTTACAAAGCAGCTGCCCATCATGACAGAGAATATAATAAAAATGTTTACTTGATTGGTTAAAGTTAGCATTTTATTCATTTAATCCTCAAAATGTCCATATTAGACCATATGCGGTGGAGTTCTATTAAATAGTAGGAAATTTGACATGTAGCCGATGTTTTCAGATCCGGTACGGACGTCGATCAGAACGTCTTGTCGGTTCAAAGGTCGGACTGATTTGAGAGGGCGGACCAGTGTTTGACCCGGATAATATCATAAATAATTTAAATATATTTTTATATACATATATAGTTTATATATATAGAAAAGTTAATATTAAGCAACTTTCAATTTCATTTCTAATGTTTATTTTCACCATATAGGATTTATGTTTCAAGTATGGAATCTGTAAGGCCCCGAACCAGGTAGCCCTACTTTGACGTCGAATTTACTCATAAACGCAATTCTACAAATCAGAGTTCATCAAAACTTTCGCGGAAACGTTAACTTCGATTATTCGTTACAAAACATATAATCTTTTATTTAGAATCATAACATAAAACATCATATTTAAAACATCATTTCTTCCATCTTCAGATGTCAGCCGTTCAATCCATGCCATGTGCCATCCTCATGCTAGCTCTTCAGTTTGATCACCTGCGTGCATACTAAAAGTCAGCTACGCTGAGTGAGTTCTAGTTAATCAAGCAACTTACCATACAACCACTACATGCATTCATATACGTATCCGAAGACACTTAGTCCACTGTCTGACCTATTCACCTTACCACTTAACCACTTAACTGCCCCTAACCACTTAGCCACTTGTTAACGGAAGCACATAGAGACTTGCTCTCCCACGTATCTCGTTATGCCACTTAATAACGAAGGCGCGTATAGGCTTACCCTATCACGCACTCACATTATGCCACTTAATAACGAGGTCATGTATAGGCTTACGCTACCATGTACTATCGTAATGCCACTAACACCCTTACTAGACCCTTGCTACTTCTATCACACCCCAACTTTACTTGTCTACAACACACTTTATATCATTACATCATTTACATAATAATCAAATTACATCACAACATTTACACACACTAATAACCACTTGGGGATCATTCCCGAATGACGGTACGCGCAATATCTGAAGATCGTTCGCACACCGACTAACGTTACCTTCCCTGTCTACACGTGCAATATCCGAAGATCGTTCACGCACAAATAGACATCCATTCATAACATATATAAATATATCGCATCAAACATTATAACATACACTTACCACTTAAGGTAAGTGTATTCACACTTCACATCGAGTATGCACACGGCCCCGAAAACATAACAAGGAAGTGGGGCTAGAAACTCACCTGAACACGGTTACTTCTTCCGTTAATGGTTATTCCTTCTTGAGCTGTGCGCGGCTAACTGTTTAATAATTGCAATATTAAATACTACTTTACCCATTCTCATTACTGCTTAATTAGTCTTACGCGTCTAAGCCAGTTTTACTTCTTTCAATCATTACCCGGTTAGTTAATCGTTACTCATTAATCCTTTTAAAGGTATCTCTCATCAATTATCAAATTCCAAGGACTATTATGTGATTACCTCATTCTTTTCTAAGTCCAGGGACCATTCTGTAATTCTGCCAAACTTCTAGTTCGTCTCAGTCCCTTAAAGAATTGGGGTTCATTCGTTACTTCGGTCTTTGGCTAATTCGTTACTTTATAACGAATTGACCTTCATAGCGAACTGAACCCTATAACGAATTGGACCTTATAAAGAATTGAACCTTTTATAATGAACTGGTCCTTTGACGAATTGGACCCTTCTGTAACGAATTGAACCTCTCAGTTCGTTATCTCCTTTTAACGAATAGTCATAGCGAATTGGGGATAATTCGTTATCCTTTCCATAACGAACTCGGACACGAACTAAAGCTAGTTCGTTAAGCTTCCATTAACGAATCACTTGACGAATTATCTCTAGTTCGTTAACTCCCCGTTAATGAATTATCTCTAATTCGTGAACTCCCCGTTAACAAATTAGGGTTAGGTCAGAGAATGTCGGAAACATTCTCTGACATTCCCTTACCTCGTACACACATTCTCCGGCGCCGCCATTTCCGGAATAACGGGATCTCGCCAGAAAAGCGAGATCTCGCTTGTTTCACCACCGTTTTCACCATTTTTCGTTTCGTTCGATCCAGATCTGAGCTAGGGTGATCCCTAAGCTCATCTTAGCTTCGGTTTATACCCAATTCAACCCGGATCTCATGACTTTAACGGTTTAATGGTGTCGGCTCGTCGTTTCGTGGCTAAATCTCATGGGTTTGAGTTCATACAACATCATACTATCATTACCTTGGATCGGGATCGGTTTTCTATCTTGATTCGGCTAGAGAAATGAGAAGAATTAGAGAGAGAGCTTAAGTGTGTGTTTTGGTGGTGTATGAAATATGTGTGAAATGAATGGTTAATGGGTAATTAAGGCTTATATAATTATGGATTTTGGGCTTAGGCCCATGGTCTTTCCTTCATTTGAACAAAATTTTAAGAGTAAAACAAATAATCAAATTCTAGCCATTCAATGTTTCATATACTTGGATCGAATTGGTCTTTCCTTCATTTCAAATGGGTATCAAAATTTTACTCTTAAAGTGTCACACCCCCATCTAGGGTCTAGAAGTGCGACCCACAACTTGGTATCGTGTTTGTAAGTAAATCAGAGTTTGCGTTAGTTTGCGGAAGTCTTATAAAACTTAAGGATTGAAAATGTAATTTATATAAACATTCAAAAGACGGGAATTATAAAATACCCGTTTAAATTTGTTACAAAAGATTACTTGTTTATGTTTTACAAACCACTATGTTTAACTTATACAAAGAGAATCCGAACCGTCGGATATTAGTACTTCGTCATTTTCAAGCTCTAACTTTGTTCACCTGCAAAATGTAATAAAATACGTCAGCAACGAATGCTGGTGAACACGCTGACGCAAAAATAACTCTTTTACTTTATTACCCCTCGAGACTACGCCTGCCTCGGCCTAACGTGGCTTAGGAATAACAAAGTCAAATAACACATTATAAAAATGAGCCTCTACGCTAGGTCACCTTAGCAAACACCGCAGCGTTCGACTTAGTTAAGTACCCGTAAATATACACATAAAGTCGTACTCCCTGCAGGAGAGCGTCCTACGACCAAGGGTGGTGCAATCATGCCCATACATCGCATAGTACCACCTATGTAAGGATCCAGACATACGTATACCACACCCTGAGGGCTAGGTTTATACCCTTTATTTATAAAGGTTTTAGGAACACATAGTTCCTTGTAAACAATTTCATAAAACAAGTTGGACTCATTTTAAAATAAGTAAAAGTTTTGGGGCGTATTCACCTTGTCTCTTTAGGATCCGCTTCACTCACCGTCCAAGGGTCTTTCCCTTTCTTTATCTCGCACCTATAGTACGAGTATAAATATTTGTTAGTCGGATACACGATCCGGCTTAAGACCTTTAGTCTTGTATCTCAATCCTCGATTGAACCTTTAGTTCAATTTTTATTTACTTGAAAACCTTTAGTTTAAAAGTAAATTATAAACCTTTAGTTTATATTCAAAAACCCAACGTTTCTTCTTCTCCAAGAAACGTAATCTTTTCTTTTATTATTTAAAAATACTCATTATTCATTAAATAATATTTTCATAACAAAGAATATATACATATATACTTACACACACATATATATGTTATCACATTATCCAATATTCTTTTATTCATTTCTTTGTTATGTTATCTTTTCTTTTCTTTTATCGAGGTATCGAGCATATCCTCGACTTAAGGCTTTAAGCCTTGAATATAATATTAAATTATATTGAAATTGTTATTACGCCTAACCTTAGTGGCGTATAGAAACCCTAGGGACTCGAGCAGCACTCCAACGCCGCTTTAATCTTCTCGACATGCAAATCGAGGAACACCAAATCTTTAACACTCATCGACACGCTTTACGAGATCTTTCGCCATTACAACAACACCTTTTTTTGTATGTGGGTGGTGGGTGACACAAACTTTGAGGAAATGCCGGTACACAAACAAAGGATCGGGGCACGCTTTACGATGAAATATGGCACGCTAATCGAGGTAAGGCTAGAGAGAGAGTAGAGAGACGTGAGAGCTGTGTTTGGTGTGCAGAATGCAATGCCCATGGTCACTATTTATAGACTTGAAATTGGTTCCTATCGTGATACGCGATAGGTTCCTCAGCAGACCTATCGCGTATCGCGATATAGGTCTGCTGACTCACAGCGTAGACCTGCCACGCGTCGACACGTGGCAGGCACGTGGCAACAGTGTTGCCACGTGGTGACACGTGGCAATAACCAGTGCCACCGTGTGCCACGTGGCACACGTGTCACACTTTGTTAGACACCCCATCGCGATACGCGATGGGTGTCTCCTCTGACTTATCGGGTAGCGCGATGGGTCAGGAAAACAGAATTTTCAATTTAAACCCCCAACTTTGGAATTTTGGCAATTTTAGTCCATAGACTTTGGAAAGTTGATACTTTTAAACTCAAAGTTTTCACAATGTTACATCCTCCCCACCTTGAAACAAATCTCGTCCTCGAGATTGCTTTATTCGAACAAGTGGGGGTATTTCTTTTTCAATTCCGATTCGAGTTCCCAAGTATATTCGGGCCCTCTACGTGAGTCCCATTTTACTTTCACAATTCTCAACGTTCTTTTCATTAATTTATTTGTTTTCGAATCTTCAATTTGAATTGGACGTTCTACGAATTTTAAGTTCTCATTTATTTCAACGTCTTTAAGTGGCATTGCCAACGATTCATCAGTCAAACACTTACGCATATTCGAAACATGGAATACATCATGTATCCCTTGCATTTCCTCAGGTAGTCGCAATCGGTATGCAACAGTGCTGATTCGTTCGAGTACCTCAAAAGGTCCAACGAATCGAGGACTCAATTTTCCTTTCTTACCGAAGCGAACAACGCCCTTCCAAGGCGAGACTTTCAATAACACTTTGTCACCGACATTGAACTCTAACGGCTTACGACGAATATCAGCGTAACTCTTTTGGCGATCACGCGCTGACTTAAGTTGTTCTCGGATTTGAATAACTTTGTCGGTTGTTTCTTGGACTATCTCGGGTCCAGATAACTGATTGTCTCCAGTTTCAGACCAACACACAGGCGTTCTACACTTTCGACCATATAACGCCTTGAATGGTGCGGTTTGAATACTTGCGTGATAACTATTATTGTACGAAAAATCCATTAGGGGCAAGTGGTCGTCCCAACTTCCACCTAGATCGATCACACAAGCGCGGAGCATATCTTCCAACGTTTGAATCGTCCTTTCGCTTTGCCCATCGGTTTGCGGATGATAGGCAGTGCTAAGGTTAAGCTTCGTACCGAGAGCTTGTTGGAATCTTTTCCCGAAATGAGACGTAAAACGATTGTCTCGATCAAAAATTATAGACAGCGGTACTCCTTGCAAAGCGACAATGGTGTTTACATAGATACGTGCTAATCTATCCATAGAATACGACTCATTGATGGGTATAAAGTGTGCAGATTTCGTTAAACGATCCACGATTACCCATATAGCATTATGTTGTCGAGTCGTCTTTGGGAGTTTTGTAATAAAATCCATGGTAATCAACTCCCACTTCCAAACGGGCAGTTAGGGTTGCTGAAGCAATCCCGAAGGCCTTTGGTGTTCAGCCTTAACTTTTAAACAAGTCAAACATTTCGCAACATGCGAAGCGACATCCCTTTTCATTCCGTTCCACAAATAATTCACCTTTAGATTCTGGTACATCTTATCACTTCCGGGATGCATCATATATTTAGACTTGTGAGCTTCGTTCAAGATTTTCTCATGTAAACCTCCAATGATTGGTACCCAAATCCTATTGCCGAGTCTAAGGATACCGTCATCACCCTTGACTAATGAGTCAATGGTGCCATTTCGTTTCTCGTCGGAGATTTGGTTTTTCTTTTATAGCTTGAGCTTGAGCAGATTTAATTTGTTCGAAAAGATCAATTTGAAGCTCTAAGCGTAGCGCTCGTACTCTTTTTGGTTTCTCGTGCTCTTTACGACTTAAGGCATCGGCCACGACGTTGGCCTTGCCTTCATGATACACAATCTCACAATCATAGTCGTTAAGAGTCTCCATCCATCGTCGTTGGCGCATGTTGAGCTCTTTTTGATCAAAAATATGTTTCAAGCTTTTGTGATCAGTGTACACGGTAAATCTTACTCCATAGAGATAGTGCCTCCAAATCTTAAGTGCAAAGATTATGGCGCCTAACTCTAGATCATGAGTCGTATAATTCTTTTCGTGTACTTTTAATTGACGAGAGGCGTAAGCAATTACCTTCTTGCGTTGCATTAGTACGCATCCCAAACCTAAATGAGACGCTTCACTAAATACCACAAAATATTCAGTACCTTCTGGCCGAGCCAGTATCGGTGCTTGGGTGAGTTTTTATTTGAGTATATCGAACGCCTCTTGTTGCTTCGTTCCCCATTCATACTTGATATTCTTTCGAGTTAAGGAAGTTAAGGGAACGGCGATACGAGAGAAGTTTTCGATGAACCTACGGTAATAGCCGGCCAATCCCAAGAAACTTCGGATCTCGGTTGGCGATTTCGGGACCTCCCACTTAGAGATAGCTTCAATCTTTGCGGGGTCCACTTGAATACCGTTGACGTTGATGATATGACCAAGAAATTGCACTTCGTGCAACCAGAACTCACACTTCGAGAACTTGGCGTACAACTTCTCGAATCTTAGAATTTCAAGTAAAGTACGAAGGTGGACTTCATGATTGGCCTTTGACTTAGAATAAATAAGTATGTCGTCGATGAATACGATAACAAATTTATCCAAGTAAGGCATGCAAATACGGTTCATCATATCCATAAATGCGGCTGGAGCATTAGTAAGTCCAAACGGCATAACCGTGAACTCATAATGTCCATACCTTGTTCAGAAAGCAGTCTTTGGAATGTCTTCAGATTGGACTTTAAGTTGGTGATAGCCGGAACGAAGATCGATTTTAGAAAAAAAGCTAGCACCTTGAAGTTGATCAAAAAGGTCATCAATACGAGGGAGTGGATATCGGTTTTTGATTGTAACTTTGTTTAACGCACGATAGTCGATACACATTCTCATGGAACCATCTTTCTTCTTGACGAATAGAATTGGTGCTCCCCAAGGCGACGAACTGGGTCGTATGAAACCCTTTTCCAAAAGCTCATCGAGTTGTTTCTTTAACCCTTTCATTTCGGTCGGCGCTAAGCGATATGGATCTTTGGCAATCGGAGCAGTGCCGGGAACAAGATCGATTCTAAATTCTACTTCGCGATCGGGAGGAATACCAGGGAGTTCATCAGGAAAGACGTCAGAAAATTCGGAAACGATAGAAACGTCTTTGATTTCTTTTGGCTTAGACTCTTCAGTGACGTAGGCCATGAATGCGAGGCATCCTTGATTTAAACATTTGTTAGCCCTAATTATGGAGATTATGCTAACTTGGCCAGCGTCTTTGTCCCCTTCAATTCGAATCGTTCATTTATCGAGGGATTGAAGTTCAACAGTTTTGCTATTGCAGATGATACGGGCATGGTTATCGGATAACCAATCCATACCAAGTACAATATCAAAACCAGCCAGACTCATGGGTAACAAACAAATAGGTAACAAATAACCAGCTAGAAGGATTTTTCCGTTTTCAAGGGCTTCGGAGATCTTAACGATTTCACCGCTAGCAGTCTCGACGCTTAGAGTTTTATCTAATTTAGTTAATGGTTCGTTTAATAGACTACAGAAACTATAATCTATAAAACTCAAGTTGGCACCCGAATCAAATAAAACTCTAGCATAGGTGTCGTTGACTAGAAACGTACCAGTGATGGTCTCTAGCACATCAGCGGCCCTTTTGTGTCGAGTACAAAGACTCGAGCGTTTCCCTTTTTGTCCTTGCCACTTCCACCCGCACCACCAGCAGCATGCTTGTTCTTTGGGCATTCAAAACTCAGATGGCCCATATCCTTGTAGTTAATGCAAGTCATCCTCTTCTTCCAGCAATCCACAGCATCATGACCAGTGTGATTGCAAGATTCACAAACTTTAGGAGGTGGGACGAAGTTGCAACGGCCCTTGTGATACCTCCTACACGTCTTGCATTGTGGCGTGTTTGAATTAAATCGGTTTTGGTTCACGCCCTTACCTTTGAAGTGATTATTTCCTCCACTTGTCCTTCCTTGAGTTGTTGGTGTCGTAACCTTCTTGTCTTATTCTTTGTTACGAATCATGCCGCCCATTAGGTACCCGGCCAACTCCATTGCAGAGTCAGCGGTTTGAGGTAAGTGAGACCTTACCATGTCGCGGATTTCCCGCGTAAGTCCCCAAATATATCTCGTGACTTTGCTGGATTCAGGGTGAACCAGCTGGGGAACAAGGCGACAATACTCATGGAATTTAGTATTGTATTCGCGGAGGTTTGTCCCAACGACCTTGAGATTCAAAAATTTCGTTTGAATCTGATCAGTCTCGTGCATGGGACAAAACTTAGCCATCAACAAGGCTTTAAAATCTTCCCAACTCATACCATACATTACATCTCTCCTTTTGCTCATCAACAGAGCATTCCACCATTCCAACACTTCACCCTTGAACATAAGGGCTGAATACTGAATTTTCTCAACCTCAGAACACTTACTCGTGATAACAATAGTTTCCATTTCCTCGAGCCACCTCACGGTTGAAATGGCTCCCTTATCACCATGGAACTCTTTCGGTCCATAGTACTTGAAATCCTTAAACGAACAACCGCTTATCTTGAGTTTCTTGAACTCATGTCTAATTCCGTCGTCGGCATTAGACTCATGCACACTCTCTTCAACTTGAGAGGGATTAGGTCGGGATTTAACGAGTTTAGAAGGATTAACAGATTGAGAATTTCGAGATTGCCTAGAATGGGATCTATTTATAGATTCTTCTCTCACGACATATTTTATCATCTTTTTAATTTTGTTCATGTATTTTTTGGGAATTTCTTCCTCTCGCTCGTTTTCGGGGCCTTTCCCCTTATCTCTCATTTCTTTTTCTTTTCGAGCGTTTTCGTTAATATTGCTTTGCTCAGACATTTTTCTTTTCAATTCAGTCTGAAATTTTAACAACATTTCTTTTATCAAAAATACTTTTATTTATTACACATTTAATATATATATCCAAGGATATATATATTTTATAATATACATTGCTGATCCTATCATTACATAAAAACGTTTCAGACGTTCTTTTATTCATACACATATCATACAATATTAGTTTTACACATAAAAGTCTTCACATCACACACCACCACCTTCAGTCTTTCAAGAATTTCTTCACAACCTTCGTTAGTTTGTTTCATTTACGAAGGAGTTTCTCTCCCATGTTCTTTTTCTTTTTCTTTTCCTCATCTACCTTTCTTCTCCAGTCGTCGGTCTCATGCAGTGCACGATCCAGATGTTCCTCATACGACTGCGGGACTATGTTAGGGTATCCGTACTGCGGAGGCGGGTCGCGATAACCCAGTGTTATCATCTCGTAATGGTTCCGTGGCTCCGGATACGGAACATAGTCCATGTCTGATGAAAGATAGAGGTAGGTCTTGGCAGCTTGGTTCTGTTCGCGGATCTCGTCGGCTTGTTCTTGAATCAAAGGAATTTCTCCATGAAACGGTGGGAAGCTTGACGAGGTTTGGATCCTTAGTTTATCCAAGTATTGGACATACGGGTCCACAGAACCATAGTTTGCATTATTGGAAGTGAGTGATCCATTCATCGGGCTTGATATTTCGTTCGGGTTCTCTGGATTCTCTTCTTCCGTCTCTTCCTCGGATTCCGCCACCGGGTCCTCCTCACTATCTTCTTCTTTATTATCAGAATCCTCCTCTTCCATGGGTTCCTTTTCTTCCTCCATAGGTTCCTCCTCTTTTTCTGGTTTGTCTTCCTCCATAGGTTGTGGAGTTTCTATGTTCATGGAGGGCATCTTGAAACTTTCAAAAGGCATAATGATCCTCATCTTGGGCTTTCGGGATGGCCCTTCTCCATTGTTGGGTTTTGAACTGACTTCATTAAAGGTAGAACTTCCGGTAAACCATCGGCATGGATCGGAATGACATTTCATCCAGTCGGATGATAGAGATTTTGGTTCTTCCTTGATGGGTAAATTTGACAGAAAGGCATACGATGGATGTGGATTTGGGGGTACATAACCAGTTGGGAAATATTGTGGTACCCCCGTGGGTTGATAAATTGGGATTTCCGATGGTGGTATGTTGATACTTCTGACGGTTGATACATTGGCATAGTCGGTGGATGATAGCTTAAATGCCTCGGTGCCTCAACACTTGGCTTCGGTGGATTATCGGGGATGTTGATCGGGTAGTGCCTACTTCTGGGGTAATATAAGGGTTTGGACAAGTCTCGTTCCACGTCTTGATCAAATAACGCTTCATAATATCAATCGCTCATGTTATCCTCGGGGTAAGGTTCGGCTATACCGGCTTCCTTGGCCTTGCGAGTAAAATTCTCCATAAGAGCTTTAAATGACATCTAATATTATAGGTGGTTTAGAATGTAGAGAGGGATAGAAAGGTTACCAGCCTATCTTATCCTTAAAACAAATAATCAAATAATTTCCTATACTTGGATCGAAGCTTGGGTATTGTTTTATGATACCCAATTCGATAAGATCAATGGCTTTGATACCAAGCCTGTCACACCCCCATCTAGGGCCTAGGAGTGCGACCCGCAACTTGGTATCGTGTTTGTAAGTAAATCAGAGTTTGCGTTAGTTTGCGGAAGTCTTATAAAACTTAATGATTGAAAATGTAATTTATATAAACATTCAAAATACGGGAATTATAAAATACCCGTTTAAATTTGTTACAAAAGATTACTTGTTTATGTTTTACAAACCACTATGTTTAACTTATACAAAAAGAATCCGAGCCATCGGATATTAGTACTTCGTCATTTTCAAGCTCTAACTTTGTTCACCTGCAAAATGTAATAAAATACGTCAGCAACGAATGCTGGTGAACACGCTGACGCAAAAATAACTCTTTTACTTTATTACCCCTCGAGACTACGCCTACCTCGGCCCAACGTGGCTTAGGAATAACAAAGTCAAATAACACATTATAAATATGAGCCTCTACGCTAGGTCACCTCAGCAAACACCGCAGCGTTCGACTTAGTTAAGTACCCGTAAATATACACATAAGGTCGTACTCCCTGCAGGATAGCGTCCTACAACCAAGGGTGGTGCGATCATGCCCATACATCGCATAGTACCACCTATGTAAGGATCCAGACATACGTATACCACAGCCTGAGGGCTAGGTTTATACCCTTTATTTATAACGATTTTAGGAATACATAGTTCCTTGTAAACAATTTCATAAAACAAGTTGGACTCATTTTAAAATAAGTAAAAGTTCTGGGGCGTATTCACCTTGTCTCTTTAGGATCGGCTTCACTCACCGTCCAAGGGTCTTTCCCTTTCTTTATCTCGCACCTATAGTACGAGTATAAATATTTGTTAGTCGGATACACGATCCGGCTTAAGACCTTTAGTCTTATATCTCAATCCTCGATTGAACCTTTAGTTCAATTTTTATTTACTTGAAAACCTTTAGTTTAAAAGTAAATTATAAACCTTTAGTTTATATTCAAAAACCCGACGTTTTTTCTTCTCCAAGAAACGTAATCTTTTCTTTTATTATTTAAGAATACTCATTATTCATTAAATAATATTTTCATAACAAATAATATATACATATATACTTACACACACATATATATGTTATCACATTATCCAATATTCTTTTATTCATTTCTGTTATGTTATCCAATACTTACACACACATATATATGTTATCATTTCCTATCACAATATGAAATATTATGGGTTCAAAGTATCATAATTAAATGCATATGCACATTAATATTTATTGCTAATTATACATGATTTCTATATCTTTTATTTATATTTATCAGCATGTGTATAGCTAGGAGACATCAGAATGGGTTAAAATATATATTTCAGGTATGAAAAATATGTACTTATATTTTACTAACTCGTCAAAACAAGTTTGGCTAGTATCGTCGATGCAGAAAAACACAACAGGGTTATCAATACAGTGGTATATGTTTACGAGATGATGCAATAGAAGTTTTCAAATGAATATCATGAAACGTTATTCAACCTAAGGATTCGCAAGTCAATGGCTGAAGATGCAAATGATTGACTACAAAAGTTTTGGAAAACTTTCACAGAAGATCAATATTTACCATTTTAACGGATATATAAATCAAGGGGAAATAATACGCGTTGCACTCTTTTTCCCTTAGCTATGGTTTTGTCCCACTGGGTTTTCCTAGCAAGGTTTTTAATGAGACAACATCTTCAAGCGTATTATGTTGATAACCAAGGGGGAGTGTTATAAATATATAATATTGTGGTTATCAATACCTAATATATATTAGCTTTCTCCCCAAGTTTTCCTACCCTATATATACATCTCATGTACCTCTTTGTAATACACACCAACTAATGAAATCTCTCTCTTTCTCTTCACATCTCTTTGTCATATTGTTTTAGCTATTAGGCTTGTTTCACAACATAGTTCTATTATTTGTGTCTTCTCATTTTGAGTGTTAGCTAATAGTGTTAAACATGTGTTTTAATAAGAAAAGGAATTAGGGTTGGACACAATACATCAATGTATAAATGGATCGAATAAGTATTTGATAAACACACATTATGTAATATGTTTACCGGGTCTCTTGTCGTTAATATAAACTAATACCCAAGTTACAATGCGCGCATTATGTAATATGAGTAGCAGTTTGTTTGTAATCACGTGTAAAAATGGCTATTGCACTAACTAAACATGATAACCAAACATGCTCAAGCTTAATGCTTAATTTGTAGCCTTACACATGACTCAAATTGTAGCGTGGATGAAAAAATTAAAAAAACAAAAAGATGGTTAGAATACTCTAAACATGGGTATAAATCAACAACTAGACCTTGTATGGGATTGAAAATAAAATATTATGCGGATATGGATCAAATATGTGATTTAGTGATACCCGGCTTAATTATGGAAACCATCCACTTATCAATTTAATATTTAATTAAATAATGTCTGTGCTATATTTGGTTTCATTCTTTGTTTCAACTTTTATAAACATTATTTATCATATATATAGTGTAACATGATATTAAAATGTCGTATATCTTATTACTTCCAAATTAATATATTATTTTTTATTTTTATTTTTCGAATAAACTAACATAGTCTTAAATGAGACCACGTTACCTACAATGAGAGTTGATCAATCGGTCATCACTTTAAGAGGGACCAAATTTTAATTTATGTAAGTATCGTTAAGTTAGAAGCCCTTTTGGTTATATTGTTATACTATTATTGTGATTTATATTTAAATAAAATTTTATATCTTTTAAATCTGGTGTTTTTTTATATACAACGATTGATTATCAATATTATTTGAAGCCCAGAAATAAAAATTGAAAGTCAGGCTTATAAAAGGCGAGCCAGGTGGGCGTTTGTGCAATTTTGGGTAGCCCTAGAAGGCTGGAACCTTGGTTATCGGCCCTTGTGGACTCCAAGAGTAGACATGCACAAAACCATGTTTTTTTTACCCGGACCAGGTCTGACAGGGTGTTTTTTGGAACCGGTTCTTGTCAGGAACCGGGTAGGGTAGGACCAGGTCCGGTTCCTACCGGAAAACCGGGTACAGCCAGTTTTTTTTAAATCGATTCCAACGGCTATATTGCTGTTTTTGAAACTTTGGGAACCGGTTATGGACCACAAATACACCCTCACATACTATAAATAGGTAGACTAGGCTTAGGTTTTATTTAACCACTTTAAAACACAAACTCACTCAAACTCGAAATTAATCCAATGGCGTCCAATGATGAAGTTGTTATGGTAATCGAAACCCCAAGAAACCCGGAGGTTTGGACACACTACGACCTGTGTGTTATGACAGACACAACAGAGATGGCTCGATGCAAATGTTGTGGGAAGTTTTTGAAGACGGTGTTGAACTCCACTTTGAGAAAACATATGGATAAATATTGCCCTGAAAAAATCGTTTAGACACAGAGAAAGCGAGAGAATCGTCCAGCTCCGTAACTTGCCAAAACAAAGCCTTAATGGGCATGAAAGACAACAATGGTGTTTGTTATTTTACTTTTTAATGTTTAATATAATGTTTATCGTTGTGTAATACAATGTGCGTCATTATGCTAATGAAATAAAGTGGTTGTTTATTAAGGTAATGTTATTAATGTCTAAATTTAAACGAAACCGGTTCTTTCTAGCTAGTATTATTATAACAGTTGGTTAATAGTATTAGCCGGACCATTGGTTAATAGTTTAAAATTTGAATTAGGTTGGTTTGGAACCGGTTCTAATGGTTATATACACTATATATAGAAATTGGTTCAGTTCCAATTTTTTACCTCCCCAACAAATTACTTCTCACTTGGTATTTGGTAAGATGATCACTTGGACCGACGACGATAAGTATATCTGGGCAAAGCGTCTTCTTTATGTTAGGAATGAGAATGCAAGTATAGGTGCACAAGAACCGGATCTTGATTTTTAGGACCGCGTTAAGGATAAATTTGATGAGGAGATGTGTTTTACAACCGGGCGTATGAGAAATCATCAACCAAAAAAGTGAAATCGTATAAGAAGAATTCTTGAAAAGTTTCAAGAGCTATATTACGCACAGAGGGCCAAATTGGGATTCGTGGATAGTTTGAACGAACAACGACCAATGTTATTGAAGAAGCATGTGTGCTTTACACAAGGGAAAATGGAAGGCCATATGGTAACTTAGCTATGGGAGTTGTTCGGAGTTTGGTAAACCGAGAGTGGTTGAAACTTTAAATGTTGTTTAGTAGTTTAAGTAGTTTAAATTTAAGTTTGAGTGTTGTTTAGTAGTTTAAGTTGTTTAATCTTAAGTTTGAATGTTGTTTAGTAGTTTAAGTTTGAATGTTGTTTGTGGTTTAATTTCAATTTTTAATTTTTTATGTAACGCTTATATTTAAGTTTGAATGTTGTGTGTATTGATTGAATTTAAGTGTAGAGCTCACTTGAATAAAACACAAAATTCATTTTTTTATTATCGATCTCGGAATTGAGTTACAACTAAAACAAATGTTCACTTTCTAAGTAAAATACTTGACTAAACATTTCAACTTAACCAAATGTTCATTTGATCGTCTTCAATTGTTTATTATAATCCTTAAATCTTTGATCGTCTTCAAGTCATCATTCGTCTTCGTCTTCATCTTCGTTTTCTTCACCGGATAGGCCAGAAGATAGTCCCCCCCCCCCTTCATCATGAATCGGTCATTCAAGAAGTTTGCTTTGTCTTGTATACGACCCACCACATCCAAATGATCCTATAGACAAATGCACATCTCTAACGATTTTGGAGTGAATTTTTTCTTCGAATCGATAATACCCTACCACATAGAGAAAAAACAGATTTCGAAGCTACCGTGGAAGCTTGGTCGGTTAGTAAATCACGGGCCATCATCGTGTTAACATAGTTTGTTGCACTATAACGACCGAGTTCGCTTGGTGGGATGTCACCCCATTGCCACTTGGCCGTTGAATCATGAACAATATTTAACATAGTCAAAACGGTGTTCTTAGCCGGCCTACTCGTACTCGTTTCATGCAAAATCTTAAGTTTTATGGTAGGCCCATAAACTTCCATATAATGATCATAAATTTCTTTAACAGACTTTTTGAAAGAAGCCAAAGCATTTTCTAGAAAACTTTAATCGATCTCATGCATATCCAAATGGTCAAAATTTTCTTGTATCAAATTACCCTCAACCGGGAACATTTACAAACAGGTTTAAAGTGGGATCACATGTAAAAACTAGTGGTATTTCTTGAAAATATTTTCTAATTTTTTATTTTATTGATGGTATCATTTGTAAGAAAGCATGACTTTTATACTCATAATTTTTAAAAGCTAAAGACATAAAGTACAATTTGGAAATCACAAAACTTCTAGTGGGATAATAAGACCCGATAATCTAGTGGTTTCAGCTTTGAAAACATCAAAAAACTTGGCGAGATGTTCTATGGTGGTCCAAGCTCCACCCGGAAACATACCGGTCTCCAAAACCTCCGAAAGAGTAAGATGAAAGACTTTTAAACAATCTTTTTGTTTTATGTCACGCTCAAGTATATGACATCGAATTCCAATTAGTGGGTACGTCCCAATTGGGACATAAAGCTTTTTTACACGTTTCTTTACAGAATTCTTTAAATTCTTGATGTCTTTGTTTGCTACTTCTAAAAGCAGCTTGTAACAATAATCTAAAAACTTTTATACCCTCCGCAATGATATCATTCTCAAGATCATCTTGAACAACGTCTAAGTTAATAATATGGGAACATAACTTGCTTTATCTTTAATTAGCACTTTGATGCCTATCAATTGCAAAGCTTTCTGTAACACATTATCGATAAGTGTTTCACAGAGTTTGTAACCAAGGCCGGCTTGGATAAGAGGATAGGGTGGTCGAAGGTCCCCAACACAATCACCACGCTAGGTCCGTATTTTTTTATTTTTATTAATTTCTATAAATTTGTGAAAAAATTATGTATTTTTTAAGTTTAAATTCAATTACTCAACTCTTAAGCCTAATTTTATAAACAAAAAGTTTTTGCACTACTCAAATTATAACTATGTAAACTCATTTAAAAATTTAATTGTTTATACCCAACAAAAAAGTTTTTTACTTAAGGCCCAAATTTTTTTTCGCATTCAATACAAAACGTTTTAACGATTATCAAAGATCACCTTGTTTGTAACCTACCAATATCAAGTGTGTGGTAAAAGCAATCTTTTCAAATTAAACATTAGACATTTACATTTATGTATATTTAAAAGTACCTTTGTATGACTTAAGCCATTTTAAAACAATTTTTTTTATAAACGGTTGTCTTTTACAAATGTCACAAAATAATAACTTATGAAAAGAAACACTTAACCACTTGGCACCGCCATCAACCACGGAATATTTCAATTTAAAATGTTGTCACCATCTCTCGATGTATCAACCACTAACCATTGTTAAGTAATCTCGCCCATTGCATGCCGCTAACTCTTTGTATTATATTTGAATTTAAATTGTTCCATGTATATCTCTTAGTTTAGTCAAATAGTTTGTTGTAGTCAACAACTTTATCTCCTATATTATCTCATGTATCCCATTATACATTAACTTAACATCAATAATATTTACGCTTTTCATCTTCATCAAAACCGTGTTATGGTATCAGAGAAATGTTGTACTACTTCCTCTTCACAAAATTCATCCAACTCATCGCCAATAAAAACTAGGACTTCTACACTACCGAATTCCATGATGGAATCTTCCTCCTTTCAGATTAACCAATCGATTAAAGATCACACAATCATAATCCTACTGTGACACTCGTCAACTTTTCGTATGTCTTTTACATTTAAAAAAAATAATAAAAAGTTCAATTTTATATGTAAAAACACATTTTTTACATAATCGTTTATTGAGCTTTTACATATAAATATGTGTAAAAGGCGTTTCATTAAAAAAAATTTAACAGTCAGTTAAAAAAAGGTAAAAAATAATATTTTTATAAAATTAATTTTTTTATTGAAATGTCTTATACATGTAATTATAATCAAAAATTCCAGAAAAAAAGTTTATGCTAAAAACTACTTTTTTTTTACATGTGAGATCGACTTTTATATTATTTTTTACATGTAAAAGACGTGGTTCGCTAGTTCCCCATTTAACACTTGGCTACTTTGCAAAGGTTAATAAGGTATTTGCAAGGAACCTTACATCATGGTATCTTACTTAAACACAACTCCCCATTGCATTTACATGCCTATACAAATGTTGATTGGTATGTTCATTACAAATGCTAATTGGGTCGGTGATAAAGATAACTATCAAAGCATCACCATGTTGTGTATTTAGGTTATAACCCCATTTCATGGAGCTCAAAACGTCAAAGTACCTTAGCTAGAAGCCCAACTAAAGCAGAATTTAGGACTATATCATCTACTACAATAGAGGTTCAGTGGTTAATCTCACTGAACTTGGTCTTCGATCATCCACTATTCCTACCACTTATAGTGACAATTTAAGTGCTACAACCTACTCTGCAAACCCGATTTTTCATTCCCGCATGAACCATTTAGCCCTTGTCTTCCACTTTGTACATGAAAAGGTCCAAGTTGGTTCCTTGCGTGTCACACACATCTCATGTGACGACCAACTAGCTAATGTTTTAACCAATCCCTTATACCGACCCAGGTTCACCTTACTCAGCTCCAAGATCGGACTCCTCTCCAGATCGCCCGTCTTGAGGGGGAATGTTAGGCAATCCCACCCATTGCATGCCGCCAACTCTTTGTATTATACATGATTTTAAGTTGCTCCATGAATATATATCTCTTAGTTTAGTTAAATAATGTATTCCATAACCTGGAGAGAGTTTAAATATGTGGTTCGTCATTCCCGACACAATATTATTTTCAGGTTAATGATGGTAGGAGCACTCATTAAATTCCCGCCATGTGACAACTCTCCGACTCCACTCACACCCTCCATAAGCATAAAACTTCTTGTATTTCATCTCAAACATGTGCAAATCTTGTCTAAACCAACACCCATGCATGACGCCATCATTGATTACTCTTTACAGTTAGAGCATCCATGACGGGGCCTAAGCCTTAAGGTTTGCAGACACATGGCATACCACGGACGAAAGATGGTGTACATGCAATCGATGTGGAGGCAGTGATTGTGATGCAAGTCCGAACCTGCAACCCTGCAACGGAAGACAAATTGGACCCTCCACCAAAGGCCAAATTGATAAGAATTTTATCTTGAACATAGAAATTTAAGACAAGATATATGAGGCTTACTTGTTGATTTGTGGATTGAAATTAGAAAATTGAAGAAGCCATTCAAGATTGAAACTGAAATTGTGGGTTGAACACAATTTAGTGGTTGAAGGGTTATTTGTGTACTTTATAAAAATTGTTAAATAAGTTTAAAAAGCGTCCCCTCTTTTACTTTTTTAATTTATTTGTTATATAAATTAAACTACACGAGTAGCCATTTAATTATCAAATGAACTTTCATAAATTACATAAATAGTCTTTTAGTGTAAAGTTACCGAATTGCTCTTTTATTTAACAAACAAAAAAAAAGGAAAAAAAAAACAACAGAAGAATGAAGATAACACTAGAAATTGAAAGGGTTATAATATTTAGGGTTTTGATCAAATACAAATAAAATTAAGGTGTTAAACGTGAAAATCAAGTAGAGTAATTATATATACAAGTAGAGTAATTATGTAATTACTCTATGGTGTAATTACATAATTACTCTACTTGATTCTCACGTTTAGCACGTTAATTTCATTTGTACGTTAACCATCCCCATAATATTTAAATCTAAGAGTATTATATGTCAAAAGATTCTTTTTGGACTGAAAATATTAACAAATCAAACCAAAATACCAAAAACATGGTTGCATGCACTAAATGTTTGCTAACCACTTATTAGCAATTAAGAGCTAAAACAGTTTATGCAAAATAATAGTTTTAGGTCGTAATTTAAGTAAAAAAAAAAAACATTCAGACAAGTTCAGGGCAAGTCGGTTTCCAAATTAGGTGTGATTTGGTTTAGTTTTGGATTGAGGTATAACCAAAACTAAATCATAACTGTTGGTTAATAGTTTGGGTTCGTTTTATTGGTCAATTTGATTTCAGTTTTTTTTTTTTTTTTTTTTTTTTTTTTTGTTGTTGTTGTTTCGCGCCCCTATCAATGACATGGAGGTACATTATTGAGTCAACTTGATAAATATTATGGTTGCCCTTTAATAAGTCTATTTTTCACACTTCTTATCGTAGTATATCATGCCTCTAGGGTCTAATCATATATTTTTTTAATATCGTGAGCAGTGGTAGACGTACATCTAGAAGAAAAATTTCAGAAGTATCCTAAAAAAAAGGGTTTTGCATATCAAGAAAGGTTATATGAAAATGACGAATCTTAAAGTTTTTAGGTATACGATAGGTCGACAAATAAAGCTTTACTTAAAAAATGTGGTTATTGCGGGCACCCTAACCCCCACATAGATTCGTCACTGAACGTGAGTGCATTTTATCGAGCTTTGAAGGAGTGGAATATCAGACACCATGTCCATGCATATTTATTTTCTTTGTGGGCGCGATTTATTGGGCCAACAGGTTAATAGAAAAAAGTTGGATGGATGACAAATTGACAATTAGAGGTGCACAAAAAATCCGAACCCAGAACCGGACCCGAAATAAATACCCGGAACCGGTTTTTCTAATACCCGGGTTTTTTATACCCGAACCCGTACCTGACCCTACCCGTAGGGTACGGATAGGGTATGCATTTTGGCACTAAAACCCGAACCGAACCCGATTTGTACCCAGTAATACCCGAAAACCCGATTTGTACCCGGTAATACCCGAACCCGAAACCGGGTATTTCAAATACCCGATGTATACCCGAAAAATACCTTAAAAATACCCGAATAATACCCCTAAAAAGTGTAAACTTTTAAAAAAATCCAATCTATACAAAAAAAATACCGGAAAAAAACCCGTAAATAGGGTTTTCTCAATACCGATAATAGGGTATTCAAATACCCGGTTTTAGAATTCCCGGTGCTATACCCGACCCGAACCGATGCATAGGGTATGGTTTTTAGAGACAGTACCCTACCTGAACCCGACCCGATTACTACCACTACCCGATCATACGCGTACCCGGTCATACCCGAACCCGGTTCTATACCTGAACCCGGGTATTTTAAAAACGGAATTTGTGCACCTTTATTGACAATTGACAACCCTTCCTATTTCAAAAAGCCCAATCGGTTTTAGTTATTATGCGCTCTCTTTTACTTTAAAGCCCAATGGATTATCTTGTCGCTAACTAACTCGCTTTTTTATAATTGATGTTGTTTACACACGTGTTTCATGTATTAAATAAACATATATGTTAAAAAAAATTAATACAAAGAATCCTGTCTTACGCATTATTATTTTTAATTTAATAATAACACATGAATATTAAGCTTTAAAACTATAATTATTGTTTAAGTGTTTTCCGTTTTTTTAATTGACAACATTTATCATGATCGATTTTTCGAAAACCTAACACTATCTCATATAAGTAAAACAGTAAGAGCATAATTTAAAACTAAAACGTGACGATTTTATTAATCCAGCACACTCTTAAATCTTATATATTATCTTACTATAATGTTATACTCTTTTTTAAATGTAATAATTTATACGTGTAAGACTATTTATATGATAAATTCATGAAAGCTTTAACTTTAAGCTGAAATATGGTGTCAGATTGTCAGTATGAGTATCACAGTATAACTTCTACGAATATAAATTAATAAATTAGGTTATTAGAAACATGATAGTTTAGCCTATTATTTTTCATGATCATCCTTATTATTTCTTAAATATGGGTAGCATATATGACTTATTTGTTGTTTAACATATTGTTAGGTTATAATTAATATATCCATAAGGGTTAGGGTGTGCATGAAATCAAAAAAATCGATCCAAAGCCGAGAAACCCAAACCGAAAAAATCAGACCAAAACAAAAACCAACATTTTGTCTTATATGTGTTTTTACAAACTTATGGTTCGGTTTTAGTTTAGCATCCAACAATAACCAAAAACCGAATTGAAATTATAGATTTTCATTTTTTAATTTTTTAATTAACTTATCAGAATTTAATAAATATTTACTCAGGTATTTTAGCATGAATGTATATAATCAATTAGTTATTAATTGACAAAATAATTTAGGACCAAATCCATTATCTAGGACCTAGTAATTTCTTTTGATAAAAATTTTTTAATCTCAAGTAGCAAAACAGAAAACCAAAACCAAAACTAACAGCTTTCACAATTTCAAAAATCAAAGTTTTGGTTTGGCCCAAAACCGACTCAAACCAAACAGGAGTAGAGAAATTCCATATGATCTAGCATCACTTGCTAAGGAAATATCTCTACTTAAATATTGGTTACTAGATTTTAGGGGAAATATCTCTACTGAAATATTGGTTACTAGATTTTAGGTGTTTTGACAATGGATGACATGACAAAATTATACTTTTAAACGTGTTTGGGTGGAAACAATCCATAAAGAGTGACATTTATGGTATGCGAATAAGATGTTACCAATGGTATTAGAGTTACTCATCTTCCATTTTGATTACAATGGAGGGCAAATCTCATCGGCTACGGCGAGCATAGGGGGAGGCAAGGCAAATCATACTTCATTATAGTTAGTCATTCGGTGAAATATTTTGTTATAAGAAACACCTTGCCTCAAAAATCATCAACCCGTTTTCATAGCAATCTATTTAAAGGTGCTTGTGTGGGAGCAATCTATGATTAATTGGTATTTGGTAACCTTGTAGGAAGTAATCTACTCGACAACCAAAATCAAATCCAGAACCTTCTCGTAAAACAACATGATTAATATTGATTGGTATGGGTTGCCATATGTTACAGTATTATTACCACCATATAAAACTATGACTCATACTTGACTTGTCAAATTCAACGTTCACATGCATAAAAGTCTAGTAATCAAAATGAACAGGTAAATTATCATGAGCCTTCCATATAAGTTAACAACGACTATACGTCTTTATTTATGTTTGATTATTATTATCAAACACGTTTCATAGATAATGTTAGCTTTAAGGTTTGGGATCAAGATTCATGCATGTAAAGTTAGAAATGGTGTTGCATAGATGTTGACAAAGGTTAGGTACAAAGAAGACCTTAGATCGTTCCCATGTTTAGGAAGGTAGTTCGAATGTTCAGATGTGAACCACATGCGATGATTGTGGTCTATTTAGTTTGACAACTCTAAGTGGGGCCATAGCGGTCCATGTGAACGTACTCAAATGGAAGTAAGTGGACCTGGTCCTATATTAATTTGTACCCCTTGGTCATACTTATATGTCAATGGCCAATGGACTCACAAAGCTGACCCTCCACAGCATGTGGCGTGCTGACGTGTCAATTTTAACACTGATTAGTTTTTAAAATAATATAATTAGGAGTCATAAAATTAGATACGCATGTTACCTTTATTTATTCTAGACTTGACCTTATTTTGATGGTGATGGTTATTTATAATTTATTTGTTTAATTCTTTAATTTAATAAATTATGTATTTTTGTTAGACATTGACTATCCATTTGGGAAGTTTCGTTTCCCACCGTCGGTTTTGTGATCTCGTGGGGTTCTTGTATCTAAACTTTTTTACATATTCTTCATATTTTCTTCGTTTTTGTTTTTATTTCCTTTTGTTTTCATTTTGTTTGTTAAGTATCTAAAATGTTCCTTTGTAAGTAAAGATTTAGATGCGTTTGATTCACAATTATTTTTTTTTCTTTTTTGAGGAACCGAAATTTGTCAAAATAAATGGAATTTATAAAATATATTTGAATTTCAAAATTGTTAAATCATTTAAGAATTTGAAAGAATTTAAAAGGGATATTGGTTTTTAATACTTATAACTTTCACTCGTTGGATGATAACATTCCCAACTTTCGATTTGTTACCCACCACTCCCAACTTTCACCCTATTTTCTTGTACCACTCCCCATCTAACGAAACACTAACCTCGTTAGTGTTTTGGACAACAAATGTCATTAAAATTAGTTTAAGAGGTGAAAATAAAATTTATTTTGTTTAACATCAAAATTTGCCTTCACTCCACACTAACCAAATATAGCACCACCAGTACTCCATCACCGGCTTCAAGTATGCTAGCTCAGCCGCTCCTACAGCAACTCCGACACCATCTCCCTCATCAGAATCAATGTCTCCTTCATCACCCTCCGACTATTGAAGACGAAACCGAAGAGTCGCCACTAGAAGAAACCAAACCAGATCTGGGAACAGAAAAAACTCACCGACGACATGGCCGGATCCTGATCCGGCAACAGAAGCCCTATATGATCTGAATCAAAACCCGAAAACCCATATGTAGAATTTGAGCCTCCGACCGACGGTGTAGAAGCTCTTGTTCTGCATTTTATCATTTTTGTTACTGATAATCGAAGTGTCTTTTAAACCTTTGTCTTGATTCTGATGGTGATCTTTGTTCTTGGTCGATAAGTTCTTTCCCCACCAAGCAGCCATGTTTAACAACAGTTGAAAAAGAAATGAAAATTGGGATTATCATGACCTGAATTAGAAGAGTAGCCGGAGGATGATGAGATAGCTGCCGATTCTGGTGTGGGAGACAACGGAGGAGGAGCGGCTGTCAGAGACGTATTTGAAGCAGGTGGTGGAGTGGCGGTGCTGTGTCTAGTGTGTGGTGGAGGCAAATTTGGTTATATGTTAAAGAAAATAAATTTCTTTTTCACCCCCTAAACTAATTTGAATGACATTTGTTTTCCAAAACACTAACGAGGTTAGTGTTTCATTTGACGGGGAGTGGTACAAGAGAATATGATGAAAGTTGTGAGTGTTGGGTAATAAATCGAAAGTTGAGAGGTTATAATTCAACGGATGAAAGTTGAGAGTATTAAAAACCAATATCCCAATTTAAAACTGTATAAAAAGTTAGATAATATTATAATTTTAATTGACAAAAATTAATCATGTATAGATATATAAAACTTTAGCCACCTTAATCACCTTCTAAGGTCGTCGCTGTCGTCATCATCCATCGCACAGCTGCAACGAGCATCACCCTCCTCACCCATACAACTAGCCAACTAGGGATGAACAAATTCAGTACCTGTGTCGATTTGGTAACGCGGTACCGATTCGGTACCAAAGTTTTGAGTTTCGGTATTGGTACAGTACCGGTATCTCTCGAATTTTACCTTAAATACAGGTACCGTCCCGGTACCAAGAATTTGTGATTTTCGGGATGGGATTTTCGGTACCGGTACGATACCAATCTAATCCCTACGTACAACCAACCCCTTTCAAGACCACCACTGCCATCATGTGGGACGAGGGTGAAGGTTGCGGCGATGGGTCTGGTGGCCGAGGTGGTGAGTGATGATGGAGTCGGAGATTAAAATTCATTTGCTTAAATTTCTTAACAATTAAAAAAAATGTTAAATTATTTTACATGTATAAATTAAAATTTAGAATGAATTTATTTCAATGTCATTATTAACCGAATGTATTATTCTTCGAACTCAATTCCAATTCTAACACTCATATTACGTTAGGAATATAATTTAAATAATGACGAGTTAAATTTCTTGACAATTAAAAAAATGTTGAATCATTTTACATGTAGAAATTTGAATGGATTTATTTCAATATCATCATTAACCGAATGCATTATTCTTTGAAATCAAATTCCAATTCTAACACTCAAAATACGTTAGGAATAAAATACAGATTATAACGAAAATAAAAAAAAATTGATATGACCAAGGGTTTAACAAAACTGAAACACCTTAAGGCCGTAAAGACAAAAGGCAAGTAGTATAAATTGGTGATCATCTTTGCACGATATTTTAATAGTCGACTACAATTCCCAAATAATTAATGAATGAGTAATGGTCCCGTACGCTAGTCCATTTCTTAAGCTCAAAACTAGTACGTGGGGTATGAAAATGAACTGAAAACAACTGAACCAAAATAAAATCAATAGTCGAGACAAGTAGAACCAAGGCTTGAAGCAAATGATGTTATGATGCTATTTAAATCTTAAATGGACCAGCGAATTAGGCTCTATCATAATTTTGTTTTTGTCTCTCGAGTGTTTCTTGATACCTACATTTATTTCATCTAAAAATGAGTTCAAATTAGTATAGCCTTACTTTTTATGTAAAACTGGACAAACCAATAGACTCGTGGGTTTTTTTTAAATATTTATAAATAAATAAAAATAGAAATCTATTATTTAAAAAAAAAAAGAAAATGGGAAAATGAGGGGCGGAGAAAGTGGAAACATGTGGTGACAGTAAAGAGTAAAGAGACCCGAAAACGTGATTTCGGTAGCTTGTCGTCATGTCGTGGTAAAATGGTCGTATGTCAAAGATATGTAACACATTTTCTGGGGATTGCTTCTTTCTTTCCTTATGGGTTTCCTCAAGGTTATTAAGATTTGATCAATCAAATTGGAAAAAGAATCCATAGTTATATATTTTGTAGTTATTTATAGCTATTTTTTTATTCTAATTTGCAACATATGTTAAAAAAAATAAAAATTAGAAGCATTGGATACAACCATCCATTAAGCATGTACATAGCATGTTCGTGTTTGTTTGTCTAACAAGACAAACGATAAAATGTACACGGTTTTCTTGTTTGTGTTTTTTCGTTAAGAAAATAAATGTGTCCATGTTCATTTGTTAACAATAGAAACGAACGGTTCACGTAGATAAACGAACGAACATAACTCTATATAGATGATCGAACATAACTTAGTTGGAAACTAGTTAAAAGTAAATGTGAAAAACTATGTGTTGCGCCTAATGTGAATATATCTGTTGGGCAATAATATTTAAATGAACATATTCATGAACATAAACTAGCGAACATAAATGAATCATGAACGTAAATGCACAAACATAATTGCATTTAAATGAACGAACGTTGACAAAGAAAAATAAATGAACGAGACCTATGTTCATGTTCGTCCGTTTAACCAAATGAACACGAAATTTGTTCATATTCGTTCACTTATTTAATAAACAAACTTTCCTCCGAATGGTTCACTGAACGTTCAGCTCGTTTACAAACCTACCTATCAGTCAGTTCATTAACGGAATTCAATTTCAATGTTCGGAATAGTTTTTATTAAAGAAAACAAGGAACATGCGTAGTTGTGAAGGTTTGTAATTTTGGTTGGCAACTTATCCGTGTAATCTTTCTATAAATGCACATGCATGCTTAGCTTCTACATGACATCCTATCAAGTATCAATATCGCCACAAATCTTTTGCCTTTTCATTTTTACCCAATTGACTTTGGTTACACTCAACCCCAATTCTAACTATATTCCTATCAACATGCATACTTTGTTTATGAAATTCGACAAGTTTGTATATATAAATCACGTTAGTGAGTCGATGAGAAATAATGATGCTGATTGATGAAAAATAAGAATATACCAATGGGATTTAACTAAAGTATGGGGTGGGCATAGAAGGAAAAGATCGAGCGAGACTTGTTTAGATAGCAACGTTTAAACTACTTATTTATAAGATGATTATATACCCCGTGTTATTAGTGAATAGGTTTTCTTAAATTTTAGATTGTTTAAAGATGTTAATGAACGTAATAATATATAGTAAATGTCATAAGTAAAGAGTTTAAGCGCTAGAGATGACACACCAATTTATAGTAGTTCAGGTGAATATTAATTAATCCATCTAGTCATCTCCCTCTGACCAAGAGCTTCTTCATTAGTCGTTAAGTTTTCTTAAATGATAGAGATCACCAAATACAACGTCTCACTAAGTAAATGTAGTGAGCACCTTCTTATACACATTATGTCAAGATAATATGTCTTTACAAGTATTCAAACATTCAATATGTCAAGATAGTGAATTCACCGAAACACTATATAAAGATAGTGTATCCTCACAACAATTACAACACTATTGTCCCCAACCCCAATGTAATAATAACATATATCAAAATAGTGTTCTTCTCTCAGATAATCAACACAATGATGAATAAATTCTTAACAAATCACTAAAACAAGCTTTAGTGACGTCCTCCCAATAATACAAGATTAAACAAATTTTGTTGTAGAACGTGCTCCTTTTTTATCTTGTTCTCTTCTTTAATTTTATGCTTGAGTAATGTTAGAATCGACATAGATATTTGAACTAGTGAAACACTTGGTGTACTGGTTATGTCTCTCGTTTTAAGAAAAACGTTTAGTAGAGAGAATAAGGAAGCATAACGTAGATGGATTAGATAACAGAGACTTGAAATTCTATAAATACGAATTTTCCTTTATTACCCTTAAATTCGTTACATTGGCTAAACATCTTGTTTCTTGAGTTGTCACACAATCTACACATAATTAGTTTTTAATCAAATACTATTTAGAGATCGAAAATCTATCCACCTCTAGTTTCTATAATACCAATAGAGGCATTGGGATAGTTTTTAAAATAGACTTTGGTAGGTAGTGCGGTAATCTTAATATTATCGTACAATACAACACGGATATAATTGGGTTTGAGTTACATAATATAACACATTTATTATACGGGTCAGACGAACTCAACCCGTTTAGTAAATAAGTTGTTTCATTCACCCATTAAGTTTTAAGGGTTTTATTTTACAGTTTCTATCCAGATTTTACATATGGGTTGGGTTAGGTCAAATGGGTCATCAGTCAAAATAGGTTATGGGTTGAAACGGGTAAGGTTCAGAATGGTTATGATCACAACGAGTCAATTAAAAAAAGAGTTATTTTGATTTGGGTCGGAACATGTTAGGTTCGAAACAGGTCATGATTTCCGTTTTTTTTTTTTTGCTTTTATGTAAACGGATTTAACAATCATTTGTAATTGTGAACGACCTGTGGCAACGCATCCGACACTATCAATCATGCCACTCTAAAACGTGTCACTGTGGTGGCAACGACCTGTTGTGGACCCGCTATCCTTTTCAAGGTGGTGACCGAGAGGCTCGACCAATTTTTTTTGGTGTGTGTGTGCAACTGTCTGTGTGTGTGTGTGGGTGGCTGGGGGGGGGGGGGTTCCAGCTATAATATACATCCATTAACTTGATCTCAACCATCTAAAAGTCATAAATTATTTTCTCCCTTTTCATGATAATGACCTTGTTGGAAGTTTTAAGTGTATGAATGAAGGAAGTGGTAAATGTTTGTTCACATCGGATTGAGAACAAAATAATGAATGGTATATAAGGTAGAGCCCTTACACACATTTGAATTCTTTGTGACATGTTTACCACAATGTAACAACGTGAAAATTTCGAGTTCAAAGTATCAACTTTGCAAAGTCTAAGGACTAAAATTGTCAAATTCCAAACCGCAGGGTTTAAATTGAAAATTCTGATTTCCTGACCCATCGCGATGAGGTACCTGACACGTGTGCCACGTGTTGCCACGTGGAGCGGTGCCTGCCACGTATCGACACGTGGCAGGTCTATGCTGTGAGTCAGCAGACCTATATCGCGATACGCGATAGGTCTGCCCAGGAACCCATCGCGTATCGCGATGGGGACCAATTTCAAGTCTATAAATAGCAAGGTCCGTGCATTCTTGGCATCCCACAACTCAGCTCTCACTCCTCTCTCTAACATCTACATCCCGACAATCGTATACTCGATCCACCTCGATAAACGTACCATATTTCATCGTAAAGCGTGTCCCAAACCTTCATTTGTGTACCGACGTTTCCTTGAAGTTTCTGCCACCCTCCACCCACATACCAAGAAGGTGTTGTTATAATGGCAATGAATCTCGATAAGCGTGTTGTCGAGAGTTGAAGTTTGGCGTTATCGGTTGACGACCAAAGAGATCAAGCGGTGTTGGAGTGCTACTCGAGTCCCTAGAGCTTCTATACGCCACTAAGGTTAGGCGTAATGATGAATTCAATATAATTCAATATTATATTAAGGGCTTAAGCCTTAAGTCGAGGTTATACTCGATACCTCGATAAAAGAATGGAAATATAAACATAACAAAGAAATGAATAAAAGATTGTATATTGTATATTGTGATTACATATATATGTGTGTAAGTATATATGTAAATATTCTTTGTTATGAAATATTATTTAATGAATAAAGAGTATTCTTAAATAATAAAAGAAAATGATTACGTTTCTTGGAGAAGAAGAAACGTCGGGTTTTTAATATAAACTAAAGGTTTATAATTTACTTTTAAACTAAAGGTTTTCAAGTAAATAAGAATTGAACTAAAGGTTCAATCGAGGATTGAGATATAAGACTAAAGGTCTTAAGCCGGATCGTGTATCCGACTAACAAATATTTATACTCGTAGTGCGAGATAAAGAAAGGGAAAGACCCTTGGACGGTGAGTGAAGCCGATCCTAAATCGAGAAGGTGAATACGCCCCCAAACTTTTATACTTGTTTTAAAATGAGTCAAACTTGTTATATGAAATTGTTTACAAGGAACTATGTGTTCCTAAAACCGTTATAAATAAAGGGTATGAACCTAGCCCTCATGTTGTGGTATACGTATGTCTGGATCCTTACATAGGTGGTAATATGCGATGAATGGGCATGATCGCACCACCCATGGTCGTAGGATGCTCTCCTGCAGGGAGTACGACCGTTGTGTATATTTACGGGTACTTAACTAAGTCAAACGCTGCAGTGTTTGCTGAGGTGACCTAGCGTAGAGGCTCATATTTATAATGTGTTATTTGACTTTGTTATTCCTAAGCCACGTTGGGCCGAGGCAGGCGTAGTCTCGAGGGGTAATAAAGTAAAAAGAAATATTTTTGCGTCAGCATGTTCACCAGCATTCGTTGTTGACGTATTTTCTTACATTTTTGCAGGTGAACAAAGTTAGAGCTTGGAATGACGAAGTACTATGATATCTGATGGCTCGGAATTATTTCATATAAACTTAATGTGGTGGTTTGTAAACATAAATAAGTAATTTTTTGTTAACAACTTTAAACGGGTATTTTATAATTCCCGTCTTTTGATTCTATATATAAATTACACTTTTGATCCTTAAAGTTTTATAAAGTCTTCCGCAAAATAACGCAACTCTGAATTATTTGCAAACACAATACCAACTTATGGGTCACGCTCCTAGCCCTAAGATGGGGGTGGACAGGTTGGTATCAGAGCCATCGATCTTAGCGAATTGGGTATCATAAAACAATACCTAAGCTTCGATCCAAGTATAGGAATTAATTGATTATTTGCTTTAAGGATAAGATAGGTTGGTAACATTTCTATCCCTCTCTACATTCTAAACCACCTAAATTGTTAGATTCATTCAAAGCTATTATGAAGAATTTTATTCGCAAGGCCAAGGAAGCCGGTATAGCTGAACCTTACCCCGAAGACAACATGAGCGATGGATATTATGAGGCATACTTCAACCAAGATGTGGAACACGATTTCACTAAACCGGTGTATTACCCCGGAAGTAGGCATTACCCGATAGAAGTACCCGATAGTCCACCAAAGCCAAATGTTGAGCCACCGAGACACTCCAGCTATCACCCACCAACCATGCCGATGTATCAACCATCACAAGAACCACAAAACTATCCTACTGGATATTTCCCAAATGCACACCCATCCTATGCCTTTCTTTCAAACCGAGCAGTAAAGGAAGAACCACAAAGCCCATCCTCCGACTGGATGCAGTGTCATTCCGACCCATGTCGATGGTTTACTGGAAGCTCCACCATGAACGAAGTTAACTCGCAACCCAACAATATCGAAGGGCCATCCCGCAAGCCCAAAATGAGGGTAATGATGCCCTACGAAAGTTTCAAGATGCCCCCAATAGAGAACGAAACTGCACAACCAATGGAGGAAGATGAACCAGAGGAAGATGAACCAGAGGAAGAAGAACCAAATGAAGAGGAGGATCTAGATGAAGAAGAATATCCCAAAGAAGATGAGGACCCTGTGGAGGAGTCCGAGGAAGAAATGGAAGAAGAGCACCCTGAGAATTCTAACGAGATGTCAAGCTCAATAAATGGATCACTCACTTCCCGAAATCCAAGCTACGGTTCCGTCGATCCGTATGTTCAATATTTGGAACAACTAAGGAACCAAGCTTCGTCAATCTTCCCGCCATTTCAAGGGAGAATTCCTTCAATTCAAGAACAAGCCGATGAAATTCGCGAGCAAAATCAAGCCGCCAAGACATACCTCTACCTTGCATCCAGTGGCGGATCCAGAAAATTTAGCCAGTGGGTGCAAAAAAAAGTTCAACCTAGAACTCATCAATTCAAACTAAAACAAGTCAAACCAAAACGGGTCGGGTCAAACTGAAACGGGTCGAGTAAAAAATTTACATTAAACAAACTACGTGTAAAAAATGTAAACAATAAATTTCATTAAAGATAAACAAAATACATATTACAATTGACCTCTACGTGATTTCATCATTTGAAAACGGTCAATTACAGCTTCATTCGTAACACTTAAAAGTGCTTCTTTTTCAACACTACAAATTACACAAGCATTCAAAAAATCTTCACCAATTCGATTACGTAAATTTGTCTTTATGATCTTCATTGCCGAAAAACATCTCTCAACCGTTGCGGTCGCAATAGGCAAAACTAATGTTAGCTTTAATAATCGATAAACCAAATGAAAATAGATATGTTTCCTTGTTTCCGCCATAACTCTAGCAAGATTCGCAATACCTTTCAGGTTAGCAAATCTTTCATCTTTTCGCACACTATCAATGTACAAGCCAAGTTGAGATGCAAGAACAATTTTGTCCCCATTATTAAAATCATATGGATAAAACTCACACAATCTCATTAACTTTGATGCATCAAACTTGGAAAATGAATCATACGTATTGAAAGCCAACTTGTTTGGAAGTAAATCCGTGTTAATCTCATTAAAGCGATCACCAAATTCTTGAATTTCCATATCGACAACACTGTTGAAACAATCAAAATTATAATAATGTTGATTGGTGATTGTGTACCTTTGTCTTTTGGGTCTATAACCAGTGTCATCAAAATAGTTTTCTGCCATGCTCAAAATTTGAATACCATGTTTTCCACAAATTGAATGTACTTTCTCTAAAAGTTGATCAAATCCATTTTCTCTATATTCGTGCAACTGTCCTTTATCGTTTCCACCAATGAAACAGCTTCCAAAATATCTTGTTCTCTTCTTTGTAGAGCTCGTGATAATACATCAGTGAGCCCTAAAATGTGTAACATCAATTGCAAATAAAAAACAAATTCAAATGAGTTTAAATAGGCTAACATCTTGATTGCTTGATTTTGAGAAGAAGGATTACTACATTCATCTCTAACACATATAAGCACTCTAATAATTGAGGAAAACATATCAACCAAACGTATAAGTGTCTTGTAATGAGAATTCCATCTTGTATCTCCAGGTCGTATAAAAGAAAGCTCTTGGTTTAACCTACTTCCTGTTTCAAGTATACCACTACCAATTTCTTTTTCCACTCTCTCCTTCTCGTTTTCTCGAAGCATATATGTTCTCTTACAAGAAGAGCAAACCACGTTCATCAGAATGCTTAAATTGTCAAAAAAGTTCACAACACCTAGATGTTTTTTTGCATCTGTCACAACTACTAACTGAAGTTGGTGAGCAAAACAATGCACATAATATGCCGACTTATTTTCTTCTAAGATTTTTGCTTTAAAACCATTAAACTCACCACGCATATTGCTTGTGCCGTCATATCCTTGGCCTCTTAGCCTTATAAAACTCAATCCGTATGTAGCAAAAAAGCAGTCGATGGCAGACTTGAGAGCCAAAGAAGATGTCTCCATCACATGAACAAGACCAACAAATCGCTCTATAACAAGTCCGCGTTTATCAACGTATCGTAATACAATTGCCATTTGTTGTTTTTTTGACACATCACTAGACGCATCAACTAGCAAAGCAAACACATCATCACCAATGTCTTTGAAAATAGAATTTAGAACCTCTTCCTCAAAACAATCAGCAACATCTTTTTGAATAGTTGGAGACAAGTACTGATTATTACCTGTGGGTTTTGGCAATTCTCGAAGTTCCTTATTGTCACACCCTCAAAATCCACTAACGGAGTTTTACCGTCAGAGGGTGTGAACTGGCAGGATCGGAATCATCAGTTATAATCAAACCATAAAATAAAGTTTCAAAACCATGAAAACGTTTACGAGTAATTAAATGCGGAAGCGTAAAAACCTTTAATCAAAAGTTGCGTCACGCAGGACGACTTAAAACCAAAGATAATCGTTAAAAATAAGTTTGCAGGACAAAAGCGTTTTCAATCAATGCATGTTCCTAAACCGCGCGCCCGCCTCGGCTACCTGAGAATAACATACTAAAAGTGTCAACACAAGGTTGGTGAGTTCACAAGTTATATAAAATAAATCGTTTAGCGTTTGCGTTCAGCGTTTTACGTTAAGCGTTTTGCGTAACCACGTTACGGCGTTTTGCGTTAAGCGTTTTGCATTACCAGATAGTGTTATGTCAAATTATATATCAATAGGTAGCTGGTCTATACAACAAGTATTACTAAGTGTTCGACACCGAAGCTGACTCGTTTAGTAAGTGCCTTGTCACCAGGTCCTCCAGACCATGGTACGTGTTAGCCAAAATTACACCCGCTCGACCTCCAGTCGAGTTTAGCGTTGGGTGGGGTTTGGCAAACCCAGTAGTACTACTCAACAGTGACTCGCTATTCTAAATATTAACCGGTTCGATGTGTTGGACTTCAAATATTTCGTTTGCCACTTAGCCTTTACAAGTGATATATAATTTATAACAAAATCTTAAATGCGTTGTGGAGTATGTTATCTCCCCCAAGTGAAAAACGTTTGAAAACAGTTTAAAGAGGGGAAAGTGAAACTCACTGTTTGCGAAGAATTTCCCAAAATAAATCACCAAGATGCGCGTCACCGAAAAACTCTCTCTAACGTTCAAAAACAACAAAGAGATTTTTCTAAGTGTCGGAATATTATCGAGTCTCTAGACCCGGCACATAATACCTATGCACATAACATGTTTCGTGTTTCGTTCGTGAATCGTGTGTCTTTAACAAGTGTTTTTGTGACACATCACATGTGTAAGCAATCATATACGTGTCATGTATTCATAACGTACATTACTAGCAATTTTTCCCGTAAGTGCATTTTGGTCAACAAATAACAATTAACTAGTCATTATTCCCCATAAGGGCATTTTGGTCAAATTATGACAATCAATTAGCAGTTATTCCCCGCAAGGGCATTTTAGTCAAAACACGACAATTATCTTGCAATCATTCCCCTCAAGGGCAATTTGGTCAAAACACGATAATAAATTAGCAAGTTTCATATTTCATGCATTTTCACAAAACTCAGCAGCTAGTTTCACCGAGACAGAAATCCTACTAGAAAGATTGTACTACTTCACCGATCATAGCATCTAAATTAATTTACCAAAAATCATCACAGAAGCACATATATCTTAGGTTTCCAGAACATATTTTATTACATTTTTATTCCTCATAGTTTTCTCACAATCATCAAATCATTACAGCAAACTCATATCAGTCAGATTCATGCACAACAGAATGTTATTTGCAATTCCCGTTAAACGAAAAATCCAATAAATGCAAGACCACTTGGGTTTGGTTCCTAACTCAATGAGTCAACTTCCAGAAGTGGAACCAACCCAATTGGTCTCGTAGTTCATGAGATATAACATTTACAACATAACCTAACAGCAGGTCTAACAGCTCAGCTTTGCACAACGTTTTTGTAAAATCATAAAAGTTAACTTCTACTTGTCCAAAAATTACAAACTTATACTTTATAGAAACTAGACTCAACCTAGTTTACTGCAGTACCCACAATCTCAACCAACTTTCACGTTTACACTTCGTTACAGTCACTTAAACATCGTATACACATTCTGTCCAGAATCTGTTTGCATCCAAACTCAACATAATAACAATCTATGAACTATCATGCATCCATATAACCCTCTAGACCCATAATCACCATCCATGCACATCAATTTCACATTACATACAAGATTAGGGTTTGTGTTTGAACTCAAATCAAAGACACAACAATCACCATACAACAAGATTCAATCTAGTTATCAAATCATCATCCAAATAACAACAATCATGTTAGCTATGTACATACTCAAAATCGGCAGCCTAGGGTTTGTTATTAACCCAACAAACATCAAAATCAATCAACAAGAATGTAAAGGATGATCAATTATACCTTCCTAGCACCTAGTTCTTCAATCAAACACTTGATTTGAGGGTTGTATGTGTGTATAAGATGGACGGCAGCCAAGGAGCAAGGGGATGAGAGCTCCGATCGGGGTTTTTGGGTTTAGAATAATAATAAGTTAGGGTTAAGTAAAGGATCTATTTATAAACAAACAAGTTACACTCAAGTCCCTCTACTTTCAAGTGTTGTTTTTCTAACTTAACTAACTTAGTTCTTGTTTCTTGTCTAGCATTACACACCATATAATCAAGTAACACATATGTTAACACATAATTATCCCATAATTATTATGTTGACGTTTTTCGTTTATTCCTCAATCGTTTGCGTCAACTCGTTTGCGTTTCGGTACAAATCCCGAAAGACTACACATGTAGTAAGTGTTAAGCGTCATTTAAACCCTAGTTTAAATGTAATGAAGTGTGCGTTATAGATTTAGTGATCTTAAGTTTGAATTGACGGAGTTGAGTTAACGGAGTTAACCTGAAATTGACGATTGTCACATCATTCCCATGTTAAAGAATTTTCGTCCCGAAAGTTTGAGTCAAGTCGTGATGAGAGTCTGAAAGAGTAAGAAAAAAAATTTCAGTTTGTCATATCATCCCCTAGTAGAAAGAAATTTCTTCCCGAAATTTAATTCATACCTCCGGTGATGTCTGACGGTTTTCCGAGTTTCGCGGTTTTCTGTGTTTGGTTAGCCCTTCAAAAAGGTGAGGATACTTTTTCATCATTTGATCCTCGCGTTCCCACGTGAACTCCGGTCCACGTCTCGAGTTTCAACGAACCTTAACGATTGGAATTTTGCTGTGTTTGAGCATTTTGGTTTCCCAATCCAAAACCTCGACTGGTTCCTCAATGAAACGTAACTGTTCATCAACTTGAAGTTCCTCCAAAGGGACTACTTGGGTTTCATCAGATAGGCATTTCTTCAAATTTGATACGTGGAATACATCGTGTACGCCACTGAGTTCTGTTGGTAGGTCCAGTCGGTACGCCACCGGACCAATGCGCTCAGTTATCCGGTACGGACCAACATACCGTGGGTTGAGTTTGTTTCGCTTCCCAAAGCGAACCACGCCTTTCCAAGGTGAGACTTTGAGTAACACCCGATCGTTCACTTGAAATTCGAGAGGTTTTCGGCGCTTGTCTGCGTAACTCTTTTGGCGATCTCGTGCTGCTGCCATGCGATTTCGGATTTGAACAATCTTTTCCGAAGTTTCGAGTACCAGTTCCGGACCAGTGATTTGGCTGTCACCCACCTCTGCCCAGCAGAGTGGTGATCGACACTTCCGTCCGTACAGCGCTTCAAACGGCGCTGCCTTAATACTTGCGTGGTAGCTGTTATTGTACGAAAACTCTAACAAGGGCAAGTGGGGTTCCCAACTTTTTCCGAAATCCAAAACGCATGCACGCAACATATCCTCCAGGGTCTGAATAGTCCGTTCACTTTGCCCATCCGTCTGAGGATGGTATGCTGTACTCATATCGAGACGGGTGCCTAGTGCGCTTTGCAGCGACTTCCAAAAGTGCGAAGTGAAACGAGAATCTCGATCAGAAATGATTGAGACAGGCACTCCGTGTCTAGACACTACTTCCTTCATGTAAACACGAGTCAGTCTTTCCATTTTGTCCGTTTCTTTAATTGCTAGGAAGTGTGCCGATTTAGTCAACCGGTCAACGATCACCCAAATGGTATCGCATCCCGTCGGTGTCTTAGGTAAACCCGTAATAAAATCCATTGAGATGTGTTCCCATTTCCACATTGGGAGTTCCGGTTGTTGCAGTAGACCAGATGGTTTCTGGTATTCTATCTTGACTCTGGCACAAGTCAAGCATTTGCTCACGTAGGTGGCAATGTCGGCTTTCATGTTCGGCCACCAGTAAAGTGCCCTTAAATCATGATACATTTTATCTGAGCCAGGGTGGATAGAATATCGGGACTTGTGAGCTTCGTCCATCACTAGAGTTCTCAACTCTCCGTATCGTGGAACCCAAATCCGGTTCTCAAAATATCGGACCCCGTCCGATCTGGTTTCAAGTTGCTTGTTCATGCCCCGCATGAGTTCCGATGGAAGATTATCATCTTTCAAAGCTTCAAGTTGCGCATCGCGAATCTGATCGGGTAAGATGGCATGAATCGTGAGTTGCAATGCTCTCACCCGTATGGGTTTATCTGTTTCTTTTCTGCTGAGGGCGTCGGCCACCACATTGCCTTGCCAGGGTGGTACTTGATGGCACATTCATAATCTTTGAGCAGCTCGACCCAACGACGCTGTCGCATGTTCAGCTCCTTCTGATCGTAGATATGTTGGAGACTCTTGTGGTCGGTGTAAATGGTAAACTTGGTACCGTACAAGTAATGCCTCCATATCTTAAGAGCAAACACCACAGCTCCGAGTTCCAAATCGTGTGTCGTGTAGTTCTTCTCGTGAACCCGTAGTTGTCGAGAGGCGTAGGCTATAACCTTCTCGAGTTGCATCAGCACACAACCGAGACCTTGTATAGATGCGTCACAGTGTACCTCAAAATTTTCCGTTCCCTCGGGGAGGGCTAAAATAGGGGCGCTACAAAGCTTGGTTTTCAACAGTTGAAAAGCGGATTCTTGCGCGTCACCCCAATTGTACTTAGTGTCCTTGTGAGTCAAAGCGGTGAGGGGTTGAGCAATCTTTGAAAATCCCTCGATGAAACGCCGGTAGTAGCCGGCCAGTCCTAGAAATTGTTGCACCTCGGTAAGAGTCTTAGGTGCTTCCCAGTTTTTGATGGCCTCTACCTTACCGGGATCGACATGGATACCATTCTCGTTGATCACATGTCCTAAAAAGTGAACCTCGCGAAGCCAAAATTCACATTTCGAGAGATTAGCATACAGTTGTTCCTTCTTCAATAGTTCCAGAATTACCCTTAAGTGATCTTCGTGGTCAGTCTCGTTCTTGGAGTAGACGAGAATATCATCGATGAAAACAATCACAAACTTGTCGAGGTACGCCTTGCATACTCGATTCATGAGATCCATAAATACGGCTGGTGCGTTGGTTAGGCCAAAAGGCATAACCGAAAACTCGTAGTGACCATACCGTGTTCTGAAAGCCGTCTTTGAGATATCTTCTTCGCGCACTCTCAGCTGGTGGTAACCGGATCGCAGATCGATCTTCGAGTAGTAACTCGATCCTTGAAGCTGGTCAAACAAATCATCAATTCGGGGTAAAGGATAACGGTTCTTGACCGTCACCTTGTTCAATTCCCGGTAGTCGATGCACATTCGGAAAGTCCCGTCTTTCTTTCGGACAAACAAGACAGGGGCTCCCCACGGCGATGAGCTAGGTCGGATAAAACCCTTATCCAACAAATCTTGCAACTGAGTGGACAACTCCTGAAGTTCCGCCGGTGCGAGCCGATACGGGGCTCGTGCTATGGGTGCTGCACCGGGTGTCAACTCGATTTGGAATTCGACTTGACGAATAGGAGGGAGTCCGGGCACATCCTCCGGGAAAACTTCCGGGAAGTCTCGCACAACAGGTATATCTTCAATTCGTTTCTCCTCCGCGGGTTTCTCAACAATCTGCGCCAAAATTGCTGGATGACCCTTTCGTAGATACTTCTGCGCCTTCATAAGGGTAATGACGCTGGTGGTCATGCCGCTTCTCTCACCTCGGACCGAAATGATCTCGCCGGAAGGGGTGGTAATGTGTACTATCTTATCGTGGCATATAATCTCCGCTCGGTTCTCGGATAACCAGTCCATGCCGACAACGACATCGAAACTACTAAGCGTAAAAGGAATAAGGTCGATATCAAAGACATGACCTGACAGTTTCAACTTACATCCCGCAAGTACATGAGTCGTTACTATAGTCTTACCGTCAGCTAATTCAACAGAAAACTTAGCATCTAACGGAGTTGGAGTTAAGTCTAAGAGTTGACTAAAGGCTTTCGACACAAAACTCCTATCAGCTCCAGTGTCAAACAATACAGAAGCAAAACAATCGTTTACAGGGAACTTACCAGTCACCACGTGCGGATCATTGCGGGCTTGACCCGACCCAATCACAAAAGCTCTTCCCTTGCCATTGCTTCCACCATTACTGCCACTTCCATTACCCCCATTGTTGTCATTTTGTTTCAGCTTGGGGCAATCTTTTCTGAAATGACCTTCCTGCCCACATTCAAAGCATCCTTTCGTCGTCATAGGTGGCTTAGGAGCACCCTTTGCCGCAAGGTCTCCTCTACATTCCTTCGCTTGGTGACCCATCTTTCCGCATCTCTGACACTTGGCACGGTCACACTGGCCAACATGATGATAGTTGCACCTGTTGCACTTTGGATATTTCCCAGCATATCCATTCGAAACCTGCCCGCTACCGTTGTTGTTGTTGTTGTTGTGATTCTGAGTGTTAAAGCTCCGAGTGAATTCGGGCTTACGGTAGTGTTGTTGCGGTGGGAGGTTCGAGGATGAAGATCTGGTGTTATCAAACTTCCTCTTCCCGCTGTTCGGGTTGCTGTTGCTGTTATTGTCGTTACTCTGGTTGTCACGGGCTTTAACGGTCGAACCCCTAGGTGGTAACGCACCTTGGGTCACAGCCTGATCCGTCAGTTTGTGAGCTAAACGGATCGCTTGTTGGATCGTGGCTGGTCTGGAAGACGTCACCATGCCCTGAATCTGCGGTGCTAATCCATCAATGTACATTTCTATCCTCTTGCTCGGCGGATCCACCATCCGCGAACACATCACAGCCAACTCGTGCGAACAGGTAGTGTAGGCTTCGATTTCCGAACCCACCATCTTCAGCGACCAAAATTCTGATTCTAACTTCGAAATCTCTTCTCTCGGACAATACTCCTCTCGCATCATGTTTTTGAACTCCTCCCAGTTCATCACGTTAGCCAGTTCCAACCCAAGGATCTGGACGTTTGAATTCCACCAAGTGAGAGCGGAATCCTCAAGTGTCCCAGCAGCAAATTTGACCCTACTGGCAGGGGGACAATTACACATCTCAAAGGCCGACTCGGCCTTCTCAGCCCAACGCAGGAAGCCTATAGCTCCCTCAGTGCCCTTAAACGTACTGGGCTTGCAGTCAAGGTAGTTCTTGAAGGTACACGTTCCACTCGGACCTCCAGCTTGATTCTGAACGTGTGCGGCTAAAGCGGCCGCAACATGGTCGTTCAGCAGAGTTTGGAGTTCAGCTGCAGTCAAGCTGATGTTACCACGTCCTCGTCCAGCGTTTCTTCCAGCCATTTCCTAGAATCACAGTATAAAATGTTAGACATGAATTTTTCTTTCATATATAACACACCATACATGTAATAAAAAGATAGGTAAGAAAGAAATAAGAAACAACATCACATCACAACCACATATTAGTCTAAATAAAAGTTCATGATTAAAACCATTGTATTCGCTACAAAGTATTTCCAATCAATCCTTAAAAATCATAGAAAAATAATAGTTCGGATGGAGATAACCCCTCCATCTAAGTGTCATCATTACTAGATGTCGTCATCTGAGGACACCTCTGAGTGTGCCTCCTCCTCAGCCGGTTCTTCCTCCGGTTCTTCTTCGGGTTCCTCCTCGGGATCTTCCTCGGGATCTTCCTCAGGCTCCTCTTCGGGATCTTCTTCAGCTTCAGGCTCTGCCCCAGGCTCGGCCTCAGGTTCGGCTGCGTTCTGAGCAAGTTACATTTGTAAGACATCGCAACGCTCTAGAGCTATCTCGGTTCGGGTCCTTGCTTCTTGGAGTTGCTCTTTCAAGTCTATCATCTCAGCTTGCATCTTCATCATAACCTTCATCTGTTGATCACTAGTCTCTTGCATATCTTTCATTGCCGCTGCCATGCGGGCAATCTCCTCCTTAGTCTCGGTTCCGTCTTTTAACATTCTGGAAACGTTCTCCCTCGTATAGCGCATGTAACCCACGTCACGCTCCAAGCATGAGACAACAGCTGCGAGAACTCTCTCTACAGGTTCGGTTATGGGTGTAGGGTGTTGGGATAAGCAGGGTGGTTCGGGTGAGGCAACGGGGGAACTTGTTCGCGATAGACCATACGTCTGATCATGTTAGGGTACCAATCCCAACTAACGTCGTTTTCATAAATGCCTCCGGATAGGCGGTACCTCTTCGGTGCGGAAGCTTCGAGTTCCGGGACTACGCGGGGTGGCGAGGCGGTAGGTAACTGCGATTCCTTCCCGTGAGTATGCGTCATCGAATCAGATGATGATGAGGGTGGCGTCGACATTCCTACAGGTAGCCGTGTATGCGCGCGTATGAGTGAAAGAGGTAAAGAGATAAGATTACAAGACTACACAAACCTATGCAGTGCGTATCATTATAACTAATTGGTCGTCGCGGTTATAGTCTAGTATGCATGCAGCTTCTAGTTCGCTATAACCAATGGCTCTGATACCAATCTGTCACACCCTCAAAATCCACTAACGGAGTTTTACCGTCAGAGGGTGTGAACTGGCAGGATCGGAATCATCAGTTATAATCAAACCATAAAATAAAGTTTCAAAACCAAGAAAACGTTTACGAGTAATTAAATGAGGAAGCGTAAAAACCTTTAATCAAAAGTTGCGTCACGCAGGACGACTTAAAACCAAAGATAATCGTTAAAAATAAGTTTGCAGGACAAAAGAGTTTTCAATCAATGCATGTTCCTAAACCGCGCGCCCGCCTCGGCTACCTGAGAATAACATACTAAAAGTGTCAACACAAGGTTGGTGAGTTCACAAGTTATATAAAATAAATCGTTTAGCGTTTGCGTTCAGCGTTTTACGTTAAGCGTTTTGCGTAACCACGTTACGGCTTTTTGCGTTAAGCGTTTTTTTGCGTTACAGATAGTGTTATGTCAAATTATATATCGATAGGTAGCTAGTCTATACAACAAGTATTACTAAGTGTTCGACACCGAAGCTGACTCGTTTAGTAAGTGCCTTGTCACCAGGTCCTCCAGACCATGGTACGTGTTAGCCAAAATTACACCCGCTCGACCTCCAGTCGAGTTTAGCGTTGGGTGGGGTTTGTCAAACCCAGTAGTACTACTCAACAGTGACTCGCTATTCTAAATATTAACCGGTTCGATGTGTAGGACTTCAAATATTTCGTTTGCCACTTAGCCTTTACAAGTGATATATAATTTATAACAAAATCTTAAATGCGTTGTGGAGTATGTTATCTCCCCCAAGTGAAAAACGTTTAAAAACAGTTTAAAGACGGGAAAGTGAAACTCACTGTTTGCGAAGAATTTCCCAAAATAAATCACCAAGATGCGCGTCACCGAAAAACTCTCTCTAACGTTCAAAAACAACAAAGAGATTTTTCTAAGTGTCGGAATATTATCGAGTCTCTAGACCCGGCACATAATACCTATGCACATAACATGTTTCGTGTTTCGTTCGTGAATCGTGTGTGACTTTAACAAGTGTTTTTGTGAACATCACATGTGTAAGCAATCATATACGTGTCATGTATTCATAACGTACATTTCTAGTAATTTTTCCCGTAAGGGCATTTTGGTCAACAAATAACAATTAACTAGTCATTATTCCCCATAAGGGCATTTTGGTCAAATTATGACAATCAATTAGCAGTTATTCCCCGCAAGGGCATTTTAGTCAAAACACGACAATTATCTTGCAATCATTTCCCTCAAGGGCAATTTGGTCAAAACACGATAATAAATTAGCAAGTTTCATATTTCATACATTTTCACAAAACTCAGCAGGTAGTTTCACCGAGACAGAAATCCTACTAGAAAGATTGTACTACTTCACTGATCATAGCATCTAAATTAATTTATCAAAAATTATCACAGAAGCACATATATCTTAGGTTTCCAGAACATATTTTATTACATTTTTATTCCTCATAGTTTTCTCACAATAATCAAATCATTACAGCAAACTCATAACAGTCAGATTCATGCACAACAGAATGTTATTTGCAATTCCTGTTAAACGAAAAATCCAATAAATGCAAGACCACTTGGGTTTGGTTCCTAACTCAATGAGTCAACTTCCAGAAGTGGAACCAACCCAATTGGTCTCGTAGTTCATGAGATATAACATTTACAACATAACCTAACAGCAGGTCTAACAGCTCAGCTTTGCACAACGTTTTTGTAAAATCATAAAAGTTAACTTCTACTTGTCTAAAAATTACAAACTTATACTTTATAGAAACTAGACTCAACCTAGTTTACTGCAGTACCCACAATCTCAACCAACTTTCACGTTTACACTTCGTTACAGTCACTTAAACATCGTATACACATTCTGTCCAGAATCTGTTTGCATCCAAACTCAACATAATAACAATCTATGAACTATCATGCATCCATATAACCCTCTAGACCCATAAACACCATCCATGCACATCAATTTCACATTACATACAAGATTAGGGTTTGTGTTTGAACTCAAATCAAAGACACAACAATCACCATACAACAAGATTCAATCTAGTTATCAAATCATCATTCAAATAACAACAATCATGTTAGCTATGTACATACTCAAAATCGGCAGCCTAGGGTTTGTTATTAACCCAACAAACATCAAAATCAATCAACAAGAATGTAAAGGATGATCAATTATACCTTCCTAGCACCTAGTTCTTCAATCAAACACTTGATTTGAGGGTTGTATGTGTGTATAAGATGGACGGCAGCCAAGGAGCAAGGGGATGAGAGCTCCGATCGGGGTTTTTGGGTTTAGAATAATAATAAGTTAGGGTTAAGTTAAGGATCTATTTATAAACACACAAGTTACACTCAAGTCCCTCTACTTTCAAGTGTTGTTTTTCTAACTTAACTTACTTAGTTCTTGTTTCTTGTCTAGCATTACACACCATATAATCAAGTAACACATATGTTAACACATAATTATCCCATAATTATTATGTTGACGTTTTTCGTTTATTCCTCAATCGTTTGCGTCAACTCGTTTGCGTTTCGGTGCAAATCCCGAAAGACTACACATGTAGTAAGTGTTAAGCGTCATTTAAACCCTAGTTTAAATGTAATGAAGTGTGCGTTATAGATTTAGTGATCTTAAGTTTGAATTGACGGAGTTGAGTTAACGGAGTTAACCTGAAATTGACGATTGTCACACTTATCATGGAGTAGAATTAAGTCCATAATTTCCAAAAAATTTCCTATGCAAAGAGATTCTTTACTCTCGTCATGACCACGGAAGGATAATGAATTTTTCAAACATAATCTGCAATCATTAATGGTAGCATTCAGTCGAAGTCGATTCGCTTTTTTCACTGTATCATCTTGCTTATGAAAACCAGTGGCAATAGATTGATTTTGATTTACTAGATCTTCACATCTTTTAAGTGTTTTATTGTGAGCACTACCAACATCACCAACATGTTTAACAAGTCTCTCCGGTTTATTTCACGAATTAAACCCATTTGACGAAAATACATCACGCCCCCCTTGGTTCCCAACATAATCTGCAAATATGTAACAACACAAGCAAAATACTTTGTCCGCTTTTACACTATACTCTAACCAATTACCGTATTTATCATACCAATCCGTGCTGAAATTTCGTTCTGTAGACCCTATCTTTCTTTTTGGAAAGACATGACCATGTCCACCTGGTTGGCAAGGTCCATTAAGCCAATACTTTCTCCATATCTCGTCTCTTTGATTAGGGTGATAATCTAAAATTCTTTTTCTATCGACATGATCCCAAGGAAGATCATCTAGATCAACTAAACTTGGTCCGGCATCTGGTGTTTTTCGTTTCAAAAACAAAAATCTTTCCATAGTTGTCATAGCTAAAAACTCTTACTGTACAAATAAAATGATCCATGAACAATAAATGGTTGTTTTATATTAGAATAAAATTATAAAAATCAAGAATTTAAAATCAAATATACAAAATAAACATGACCTGATGTCAATGTGAAGCCGCCGATAGATCACCCTAATCTTCGTCCTCCACTAATTCTAATTATATAATCAAAGTGGTTTAACAATTATTTAAATGGGCTTAATTACAAAATTAAATTTGGGCTTAAAAATTTTCGCTTAAAATTTTAAAAGTAAAGTTTGGGGCACTAAAAAATTATGAGTGGGTCACTAATTTTTTTTTTGGATGGGTCACTTGGGTCTTTGGACCTAATATATTACAAATTTATAAGGGTTACTATGGACTTGAGTGGGTGCAAACGCTCCCCCTGATTGTACACTGGATCCGCCCCTGCTTGCATCTGACCAGACTTATGTTCCGTATCCTGAGCCGAGAAAGCATTACGACATGGTAACACTGGGTTATCGCGACCCACCTCCGCAGTACGGATACCCCAATATAGTCCCGCAGTCGTGTGAGGAACATCTGGATCGTGCATTGTATGAGACCGACGACTGGAGAAGGAAGGTAGATGAGGATAAGAAGAAGAAAAAAAGCATGGGAGAGAAACTTCTTCATAAATGCAACAAACTCATGAAAGTTGTGAAGAAGTTTATGAAAGACTAAAGACAGTGGTGATGTGATGTGTGTAAAATAGTTTTGTATGCTATGTGTATGAATAAAGAACGTTTGAAACGTTCTTATGTAATGATAGAACCATCTATATATATATATATATATATCGTGGGAACGATATATATATATATGTATATGTATTGTAAAAATATATATATATATATCCTTGGGATATATATATATATATATATATGAATGTGTGATAAATAGAAAGTGTGTTTGAAAGAAATGTTGTTAAAATTTTCAGACTAAATTGAAAAAGATAAAAGAAAATGTCTGAACAAAGCAATAATAACGAGAATGCTCAAAGAAAAAGAAATGAAAGACAAGGGGAAAGGCCCCGAGAACGAGCGAGAGGTAGAAATTCCCGAGAAATATATGAATAAAATTCAAAAGATGATTAAAGATGCTGTTAGGGAAGAATCCGCATTTAGATCTCAATCTAGACATTCTCGAACTGCTAATTCTTCCATTCATCCCTCTCGAAAAACCGAAAAATCTCGTCCGAACCCGTCTCGTGACGAAGAAAGTGTACATGAGTCTAACGCCGACGGCGAAGTTATACATGAGTTCAAGAAACTCAAGATAAGTGGTTGTACGTTTAAAGATTTCAAATACTATGGACCAAAAGAGTTCCATGGTGACAAAGGGGCCATCACAACCGTAAGATGGCTCGAGGAGATGGAAACCATTGTTATAACTTGCAAGTTCTCCGAGGAGGAGATAATTCAATACTCTGCATTAATGTTCAAGGGTGACGCGCTGAGTGGTGGATGCGTTGTTAATGAGCAAAGGAAGAGATGTGATGTATGGCCTGACATGGGATGAGTTTAAGGCCATGGTGATGGGAAAGTTTTGTCCCATGCACGAAACTGACCAGATCCAAACGAAATTCCTCAATCATAAGGTTGTAGGGACAAATCTTCGGGAATACAACACTAAATTCCTTGAGTACTGTCGCCTTGTTCCCCAGCTGGTTAACCCTGAGTCCAGCAAAGTCACAAGATACATATGGGGATTGTCGCGGGAAATCCGCGACATGGTGAGGTCTAACTTGCCTCAAACCGCTGACTCTGCAATGGATTTGGCTGGTTATTTGACGGGCGGCATAATCCGCAATAAAGAAGAGGACAAGAAGGTGCCAACAATAACGGCTGCTCAAGGAAAGACTGGAGGAGGTTCCAACCTTATAGTAAAGGGCGTAAACCGAAACAACTCTACGCCATGCAAGACATGTAGGAGATACCACAAGGGCCGATTCAAATTCGCCCAGTCTCCTAAAGTCTGTGAATCCTGTAATCGTACGGGATGTGATGCTGCCAACTGCTGGAAAAAGAAAATGACTTGCTTCAATTGCAAGGAAATGGGCCATTTAAGTTTCGAGTGCCCAAAGAACAAGCCCGCTGCTGGTGGTGCGGGTGGAAGTTGTCAAAACAAGAAAGGAAACGCTCGAGTCTTCGTACTTGACACAAAAAGGGCCGCGGACGTGCCAGAAACCATAACCGGTACGTTTCTAGTCAACGACACCTATGCTAGAGTTTTATTTGATTAGGGTGCCAATTTGAGTTTTATAGATTATAGTTTCTGTAGTCTATTAAACGAACCATTAACAAAATTAGATAAAACTCTAAGCGTCGAGACTGCTAGCGGTGAAATCCTTAAGATCTCCGAAGCCCTTGAAAACGGAAAAATCTTTTTAGCCGGTTATTTGTTACCTATCTGTTTGTTACCCATGAATCTAGTTAGTTTTGATATTGTATTTGGTATGGATTGGTTATCCGGTAACCATGCTTGTATCATCTGCAATAGCAAAACTATTGAACTTCAAGCCCCCGATAAACGAATAATTCGAATTGAAGGGGACAAAGACGCTGGCCAAGTTAGTATAATCTCCATGATTGGGGCTAACAAATGTTTAAATCAAGGATGCCTCTCATTCATGGCCTACGTCACTGAAGAATCTAAGCCAAAAGAAATCAGAGACGTTCCTATCATTTCTGACTATTATGACGTCTTTCCTGATGAACTCCCTGGTATTCCTCCCGATCGTGAAGTAGAGTTTAGGATTGATCTGGTTCCCGGCACTGCTCCAATCGCCAAAGCTCCATATCGCTTAGCGCAGAACGAAATGAAAGAGTTAAAGAAACAACTCGATGAGCTTTTGGAGAAAGGATTCATTCGACCAAGTTCGTCGCCTTGGGGAGCGTCAATTCTGTTCGTCAAAAAGAAGGATGGTTCCATGAGGATGTGTATCGACTATCGTGCATTGAACAAAGTCACAATCAAAAACCGATATCCACTTCCTCGTATTGATGATCTTTTCGACCAACTTCAAGGTGCTAGCTTCTTTTCAAAAATCGATCTACATTCCGGTTATCACCAACTTAAAGTCCAATCAGAAGATATTCCAAAGACGGCTTTCCGAACAAGGTATGGACATTATGAGTTCACGGTTATGCCGTTTGGACTTACTAATGCTCCGGCCGCGTTTATGGATATGATGAACCGTATTTGCAAGCCTTACTTGGATAAATTCGTTATCGTGTTCATCGACGACATAGTTATTTATTCAAAGTCAAAGGCCGATCATGAAATTCATCTTCGAACGTTACTTGAAATTCTAAGAACCGAGAAGTTGTTCGCCAAGTTCTCGAAGTGTGAGTTCTGGTTGCACGAAGTGCAATTTCTTGGTCACATTATCAATGTTAACGGTATTCAAGTGGACCCCGCTAAGATTGAAGCTATCTCTAAGTGGGAGGTTCCGAAGTCGCCAACTGAGATCCGAAGTTTCTTAGGTTTGGCCGGCTACTACCGTAGGTTCATCAAAAACTTCTCTCGTATCGCCGTTCCCTTAACCTCATTAATTCGTAAGAACATTAAGTATGAATGGGGAACGAAGCAACAAGAGGCGTTCGATATACTCAAACAAAAACTCACCCAAGCACCTATCTTGGCTTTGCTAGAAGGTACTGAGGATTTTGTAGTCTTTAGTGACGCGTCCCATTCGGGTTTGGGATGAGTACTAATGCAACGCAAGAAGGTAATCGCTTACGCCTCTCGTCAACTCAAAGTACATGAAAAGAACTACACGACTCATGATCTAGAGTTAGGCGCCATAATCTTTGAACTTAAGATTTGGAGGCACTATCTCTATGGAGTACGATTTACTGTGTACACTGATCATAAGAGTTTGAAACATATTTTCGATCAAAAAGAGCTCAGCATGCGCCAACGGCGATGGATGGAAACACTCAACGACTATGATTGTGAGATTGTCTATCATGAAGGCAAGGCCAACGTTGTGGCCGATGCCTTAAGTCGTAAAGAGAACGAGAAACCATAAAGAGTTCGAGCACTACGTCTAGAGCTTCAAATTTACCTTTTCGAGCAAATCAAATCTGCTCAAACTCAATCGATAAAAGAAAACCAAATCTTCGATGAAAAACGCAATGGCACCATTGACTCGTTAGTCAAGGGTAACGACGGTATCCTTGGACTCGGCAATAGGATTTGGGTACCAATCGTTGGAGGCTTGCGTGAGAAAATCTTGAATGAAGCTCACAAGTCTAAATATATGATGCATCCCTGAAGTGATAAAATGTACCACAATCTGAAAGCGAATTATTGGTGGAATGGAATGAAAAGGGATGTCACTTCGCATGTTGCGAAATGTTGACTTGTTTGAAAGTCAAGGCTTAACACCAAAGGCTTTAGGGATTGCTACAGCAACCCGAACTTCCCGTATGGAAGTGGGAGTTGATTACTATGGATTTCATCACCAAACTCCCGAAGACGACTCGACAACACAATGCAATATGGGTAATTGTGGATCGATTGAAAAAATCCGCACACTTTATACCCATCAATGAGTCGTATTCTATGGATAGATTAGCACGTATCTATGTAAACACCATTGTCACTTTGCATGGAGTACCGTTGTCTATAATATCTGATCGAGACAGTCGTTTTACGTCTCATTTTTGGAAAAGCTTCCAACAAGCTCTCGGTACAAAGTTGAACCTTAGCACTGCTTATCATCCACAAACCGATGGGCAAAGCGAAAGGACGATTCAAACGTTGGAAGATTTGCTCCGTGCTTGTGTGATCGATCTAGGTGGAAGTTGGGATGACCACTTACCCCTAATGGAATTTTCGTACAATAATAGTTATCACGCAAGTATTCAAACCGCACCATTCAAGTCGTTGTATGGAAGAAAATGTAGAACGCCAGTGTGTTGGTCTGAAACCGGAGACAATCAGTTATCTGGACCCGAGATAGTCCAAGAAACCACCGACAAAGTTATTCAAATCCGAGAATGACTTAAGACGGCACGTGATCGCCAAAAGAGTTACGCCGACGTCCGTCGTAAGCCGTTAAAGTTCAATGTCGGTGACAAAGTGTTACTAAAAGTCTCGCCTTGGAAAGGCGTCGTTTTCTTCGGTAAGAAAGGAAAATTAAGTCCTCGATTCGTTGGACCTTTTGAGGTACTCGAACGAATCGGCACTGTTGCATACCGATTGCAACTTCCTGAGGAAATGCAAGGGATACACGATGTATTCCATGTTTCGAATCTGCGTAAGTGTTTGACCGATGAATCGTTGGCTATGCCATTAAAAGACGTTGAAATAAATGAGAACTTAAAATTCGTAGAACGTCCAATTCAAATTGAAGATTCGAAAACAAAGAAGTTAAAGAAAAGAACATTGAAAATAGTGAAAGTAAAATGAGACTCACGTAGAGGGCCCGAATATAGAGGTGCACAAATCGGTTTTTTTAAAAAAACCGGTTCGGTTATTAACCGGACCGGTTTTTTTCGACCAGGAAAAAAACCGGTTCGGTTAATAACCGGACCGGTTAATAACCGGTTTTTGTGTATGAAAACCATAACCGGTCAAACCGGTTAGGACCGGGTTGGGAACCGGTTAGAACCGGTTAATAAACCGGTTTTTTTATTAACCGGTTTTTTGATAACCGGTCTAACCGGTTAACCGGTTTTTTTTTTTTTTTTTTAAATAACCATTATTTTTTCACAGTATAAACAAACCGGTAACTACAAGGCAAACCGGTAACTACAAGCATTAAATCGTTATCGCATATTCGTAACTCAAAAATACATAACTTTCATTTATAGCTTTTACATTAAAAATACAAACATTAAATCGTTATCGCATATTCGTAACTCAAAAATACAAACATTAAAGAATGCTTAGACACGATTACATTAACAACTTGCTGTTTCTTACTCATTATTTTCATCGCTACCCGATCCCGAGCTATTCCTTAGGTAATCGTCGTACGCGGCTTCTTCATCGGTCATTGGTTGAGTGTGTCCTTGATTGACCTCGTCTTCATACAAGTCCGCCTCATAGTCCATTTCCCCCTCGAGTGAGCGTTGATGTTGTGCCCTATCTAAAGAGTCCAAGTAATCCTTGTAGCAAATAGACATCTCTACAGCTGGTGGAGTGAGTCGAGTCCTCCTAATCGATATAACCCTGCCAGAAACAAAAAAAGCAGACTCGGAAGCTACCGTGGAAGCTTGGACTGTTAGTAAATCTTTGGCCATGGCGGCGAGGATCGGAAACTCATCCTCCTTACCTCTCCACCAAGCCAGCAAATCAAGACTTCTAAATTCATCTGGAGTCATGTGTTTCACAAAGTTGGTACCACCATACCTTCCAAGTTCACTGCTTGGGATGTTTACCTTTTGACGTTTACCGGCGTCTTCCCAAATCATGTAGTACATCCCCATTTCAAGGTCGGTTTGGGATTGGGATTGGGCAACAGCTCTTAACGAGTCATGAATTTGGGAAGACGACCCGTATTTTGTAAGGTAAACATCATACATGTTAGACAAGGTGGTGTTGAAAGCATTCTTTAAAGTTTGGTTATAATAGGGGTTTTGATCGTCGTTTAACTCTAGCTCATCACAAATTTTTTCTATTAAAGCTTCAACACCACCAACATTTATGCAAGGGTTTAACGCAGCAGCACATGTCAAAACAGCGGGTAGTTGTTGAAAATATTTTCTAAATTTTTCTTTCATTTTTACACCCATATCAAAATAAGGTGCACCCCTACAATGAAGTTCACTCAACTTTGTGCACATGACAGCAATTTTTGGTAAAGCAATGGGGCTTGTTGGATAGTAAACCCCGGATAAACTAGTTGTGCAAGATTTAAAAATTTGAAGGACCTCCGTAACGATCTCAATCAATAACCAGTTTCTAGGATCGTACGGTGCACATTTACCCCTACTTGACATTATTTGATGAAACGCAATTAGTGATTCTTTTTGTTGGATGGCTTTCTCAAACATATCACAAGTCGAGTTCCATCTTGTTGGACAATCCCAATTGGGCCCCAACCATTGACAATTAGCTTCATCACAAAATTTTTTGTATCTTGAAAATGTTTTATTGTTGCTAAAAACATCTCGTAACATTCTTTTAAAATTGTTTCTTTGCGTTTCGATCACGTTTAACCCATCTTGCACGGCCAAGTTGATAATATGTGCAATGCATCGGCTATGAAAAAACGCTCCATCACAAATAGGTTTATACTTTAATTTTAAATGGCCAACCGCGGCCGTATTGTTGGACGCGTTATCAAACGAAATTGAAAAGATTTTATCTTCAATCTTGTATTGTCGAATGACTTTATCCAAGAGTTTAAAAATATTTCTACCCGTGTGCGGGTAATCAAACAATTGAAACGCAACGGTTCGTTTCATCATTTGCCACGACCCGGGGTCAACCCAATGAGCCGTCACACAAATGTATGAGTCGGGCGAACCATTAGGTACCGACCACACATCCGTTGTTAAGTTTACACCAGTTTGTAAGTTTGAAAAGTATGAAATTAGTTCGGATTTAGCGTTTTTCCAAGCTTTAAGACAATCTCTTCTAAGGGTCGAACGACTTACGTGTTGGTAGCGTGGTTGAACATACTTTTGCATCATCTCCGTGAATTGAGGGTTGTCGAAGTGGTTGAAAGGAAGTGTATTTTGAATCACAAAGTTTGAAAACTTTTGACGTACCGCTTCAAGGTCGTACGTAAACAACGTTCCTTGATTCGTCATCTCCGGCTGCGAACTACTTCCCGATTCGTCCTTCAAGGCCTTGCAAAAGGGCCTTTGTACATGCGCTCTTAAAGTGGAGTTTGCATCTTTGCCATAAAACTTCAAACAATGTTTGCATCGAGCTTTTTGGGTACCGTTAGACATTTCGCATAGGTCGAAATGTTGCCAAACATCTTGGTTTCGTTTCGTGGGGATGACCCGAACGACCGTTTCTCCCGTGTTCGAGGCACCCATGTTGACGGATGAAGTAGCACTTTGGGAGGCCATGATAATCGACTACGAAATAAGAGCGTATGGAGTGGTAATGTGGTATAATTGAGCGTGAGATAACAAAATAATCGCGTATGTAATAAACGTTTAGAGCGTTTGGAGTTGTATAATCGAGTGTGATCTAACCAATACCCAACCTAAGCTATATATAGATGTTTGTGGGGGTAAAATGGGGAAAAAAAAAAACGGTCAAAAATTATAAAAAACGGCTATATGGCCGTTACTCAACGGGAAAAAACCGGTTTTTAACCGGTTAACCGGTTTTTTTATAACGGTCAAAAACCGGTTTATAAAAAAACCGGTTAACCGGTTTTTTAAAAAACCGGTTATTAAAAAAACCGGTTTTTTAATAACCGGTTTTTTTTATAACCGGTTATAAAACCGGTTTTGGCTCCAAATTGTGTAACCGATATATAAACCGCCGGTTTGTAAACCGGTCAAACCGGTTTACAAAAAACCGGTTTTCTTAAAAACCGGTTTCCGGTTTAAACCGGCAAACCGGTTCGAGGACCGGTTTTTTTGACCACCTCTACCCGAATATACTTGGGAACTCGAATCGGAAATGAGAAAGAAATACCCCAAACTATTCTTGTAAAAGCAATCTCGAGGACGAGCTTTGTTTCAAGGTGGGGAGGATGTAACAACGTGAAAATTTCGAGTTCAAAGTATCAACTTTCCAAAGTCTAGGGACTAAAATTGTCAAATTCCAAACCCCAGGGTTTAAATTGAAAATTCTAATTTCCTGACCCATCGCGCTACGTGATGAGTCAGAGGAGAGCCCCATCGCGTATCGCGATGGGGTACCTGACACATATTGACACGTGTGCCACGTGGCACACGGTGGCACTGGTTATCGCCACGTGGCAACACTACTGCCACGTGTTGCCACGTGTCGACACGTGGCAGGTCTATGCTGTGAGTCAGCAGACCTATATCGCGATACGCGATAGGTCTGCCCAGGAACCCATCGCGTATCGCGATGGGGACCAATTTCAAGTCTATAAATATCAAGGTCCGTGTTTCATTCTTGGCATCCCACAACTCAGCTCTCACTCCTCTCTCTAACATCTACATCCCGACAATCGTATACTTGATCCACCTCGATAAACGTACCATATTTCATCGTAAAGCGTGTCCCGAACCTTCATTTGTGTACCGACATTTCCTTGAAGTTTCTGCCACCCTCCACCCACATACCAAGAAGGTGTTGTTATAATGGCAATGAATCTCGATAAGCGTGTTGTCGAGAGTTGAAGTTTGGCGTTATCGGTTGACGACCAAAGAGATCAAGCGGTGTTGGAGTGCTGCTCGAGTCCCTAGAGCTTCTATACGCCACTAAGGTTAGGCGTAATGATGAATTCAATATAATTCAATATTATATTAAGGGCTTAAGCCTTAAGTCGAGGTTATACTCGATACCTCGATAAAAGAATGGAAATATAAACATAACAAAGAAATGAATAAAAGATTGTATATTGAATATTGTGATTACATATATATGTGTGTAAGTATATATGTAAATATTCTTTGTTATGAAATATTATTAAATGAATAAAGAGTATTCTTAAATAATAAAAGAAAATGATTACGTTTCTTGGAGAAGAAGAAACGTCGGGTTTTTAATATAAACTAAAGGTTTATAATTTACTTTTAAACTAAAGGTTTTCAAGTAAATAAGAATTGAACTAAAGGTTCAATCGAGGATTGAGATATAAGACTAAAGGTCTTAAGCCGGATCGTGTATCCGACTAACAAATATTTATACTCGTACTATAGGTGCGAGATAAAGAAAGGGAAAGACCCTTGGACGGTGAGTGAAGCCGATCCTAAATCGAGAAGGTGAATACGCCCCCAAACTTTTATACTTGTTTTAAAATGAGTCAAACTTGTTATATGAAATTGTTTACAAGGAACTATGTATTTCTAAAACCGTTATAAATAGAACCTAGCCCTCATGTTGTGATATACATATGTCTGGATCCTTACATAGGTGGTACTATGCGATGAATGGGCATGATCGCACCACCCTTGGTAGTAGGATGCTCTCCTGCAGGGAGTACGACCGTTGTGTATATTTACGGGTACTTAACTAAGTCAAAAGTTGTGGTGTTTGCTGAGGTGACCTAGCGTAGAGGCTCATATTTATAATGTGTTATGTGACTTTGTTATTCTTAAGCCACGTTGGGCCGAGGCAGGCATAGTCTCGAGGGGTAATAAAGTAAAAAGAAATATTTTTGCGTCAGCATGTTTACCAGCATTTGTTGCTGACGTATTTTCTTACATTTTTGCAGGTGAACAAAGTTAGAGCTTGGAATGACGAAGTACTATGATATCCGATGGCTCGGAATTATTTCATATAAACTTAATGTGGTGGTTTGTAAAAATAAACAAGTAATCTTTTGTTAACAACTTTAAACGGGTATTTTATAATTCTCGTCTTTTGATTGTATATATGATTACACTTTTGATCCTTAAAGTTTTATAAAGTCTTCCGCAAAATAACGCAACTCTGAATTATTTACAAACACGATACCAACTTATGGGTCACACTCCTAGGCCTAAGATGGGGGTGTGACACACAAGTTCTACGTGCGCGCAGGAGGGGGTGCAAAGTTGGGTTTCTGGACTAGAAATCCATCGAACTCGTGCGTGCCCGCACGTCCCGCGGATACGAATGCAACTCCAAAAACCTTAGCCCACGTAAGACAGTTTCAACTTTTGAAACTGAATTAGTCAATAAAGTGATATTATTTCAATTTAATAGTCATTAACAGGTGTGATTATGATTCTTGAGTATAAATACCAAGACCGGCCATTCAGTTTAGACACACCAAATCAAACACACTTCTTCTACTACCTCTCTACAGCAATATTATTTCGCTTTCAGGCAAGTGATCGAGTCGGCAGAGCACCGATTCTGTTTCGAACCGGAGTACCCTGAGAACAAACCGCGAATCTTTTTAAGGGAATTGTATTAAACACAAGCCCGTTTACTGTGTCGATTGTTTCTTTATTCCTGTTTATTATTAATACAAGATTTCCAACAGACCTTTTTGTAGGATAAGCCAACTATTTGCACTCTTTTAACTTATAATTACATAATTACCAACATTATTAATACAAAATTCATATTTGTATATTCACTAATCAAACCACTTAACTAGGTAAAAAGGATTAAAGGAACAAGTAAACTTTTAGAATTTAGAGCAAGTAATATAATACCTTTTCTTATATTTTAACATTAATATTTCTAATTATATGTATAATATATACGCACGCACAAACACCAATTTCAAGTTTCTACAATGGTCACCTTTTGCTTAATTGTTTATAATATCTTAAGTGCAAATTTGAAGTTTCCTTTTAAGAGGGGAATAGTATGGCCGAATATAGTAAGCATGGAAAACTGAAAGTTTAGAAAATTATATTAAGGTAAAAAGTGGGCAACTTGAACAAGTTGTGTGTGTGGCCTAGGGACTGACTGACTGGATTGTTATTATATTTGTTATCCTATCACATGCTATGTTGCATCATACAAATATCCATAATCAATTCTAATGTTTTCCTTTTTAACTCTATAATATAAAAAGAATTTGTATAAATAATTCCCGGCCATATATGAGTTGTCACTAGAAATATAAAAAAGACGAGTGCGGGTAAAGTTAATTTTTCTTAAGGACATTTTTGCCACGTCATTATCACTTGTTTTAGTAAAAGATATATGTAATAAATAATGCTCCTTAATGTTCATTTAGACTTCAATAATTACACTTTAAGCCAGATATTTTATTGTAAAAATATTTATGCCCTTGTAACGTCCAATAATATCTCTCATAATAGTGTATGACTTTATCCACTCATATAAGGGGGGGGGGGGGGGGGGGGGGGGGGGGGGGGATATGGTGTCATCACTCATCACACACCTCACCCAATTATATGGTGTCACATCACCAACCCAAAATCCATCACATGTGATGGTTTTTTACTAGGGTGATGGTGTGGTGTGATGATTTTTTTAATAAATAATAAATTAAATAAAAAGAAAACAATATTTTACATTAACTAAAAAATAAAACAAGATTACATTAAATAAAGACAACTAAATTAAAAAAACCGACAAAAAACAAAACCTACGGCCCTTCCCAACCCCATTTGTCGCATATCTCGCGTTTGCGTTGAAGTAGGAGCGATTTAAATGGTTCCTCAAGATGTTCGTGCGGTTGTAGGAGGAAAGTTAGATCGGGTTTTTCATTCAAATGGTTAATATACGTCTCCTCACGTTTCATTTTTAACATATGAGCCTCTTTCCTAAGCTCCTTCGTCTCGGCCATTTCCGCCATCTTAGCCGATTTGTATTCGGCAAAGTTTTCGGCCACCGCTTCCTTTCCAAGTCTTGACGGTTCCCCACTTTTCTTGCGATTCGGCCGTGTGGGTGTGGGTATGTCTTCGTCGGGATTGTCTTCGGGTTCTTTGTTCAAGTTCATGTTCGGCATGTTGCAGGACAAGCCGCCGGTAGACGTCGTGTAGTCCCCGGACTCGGAAGTTTTTGATCTTTTTGAACAAGATCCTTTCTTCCTTGGAGCCGTTGGTCCGTTCAAATCGACCAACGGAATCGGTACCCACTTCGCGTGACGTCTCACAATCTCCCACGCATCCAAGTGGGGAAAATCCTTACATTTGTAAACTCGGACATATTCGCGCAAGGCGTTCTTTATGATATTCGCCTCGTTCGTTCCACTTTGTGGAGTTCGGGACTACAAAACATTTAGAAAAAAATATATATATCAAATTGTAAAAATAAAGTACTAGATTATAAAATAAATAAACTAAAATAGTTACCTCTTGGATGAAACAAGCGTTAAATTTTGACATTTTTCGGTTCAAATCTCCACACTTGCCAATCATTTGATCCTTGTTTCGTTCGGTGCGCCGGGATGTTGCAAGAAATGGTCTTTAATACGTTTCCATAACACTTCTTTTCTTTGTTGGTTTGAGTGTTTTTTTGATTCGGAGCAATGTAAATAAGCCTTGGTCAAGGCGACCTCCTCATCGGCCAACCAACGCCGATTACCTCTTTGATACGGCTCCTCATCCGCGGATTCATCTTCATCCAAAGTTTGCACTTCGTGACGAAAAGCACTTGCAAATTGATGTATAACCTCGTTATCGTCTAGAGGATCGACGGACATTTGAGACGGTTGAGATCCAATCGCTTGAAAAGCATTATGTGGATAATTTTGGGTAGAAAAAGGTGGAATATAAGGTCGGTTTTGATACGATTGGTCTTGGGACGGTTGATAATAACGTTGTTGTTGGGAAGGTTGTTGATAGTTTTCAGATGGTTGAAAAGGTTGTGGATAATAAGGTTGTTGTTGGGAAGGTTGGTTTGTGTCGGGTTCGTCTTGTAAGCGAAATCTCGTCGGTTCGCCAAGATTTTGTCGAACCTTTGGTCGGGTTTGGGTTTCTTTGAACCCGACCCACGTTTCTTAGAACCCTTCATTTGATATGTTAAAAATGGTGTGTGTGGTAGAAGATTTTGAGTTGGATTTGTGTATGTTTTGAAGATATATTGTAGTTATTTATATAGGTAAAATTTGTTTTTCTTTTTTAATTTACCCAGCCCACAACGGTCATCTCCCCCCCCCCCCCCCCAACGGATATATTTCTTGGTATTCACCCATCACCATGCGTGATGGCCATCATGCAGATGACCTCCATCACGCTTGATAGACGAGCGGCGACAGTGTGCAAAATGGCATCACGCGTGATGGAGCACCCATCACGCGGTGCCCCGGGTCACCTAACACTCCATTAGACATGACCCTTACGTTTTAGAATGTCAACTAGTGATTAAGCACACAATTTAATAAATTTATTGTTGAAGTCAAATATGATAGATTGTCTCATAAATGCATAATATATTTTAAATTTGACGTGAGAGAGAATCATGGGTAACTAGTAACTATTAACTACAAAGCTAGAAGCAAAGAAAGAGGGGGTGAACTGACTGTGGAGTTCCAAGTTGGAAGGACCATACCCTCCGAAATTTGCACTTTACAAATTGCACCTCTATCTAAGGGGCATTTATCAACCAATCTTTATTATTATTATTATTATTATTATTATTATTATTATTATTATTATTATTATTTTAAATCCCAAGACTATTTTATTAATTTCTTTCCAAAAAGTCATTACAATTGCCAACATAACTTCACATGAAAGGAGACGCTTTCGTATCACACAATTCCATGTTTGGTTTCATATATAGGCGTACTTATAATATTAAAAAATCTATAGGCGTATTTATAAAATATTAATATATTAAGAACAAAGTATTTAGTTTTATGGAAAGTAAAAATGTGTGATCTCATATGAATTATACTTGAGATGGGTTTTCACGAGTATATTTACTTTCATATAGTATAGCTATATACGTTTTAGTTGGTATGTTTATTCTGATCTTTTTATTTTGTATGTTCGACTTTAAACTTAAATAATTACATATTTTATCAAATATTATTTGAAAAGCATTGTACGTTATGTAATAAAAACTAGAATTTTCGTATGAGTATGTAATTATTTAAGTTTAGGCAGAGATATATACAATTCTTCCTTTTATTTTTAAAGTGATAGTATATTTTTATGAGCCAACTTGCTTTCAAATAATAAATAATGCTTGTATCATGATCTAAGTTTGTTCTTGTAAAATTTGTTCGTGTTTGCTTGTGTACGATAAAAATATAGTATATTAAAAATGGCAAATAAAAACACACAAACATCATCGTTTAACAACACACAATCAATGAATAACATCTAATAAAGATATCAACAAGTCATGGTCCTACGCACAACGCCACCATCTATCAAACAATATAATCTCCTTGAATTATTAATTCGTAATGAGCAATTTACGTTTTCTTTTTCTTGAGTAAACATTTTAACTATCTACGCTAATTTATTTGTACGAGCTAAAAAGTTCATACTGAATTGTCTTAATAATCATATTGTTCGTGTGATGCTTTTTTCTTCTTAATTCCATGCAAACATCAATTTCACTAAAAAGGATTTGCAACTTCATGACTAGCACGTTTCTTTCTTTCTGTAGAGGATGTTACAAGATCGAAAAAGAAACTTATACTTACGAGTTTGAGCTATGTGATCAACACGTGATGTCAAATTCAATGTATAGTTAGACTTAATTGGTTAATTAATTAGTCCCCACAAATTGTTTCTAGTGTTAAATCTATTATAGACCATACGCATCAACAATAATGAATATGACATTTGTCAAGGAGGACCGTCCCATGATTTAGGTACTTCCTTAATGAATTAGGGGTTTCGATTACAAATTAAGATATACGTAACGGTCTTACTCATGTTACCAAAAACTCAAAAAGTGTTGTTACATTACTATCACGTAGGAATAAGTAGTTCTATTTGACACTTAATAAAGTGTGTAACCGTCTTATAAGAATTCTAATTTTTTTTAAAGAATGGTGAAGTGAAGTGTTTATATCGGTTGATTCACAATCACCCTCAACTCCTCAAGCCATTGGTAGCTTCATGTCGCCCCCACTCATGCCCCAAGAGTGGTGTTTGTTCCACGTCTTGGGAGCTTATGTGCCTCTGCACAATCATCACACATAGCCTAATAATGAAACAATATGGTCTTAGTTTGGTGGGCCACCCACTCCCAATGTTCCAATAATTAATGATTACATTTATTTGTGAAACTCTTTCATAATCAAACTCAAGTATATTATTAACCTTTTATAATAAGTAAAATTAAAATTCAAAAAAAATATATAAATATTAAAAATAAATAATATAAAACAACCTCGTAATACGAGAGCGTAAAAACTAGATTTTTATATAAACAAGTTAAAAATTTTATATTTGTAAATGGAGTTAAAATAAGTATAACTACAAAAAGTCAATCTACGACTCTAAATCTCAATGAAATTCCAGATTTTGAACATATCCAAATACCACTTGACCATGTATTCTAGTTCTAGTTATAATTAATATAATTACTAGTCAATTAAGTTATAAAAAGGGCAGCAGCCATCCACAAGAACCAAAAGATAGTTATAATGAGGCATTTACATTTGTATATATCCGTGACTGGGTAGAGGATAGGAACGGCAACCAGTTTCTTTTGATACTTTGAATTAGGATTATGCATGTCACTTTCATTAATTTAACTATTTAATTAATGCTTAATAATCCCACATATGATCTTAAACTATAATGACTTTTCAGTATTCTAACTTTCTTACTTTTCATATTATTTTTTAATGGCATGATAGATCACAGACAAGCTACCGATTCACATTACTATTTCTATCTCACCCTCATTTAAAAAACCCAACATCTACTGTTACAATAAAAGACTACTTACTTGTGCCATTTGTCACTTTCTTAGTCATTCTCATTTTTTAGCCTGTTTTCAAAAACATAAATTCAACAAACATTATTTTGGATCAGGTCAACTCATTTGCAATACTTCCTAAAAATTCGAATTCTTTGTTTATATGGAAAACTACAATCACAATTTACTAGCTTTTAAAACTTTTCATTATGTATTTTTTTTCATAACTAAGATACCATTAGTTGTTTGTTTTTCTGTTATTTATATTTGTGTTGACTATATTTTGCTTAATGTGCAAAATTTTAACATTTTCATTAAAATCACTTTATTTAATATGTTTAAAATTAAGAGAATTTTAGGTAAGTATTAAAACCATTATTAGTTTTAGCTAAAACTTTGGAAACCTACAATTCTGGTTTTCTTGCTAAAACTCTAATCATACGAATAATTATTAGTTTTAAACCTTAAAATCAAGTATTAAATTATATCTTTTTCCTTATTAATACATATATAAGTGTGAAAACAATCATGGTTTACCATGTGTTTAATTCCAAATGAAATTATCTAATCACACTGGGTGTATCAAATTATAGATATTCATTATTTAACACTTTTAACTAATATAAATGTGACTGATTTGATTTTTCAGTTTTTCCTAAATATAAATCAATAGATTATTTTAGGTAGATTTTTTTAAGAAAGAAATCAAGGGTCTAATATGATCAAGCTATAATAACGGTTTTTTTATTTAATCTGGTCAGCTCAGTTACCATGATTGTTTTCTGTAAATCTGAATTCTTTCATTATTTTGAAAACTACAATCATGATTTTTTAATTGTTTTAAATAATTATAGAGATAGAGATATATAAATTTAATTAAATATTGCAACTTCTTCTTAAAATAATCACTAATCACATAGTATAAGTATTCAAAGTTTAAAACATTTTTTATCTAATATTTTCAAGTATTATATATAAGAACATCCTGTGGTACTTTGCTAACTCATACAATAGTCAACGTTTTTACAACTATGGCAAACATGTTAGTATGTCTTTTTCATATTTATGCCAATTGCATTCCTTGTGTAATACTTTCAACTATTTCATATATTCCTTGATTATATGACTTTTAATTGTAATAAATTAAAAAAAACTTGAAATATTTAAATACAGATAGGTTGATGACAGCAAATTTATCATACCCATTCAACTTCTGATTCAATTAGTATAATACTTTGTATAAAAAGTCTGTTAGTATAATATTATTAAAAGTATCCAATTTAATAAAAAAAATAACCAACATATATCTTTTTTACTTGAAAGAACCCGTGTTCTTACATGGATGGTTATATGTTGCCTTGTCAAGAGTTACAAGCAGACATGTGCTAATGAATTTGATTCTTGATAAACAAGGTAATCTAATACAAGCACAAATGTAGTGTACAAGGAAATGTTCTTCTTATTTGTAAAGTATTTGTGTAATATTTCTTTTGTAATTCCTGTAATTTCAATGTAAGTTGTAATTGTATTAACAATATATGATAATTTCGTCGTTGATTGTATATTTCTTAATGTTTAAATTTTAAAGTGAGAAAATTATAATTTGCTTCCCTATGCTTTATGGGCGAGAGCACTTTACAGGCCCGAGTCCGACTTTGCGTGTTGCGTGCCACTAAAGCACATGGAGGCAAATCATAATTTTCTCTTTTAAAATTTCCATCAATTACCCGTGTAATACACGGGCCTCAAACTAGTTTGTGATAAATTCTTTGACTTAATTTGAAACCTCATTTTTTTTCACATGTAAGACTTGAACCCAAAATATTTTTATATAGTTAGAATGGAGAATGTGGGGCGATGGATGCCTAGGGGTACTACCTCGCGGGAAACACCGCCGCCAACCCAAGACTGTCACTGGCAGGAAGCCAGGAATAGCCCCAAGGGTAGTATCCCCAAAACAATTTTGTTTCATTTGACCATTTTCTAGCCGTTTTAATTTTTTCTCCTTTTTTCGCTTTTTTAAATAACTAATCACATCTAAACACTATTCTACAACAATTTTTTCATTCTCTTCAAATCAAATAATTTTTACAAAGAGCAACCAAATCTCCAATGAATTGAGTCACGAAGATGGAGCCATGAAGAAGAAATAGCGTTAGCTAAGGCTTAGGTCTATGTTTCTGAAAATATGGGCCCTGTGGAGCAATGAATGTTGGGTTTTGCCCACGAGTTTGAACTATTTTGTTTCGGAGGGAGGATCAAGCAATCGTACACAACACCAAGTGTGTTCGAAATGGCGACATATGGGTAGACAAACAAATGCTAGTGATAACGACACGTTTGAGCTCATAACAAAAGTAAAAAACCGATGGAATTGGAAATATATTTTTATCTATATTTTATTGAATAAAATATTGTTTAATTATTAAGTATTTTTAAATTTATAATGTATGCATTTTTATTTCTTTTTGAGTTATTAAATATATAATTTTTGAGTTATTTTAAATTTAAAATAAAAGTCTTTAGGGAAGTTTGGGTGCACCATTGTCGTCCTTAGGGTAATCCAGGGTAGTTAAGCTAAAATGATGTGACACTAAATGATTGGTCAGTTGTCACACCCCCAAACCGGGCCTGGGAGCGTGACTTGTCCGTTGGGACCTGTTTTGTAAATATATCAGAGTATGAGGTTTATTTTAGCGGAAGACTTCTTTTAATAAAAAAAATATTATTTTTATCTAACTTAGTTTGGGAATAAACACCCAAACTTACATTGTTTTACAAAATAAGTAATTTACATAACAAGGATTTCGTTTATTTTTATATATAAAAAACTGAGCCATTCTTCACGAATCTTCTAACGGTATGACTCTATCCTTGCTTAGCACATCTTTTCCTTACCTGAAATGTTAAGTAAATACATCAGCGATATGCTGGTGAAATATAATGATTCAATAAAACCATTTTAATAATCATTATAATACATAGAAAGTTTTCTTATTACTTAGCAGAAACGTTCTTAATTCTGGGACCATGGCCACAGTAAAATACAACAAACTAACATGCCCTCGGGATCTTATGCCCATGTTGAGGAGGTTAGTTTGACCAGCATGTAACAAACTATATAAATTCTCGGGACCCGCTATCCATAATGAGAAACTAGTTTAATCTACATGCAACAGTATGTTTGGATCCAGACACATGTATTGACTGTCTAAGTACTTTATTATCTAACATGTATCATAACGTTTTAGAGATCCTAATATCTCATGTAAACATTCAACAAACTTAGGGATCACGTAATCCCTTTACTTTGACAGACTTGTCAAGTCAAACCCAATGTCTAACTTGCCAAGTTTCCATTAAAAGGTTGTACGTATTCACCCTTCAAAATCGAGCTTTAACTTCTTTCGTTTAAGCTGGATGAATGGGATTGATCAGATTGATAACAACCACGTATTAATACTAGCTCACGTAATCTAGTTCCAGATCTTGCATCTGATTTAACCTTGTAAATCTTTTTGAATAAAATTCTTTTGTTTATTCTAGGGTGACGTTTGATATAGCATGCTTTGGCCTAATAGGTTCAATCACTCTCATCGAGTCTCTCCAGGAAAGTAAACGGGTCCCTCGGTTGATTAGGATTTATACGAATTACTTTCCTTAGACAAGAAACTCAACTACCGGTGATATCCCCCTTCCAGTTACTACATGCCCGTCAAATTATAATTTTTATTTGGACATTACTTCATCTAGAAATAATATCCTTATGAAAACGTTTAAGCGTATATCAAAACAAGGTTATAGACGATACCCTTGACTAGGGTTTAACATATATAGAGATAACTTAGTACATAAGTCACCTTAGATAGGCTAGTCAATTTGATAACAACTTGGACAGAGGTTTGATTCTTTGTTTAGTTTGCTTACGAACTTCCTGACTCGCAGGGCTTTTCCGTAGCACTTAGCAGCGAACAATCAAGTGTTCGAAAGAGAGAAAGAAGAAATTTTGGTGTGAGTTTTAGGTTAAACCCGAAGTCCATATATATAGGCCACTTGAAACCGCCCTTAGGGGTTAAAATTTACAATTTTGGCCCTTAAGCTTTTATTTTGATGTTTTCGAACCCTGAACTTCCTTGTTTCGCCATGCAAAAATACTAAGGCGGCCCTTAACCGGCTCGCGGCGATGCGAGCGTGCAAAGTGCGCCATTAAAGCGCCACATTGCGCCCATCGCCCGAGCCCGTGCGCATTCGGGTGCTTCGCACCCTCCGCTAGGACCACTGGGTGCATAAGGGCATATAAGAATATTATTATGGAATTTCATCTCCTTGTAAGGAGCTCAACATTTTTATCCACTTCCAATTTGGGATGGGATTTACACTCCTTATTTATACCCATGTGCTAGGATTCCACTTTCTTTCCTTCACCAATGTGGGATGCACCCATCTTTTCTTATTTTCCTTTTTCATATTTTACAAAGTTTATCCATAACTTTTTAGATTGAAATTTTTAGTCCAAAATATTTATAGATTTTTATGGGATCTTACATCAGTGCTTATGTGACTACACGCTCCATCCTTATAAATTAACAGTCATTTTGTAAGTTTAAATGTAATAAAAAATAAAATATTTTCTCCGCTTTTAGTAAAGTAGCCAGCGGGTTTATGCCCTAATCAAAAACAAAAAGTTACTTGTGGAATTTGACAACTAAAAATTAGGTGATTAAGCTATATGCAATCTTATATTCACTAACTTTTTATTGATAAACTTTATCATATAATGTCTACCCAATAGAATAACACCCCAAACAACGAAATCGTATCATATCAATACAACGTCATACATGTTGGGTGCGGATTTTTATCCTCGGAATTGAGCCTAACTTAAGGATGTTAACTTAAGATGTTATTCTGAGGAAGGTACGTTGACTAATTCAGTTGTCCTATATTATCTGATTGTTTTGCAGATAAGAGCACGTGTTAAATATGTTTATAAGAACGTGGATTGCAACGTAATGCTACTTGAACTTCGTCAACAAACAACGTGGGCAGTAACGGCTTGTTAGAATAATCAGAATAACAGTTGTAATCTTCTTATTATAAATTCGAGCCGATAGTATCGATAGGACACACATAATTCACTTGTTTAGCTGCTAGTAATCATTGTATCACTTATCTCATGTTTACTAATCAGCTCCAACCTTTGTAATCACCGATTTTGTTATTAATAATATCGACGGTGATAGTTTTCACCGTCCGGGGGTTTTTTGTGCCGGAGATCATAATAATCAAGCGTAATTCGACAAAAAGTTAAGTTCATAATCATTAACCGAAGAGATTCGACTAAAGATTATGTTGTAAACTCTTGACCGAAACAAAGATTATCATAATCAAGGGTTTTTTCCCTCGTAATCATATCTCTGTGTTCATTCATTTTACCATCAAGCACCTCACCTCACACACTAATTTGATCAAAAGTTAGTTCGTTAATTTTTGACCGAAACAATTTGGCGCCCACCGTGGGGCAAACAGTGCTTTAATCATTATTCACTTTCAAACGAAACCCTACTCTCAATATCCACAACATGTCTTCACAGCCCAAGATTGTTTCATCTTCTGCCGCAGCCTCAGAATCCTCAGCGAGGCCACCCATGCCTCTTCCTCCTGCTGGTAGTATCCCGAAGAAGCCTGACAATGCTCAGAAGAAACCTGCTACTCCCGTCTTCTCAGGTTCGAGGCCATATCCCCAGGATCCCGTCATGGTGTCCAACAACGACCTTCTGTCTCTGTACAGACGGCTACAGGAACAGATGGATCGCTAGAACAAGACCAACCAGGTGCTCGTGAGGGAACTGGAAGATTTCAAGAAAGCCAAGAAGCCGGCTGGAGAATTCACACCACTAATCCCGAGATCTCTGGATTTCACTCCTCCAGGATCCTCAGGATTGGTGCATCCAGAGCTGACCACGGCGTACAACCCTAGACCCCCATCTTTCCAATATTTGGGGTCTGCAGGATTGCACTTACCTGGATCTTAAGGATACCCGTATGCGTCATCTGCTGGGCCTAATCAACATGCGGGATCCTCAGGATTGTCGCAACCGGGAGGACCCTCCGGATTATTCCAACAGTCTGGATCCTCGGGATTGTTCCAACAGTCTGGATCCTCAGGATTGTTCCAACAGCCCGGATCCTTAGGATTGTTCTATCAGGATGATCCTTATCAATAGGCGGTATCTTCAGGATTAGCTCAAGCTCAACAGCCCTCAGGATCCTCCGATGTGCATCAGGGAGACTTTATCCCAATGCATGCCAATACTCCAACTGCTCCGCTTACCAACCCTGGAAATACTATGTTTGGGAATACGAGCTACAACGCCCAGACCGCTCCTCAGAATGTTAATCAGGGTAACTCTTTCAATACGATTCCATTTAATGCTAATCAAGGATTTTTGCAGGATGCAGGCATAAGTTCGAGTTTAGCCCGAGAATTACAAAAACTTAAGGACATGATATCGAATGTCCCCGGTGTAATCCGTCCCATAGCTGAAGTTCCCACTTATAGTCACAGGATATCCCGGTTCGTGCCTTCAATTAGCGACGTATAGATCCCAAAACGGTTTCAAACCCCAAATATGAAACTGTATGATGGCTCAACGGATCCTGAGGAACACGTCGCACAATATAGAGAACGTATGGAGATCAATCCAATCCCTATGGAAATCAAAGAAGCATATCTTTGCAAAGGGTTTGGGTCTACCTTAACCGGAGCAGCCATGAAATGGCTACTGAGTATTCCTCCTAACACTATCAATTCTTTTTTTCATTTAGTTAACATGTTTAATAACCAATTTTCTTGCAGTAGAACTTTTGAGAAAATGACAGGTGATCTTTATAGGGTTACCCAGATTCTGGGGAATCCTTGAGAGATTTTATTACCAGGTTTAGTAATGAGTCGCTAGAAATTCCGAACCTAAACCCAGCTTCAGCAGTGGAAGCTCTCAAGTTGGGGTTAGAAAAAGGCTCCTCTTTCTATGATGATCTCGTTATGACTCCATGCAGGTCATTAGACGAAGCAAGAAGCAGAGCTCTGAGGTTTATCAGGCTAGAAGACGACAAGAAAAACTCTAAGGTCGATATCCCAAAGTATGATCAGACGAACAGGAAATTCGAATCCCCGGGAAAATCATATCGAGCAAAGCCTTACTACAAGCCTGATAACCCCAAGATTAATGCAGGAGATGAGGAAAATGATGAAGAATATCCAAAGATCTCTGAATATTGTTTTTCTGTTGATATTGGTGGATTAATGTGTGCCATGCAAGATTTAGGTGAGAAAGCTAGGTGGCCAAGGAAAGTGGAGAGACCAGGATCCTGGAAAGACAAATCAAAATGGTGTGCCTTCCACGAAGACTTTGGGCACTTGACTGATGATTGCATTGCACTCAGAAGGGAGATCAGCTATCTTCTCAGCAAGGGCCACTTGAAAGAGCTACTTGGCAAGAAGAAGGGAAGATAACAGGATCCCGAGAAAATTCCTGAAAAGCCGACTCCTCCACCAACGGATGCAAGAACAATCATGTTCATATCCGGAGGATCTGACATCTATGGAACCTCTTATTTTGCTGCAAAGAGAAATGTTGACCAAAGAAAGTTAGAAGTGGCTGACAGGCCAACAAAGACATCAATTCTCACTCAAGAGAGGATTATATCCTTTGATGAAAGCGATAGAGTCGATGTTCAAGATCCTCATCATGATAGTGGTAATAACTTTATATGTGGCTAACCATTATGTTCCCAGGATCCTCATAGATGGCGGAAGCTCTGTCAACATTATTCAACTAGACGTGCTAAAAAATGAATATTCCTGATGATGAGATCGTCCCCAGTTCCTCAGTATTGGTTGGGTTCAGGTGAGAAACTAAGAACACTATTGGAGAGATTAAGCTCCCAATATATGTCGAAGGGGTAAATAAAATGCAAAAATTTTGTGTTATTGACTGTTTATCTTGTTGCAATATTATATTAAGCGGGCCCTGGATACATGACTTGAAAGCAGTACCCTCCACTTATCACCAATGCATGAAACTCCCAAGTCCATGGGGAGTTATCAAAATAATTAGTGACCAACAAGACGCGAAGAATTGCTACACCTCTTCCATGAAGTGTACTGCCAAACCCCAACAGGCGTAGCAATTACAGAAGCCAGCACGAGACATAATGGAGGCCAGGGAAAAACAAATTAAAGGAGACCTCTTTATCCCGAGGATCCTGAAGTCAAAGTGCTGACATGAACGAGTATTCCTGAGGATATTGAGTCAAGTCTACTCGATTTCCTCAAGACAAGGCTGTCAACATTCGCATGGAAACATGAATATATGACAGGTATTTCTAAAAATATTATAACACATAGACTTGGAATTGATAACTCTTTCAGGCCAATCCATCAAAAGAGAAGAAAGTTTGCACCTGAAAGAAACATAATCATTCAAGAGGAAGTAGAAAGACTCTTGAAGGCAAATATGATTAGGGAATTTCAATATCCCCGATGGTTAGCAAATGTGGTGGTTTTACAGAAAAAGAATGGCAAATGGAGAGTTTGTGTAGATTTCACAGACTTGAATAAACCTTGTCCTAAAGATCCATTCCCTCTACCACACATCGATTCGATGGTAAATGCTACATCCGGCCACGAGATGCTGACATTTATGGACGTATCCTCAGGATTTAAGCAAATCCAGATGGAGCCATCAGATCAAGAAGATACGGCCTTCATGACTCCCACAGTTATTTATTGTTATATTGCTATGCCCTTTGGACTTAGAAATGCAGGTGCAACCTATCAGATGCTAGTTAACATGATGTTCAAAGAGCAACTAGGGGACACGATGGAGGTCTATATTGATGATATGGTGGTAAAGTCTAAGATGGCTGAAAATCACCTCCAAGATCTCAAGACCGCATTCGATATCCTCGACAAATACAACATGAAGCTAAATCCTTCAAAATGCCATTTCGGGGTGAAGACTGGCAAATTCATGGGATACATGGTCACCAAAAGGGGCATAGAGGCAAGTCCGAAGCAGATACAAGCTATCCTGAATTTGAAATCCCCAGAATCAGTCAATGATGTTCAAAGGCTAACCGGCAGGATAGCGGCGCTCAACAGATTCATATCCAAATCCTCAGAAAAATGTAAAGAATTTTATGATATCCTGAGGAAAAACAAAAGGTTCAAGTGGACCAGTAAGCATGAGGAGGCTTTGGCATCCTTAAAATCTTATCTTTCTTCTGCTCCTCTACTGGTAAAACCCGAAGAAGGTGAGTCCCTATCTCTATATCTTGTTGTGTCAAATAATGCTATAAGTGCAGTTTTGGCCAAGGATCTCGAAGGTCAACAACATCCCATATATTATGTAAGTAAAAGCCTTTTGGATGCTGAGACCAGGTACTCTTATCTTGAGAAATTAATTTTAGCACTTATTATGGCATCTACTAAACTTAGACATTATTTTGAAACTCACCCTATATGTGTTAAAACTAATTATCCTATTAAGTCTGTTATGAGAAAACCAGAAATGTCGGGTAGAATGGCAAAATGGGCAGTAAAGCTAAGTGCATATGATATAACATATGAACCTAGGACTGCTATCAAATCCCAGGCATTAGCAGACTTTGTGGCTGATTTCACCAGCGAACTTAAAGAAAAGGCAGACTTGGAAGTCCAACTACTTGAAGAAACCAAAGATAAGTGGACTCTATACACTGATGGTGCTTCAAATGTTAGAGGAACAGGTCTCGGAATTCAGCTGAAATCGCCACAGGGGGACATTATACCACAATCCATATCCTGCGGATTTCAAGCCACAAATAATGAGGCAGAATACGAAGCTTTGATAGCAGGATTACAACTAGCCATCGACATGAAAATCAGGTTTATTCAAGTACATGTTGATTCATTATTATTAACTAATCATTTTAATGGTTCTTACACTGTTAGAGGAGAAAGAATAATGAAATATCTAGAGCTAGTTAAAAAACTAGCAAAGTGTTTTGAAATGTTTAGTATTTCGCAGGTACCTAGGGAAGAGAATGTTGAAGCAGATGCCCTAGAATATTTAGCTTCATCCTTCAGGATACCAGAAGGTGTCAAGATCCCTATCGTACATATCCTGATCCCAACAATAGAAGAACAAGGTGTCAATGAAATATCAAAAGATGACGAAGATATGGGAGCCAAGAATTCTGAGAATAATGAAAGTTCTTGGATTATCCCAATCAAGGAATATATTCAGGATGGGGTTATCCCCAATGATGAAAACCCAAGAGCTTTTCGCACAAAGGTAATCCCATATACTATAATAAATGATATATTATACAGAAAATCTCTTGCAGGACCATATCTTAGGTGCTTGGAGAAGGCAGAAATTCAAGAAGTTTTTCAAGATATCCATGATGGAGATTGTGGGAATCACACTGGGGGGCAGAGCACTATTCTCCAAAATCCTGAGGAAGGGGAATTTCTGGCCAACGATGAAGAGGGATGCTATGAATTATTCTCAGAAATGTGATGCATGTCAGAGACATAGCAACATTTTGCACCAGCCAACAGAACCATTATATCCTATTATATCCCCTTGGCCTTTCATGAAGTGGGGAATGGATATCGTGGGGAAATTACCAAGAGCTCCAGGAGGAAAAGTCTTTATGTTGGCTATGACATATTATTTCTCGAAGTGGATTGAAGCGGAAGCCTTTGTTCAAGTCAGAGAAAAAGAAGTTATCTCATTCATCAAGTGCAATATCCTGACCAGATTTGGGATTCCGATAGAGATAGTATGTGACAATGGCTCGTAATTCATTGGCAAGAGAACAACTAACTTCTGTGCCAGTTGGGGAATCAAGATGATCACATCAACACCTTTCCATCCTCAAGCTAATGGACAGGCCGAATCAAGCAACAAAAACATCATTAATAACCTGAAGAAAAAGTTGGGGTCTAAGAAAGGAAAGTGGGCCGAGGAACTAACTTTTGTTCTTTGGGCAGATAGAACCACTTCGAAGAATGCTACTGGTCAGACTCCTTTCTCATTAGTGTTTGGAGCTGAAGCAGTTATCCCCACAGAGATGGTTATCCCGACGGCCAGAGTCACTCATCAAAATCCCGAAGATAACACTCGAAGTCTACTTGAAGATCTAGATGCGGTAGAAGAACTCCGGGATTTGGCAAAGATCAGAATGGCTTCTTATCAACAGAAGATAGCAAAGTCCTACAACAAGAATATCAGAGTTCGAAGGTTTCAAGAAGGGGATTTGGTTCTCCGAAAAGCTTTTCAAAATACTACCAATCCTACGGATGGTAAGCTCACACCAAAGTGGGAAGGTCCTTACCTGATTGATTCGGAAGCAGGAAAGGGGGCAAACAAATTGTCTACTTTAGATGGTGACTTACTACCAAGGGCTTGGAACGCTATACACCTAAAAAAATATTTCATGTAAGACTCCTATCCCGAGGATAACTATTATACTAAACAGTCAAGTTTTGTACTCAAACTTATACTTTTATTCATTTTTAATATTATTATTCTTCAAACAAAGTACTGACTTAAGCATCAGAGGGGTGTTAGCAAGGCTAACACCCACCCATCACTTAGAGTTGACTGTTTTGTAGATATGAGGGATTCTCATATGAAATGAAGTTTCTAAGGGCCCTGTCGCCAACTTATTCCTAAGGTATGAGAGGTTTTCACCTCTTCTAAGGTTTAAGGGATTTTCATCTTTCCTTAAGGTCACTCGTAGCGCACGTTTATTCAACCTTAGTTTGAAAGGCGGGGCCAGCACATGAAATATAGTTGTTACCTCGTTATCCTCGGCTATTGATTTGAATCTTGAGGTTTAAGGGGTCTTCATCTCTTCTTAAAGACGCCTGTAGCGCATGATTTATTCGGCCTTAGTTCGAGAGGCGGGGCCAGCACATAAAATATAGTGACTTGTTACCTCGTTATCCTCGGCTATTGGTTTGAATCACAAGTTTATGGTAGACGTACCACAATCTAAGGTTTAGGAGATTTACATCTCTTCTAAAGGGTCTTAACGCAAGTTCATTCTTAAGGTTTGAGAGATTTACATCTCTTCTAAAGGGCCTTGACGCCAGTTCATTCTTAAGGTTTAAAAGATATACATCTCTTCTAAAGGGCCTTGTCACCAGTTTATTTAGACCTTGTCGCCAGAATCTCTAAAAATATTTTCAGGATAATGCTGATATTACAATTCTATTGCTAAATCCTCAGGATTTGAGGGATATTCTAAACAATGATCTTATTGCAAGGATAAGAAGGTCTAGACGATTTCCATGTTAATTAATACACGGTTCTGGTATGAGTTACTATTTGCAAGTATTTTATCTTTCATATTATTTAAATTTTATGACTTGATATTGGTTTATTGGTAAAACTTAAACTATTACTTAAAGATTTTTTATAAAACTTGGGTGTTTTGTAAGAATGGAAAAAGTGAAAGGATGCCAATATAAGTCATAAACAAGTTGTACTAATATTATGATGCAGGAAAAGATAGTCCGGGTTTCACTCAAAACGGATCCCATCCACCCGAACTATCATAATTGTTCTAAATGCAGAAAGTAAAAGACGGTTTTGGTTATTGTTTAGAATATCCTCACCAGCTCCAGCATCTTTGATCACCTCAGAAGTTCCAGCCGTCTCATCCTCTTCAAGCTTCTCCCCCGTTAGAATCTTGAGCTTTTTCTTCCAAGCTACAGAATTCCAAGAATCCATCACATGACCTTTCGCTTGCGCTTCCTCTGACATCTTGATCATCAACTCCGGCATGCTGGCGGCTGCACACTTCTTAGTCTCCTCAAGGAACTCGGTCTTCTCCAACTCAAATGAGGTTTTGAGATCCGAAATCTCTTTGTCCTTCTTTTTGAGCAGCTTGTCCTTGGTGTCAACAGCTTGTAGAAGATCGGCGAGCTTGGCTTCAGCCTCTCTCTTGGATAATTCAGCATCTTGGGATATCTGACGGTAACATTCGGTTTTCTGTTATTCCCAAATTAATATTAGTTTTTCTGCATATTATTATTTTCAGGATAAGCAAAAAATACTTACTGTTCCAAGAAATTTAGCAAGAGCTTGAAGCTTCTCCACAGCATCAGTAATGGTCATGTCAGCAAAGGGCTCGGTCTCGGCCGAAGTAGTGGCTTTTCTCTTTTTCTGTGCGGCACTTTTCTGGCGAGTTGTTGGAACTCTCACCGACGGAGAAAGTGTCTTGGAATGTTCTTGCTTCACCACAGTCCTATCCTCAATGAGATCATCCAAATCCACTAAGCTAAAAGACTTTGGCTTCGGCATCCCTACACAATGATTTATCGAGTTATTTTCAAGATACCAAAATCCCTAGAAAACCTAATATCCCCAAAACACTTACCATAATTCATGCTCTCAGCGGGTTTTGCAGCGATCACACTCGTTTCTCCTGTTTCTTCCTCTAACCAAAACTCTCTTTCCTTTGCTGGAATCTTGAACAACGCCTTAAGGCTTTTCCTCGTATCCTTTCTAAGCTTTATCAAATCCTCAAACACAACTGTCAAAAAAAAAACAAACCATGTTAAGATGAATCATTTGCAAAGAGAAGTTTTATCCTACAGATTTCCTACCCTTATGAACCCATTTAGTAGGCAAGTTCATCCCATCAGGAATAGAATCCCGACGAACGAAAAATAAATGTTTTTTTCCAATCAGGGTCCCTACCGGACACCTTGGGAACCATGTAAAGACGGCTGGACTTGGATTGAAGACAATAGCGAAAGGATCCGTGAGTCCGGAGGTTATAAGTTGTGGCAATCTCAGGCACACCTATGGATAGTCCACGGGTTTTGTTCAGACGGTCTACTGTTGCCAAAACCCTCCACACCATCGACATGACTTGTGAATACGAGAATCCGGTCACGTCAAAGAACTCTTGTATGAGCGGGGAAAACGGATATGAAAGGCCGATCGAAAAGGGATAATAAAAGAAACACACCCAGGTTTTGGAAGAAAAGTCGGCTTTGGTTTTGGGGTCGTAAGGTCTAATAATGGCTTCGGAAGGCAGCAAACCAAAATTTTTCAAGAACCTGATGTCAAGATCCTTGAAAAGACACTGGTCTTCGTCAGTCGCCGGAATGAGAGCTTGGTCAATGAATCATCTGAGGTTGCGAAACAGAAAGGATTGGGCGCACGAGGGGTTCTTTTCCTCATTTTTTATGTGGATCAGAAGAAAAACTTCAAGAAATTAAGAAGACAAGAGAGGAGAACTAACCTGATTATGAATCGGTGGAAGAGGATTATGGTGTAGAAGATTGGGAATGCTTTAATTATAACCTAGAGGAACGGTTGTAAAGTCTCCTCGATTCCCGCAACACGTAATTTCAAAATGCAGAGATAACATTGATTTTAAAATTCAAAATTTTTACAGCTGTCACGCGGTAAAAATTGGGGGCAATTATTGGGTGCGGATTTTTATCCTCGGAATTGAGCCTAACTTAAGGATGTTTACTTAAGCTGTTATTCTAAGGAAGGTATGTTGACTAATTCAATTGTCCTATATTATCTTATTGTTTTGCAGATAAGAGCACGTGTTAAATATGTTTATAAGAACGTGGATTGCAACGTAATGCTACTTGAACTTCGTCAACAAACAACGTGGGCAGTAACGGCTTGTTAAAGACTTAGTCTAGGGTTTCCGGAATAATCGGAATAACAGTTTTAATCTTCTTATTATAAATTCGAGCTTATAGTATCGATAGGACACACACACTTCACTTGTTTAGCTGCTAGTACTCATTGTATCACTTAGCTCACGTTTACTAATCAGTTCAAACCTTTGTAATCATCGATTTTGTTATTAATAATATCGACGGTGATAGTTTTCACCGTCCGTGGGTTTTTTGTGCCGGAGATCATAATAATCAAGCGTAATTCGATCAAAAGTTAAGTTCATAATCTTTAACCGAAGAGATTCGACTAAAGATTACGTTGTAAACTCTTGACCGAAACGAAGATTATCATAATCAAGGGTTTTTCCCTCGTAATCATATCTCTGTGTTCATTCATTTTACCATCAAGCACCTCGCCTCACGCACTAATTTGATCAAAAGTTAGTTCGTTAATTTTTGACCGAAACAATCAATCAATCAATCAATCATGCCCAGTAAAATCCCACCGACAGCAAAGCTATAAGTAGGGTCTGGGGAGGGTGGGATGTAGGCACACCGTACCTCTATCCAAAGGAATAAAGAGGTGGCTTCCAGAGAGACCCTCGGCTCTAAGTACATGTGTATGAAGCAAAATAAAGGAAATCAAAGTTTAACAGTTATATAAAAACTACTACTAATTAAAATAATATTAATAATAAGATCACAGTTTAACAGCTATATAAAAGCTAATAATAATTATAATAATAATAATAATAATAATAATAATAATAATAATAATAATAATAATATATGTAAGGGAAATACCATTATGGTATGTGACCTAAATAAGTTAAGTCTAAGCCCTAATGAATTCAATTCTCTCTAAAAATCCTTAACTTTAATTCTACTTCTCCACGAATTCCTATCCTCAACCATGTCCTCGGAGAGGTTTAGGTCTATCAAATCCTGCCTAATCCTCTCATCCCAAGTCAATTTCGGTCGTCCTCTACCCCTCCTCCCCTCTATAGTAATGTTTTCTACGGATCTAACAGGATTCGTCGTCTGTCTTCTCTTTACATGTCCAAACCATCTCAATCTCTACTCTCTTATCTTGTCTGCTATGTTCGCCACCCCTAATCTCTCGCGAAACACAATGTTTCTTATTCGGTCTAGCCTTGTGTGCCCACACATCCAACGTAGCATTCTCATTTCTGCTACCTCCATCTTCCGCACTTGTGCCTTCTTGATGGCCCAACAATCTGTTCCATATAGCATTGCAGGTCTAACTGCCACCCTATAGAATTTTCCCTTTAGTTTAGTCGGGAAACTCTTGTCGCACAATATACCTGTGGCTGCTTTCCATCTACACCATCCTACCTGAACTCGGTGGGTCACATCACTGTCTAATTCCCCATCGCTCTGTACAAAAGATCCTAAATACTTGAACTTCGTTACCTGCGGGACCACCTGCCCTTCAATTGTGATCTGTGCGTCTTCATTGTCGTTTATCCCACCAAAATCACAGTGGAGGTACTCCGTCTTAGATCGGCTAATCTTTAAACATTTTGTCTCTAAGGTTGTTCGCCACTCCTCAAGCCTCATGTTTAGATCTTGTTTTTTCTTATCAAGTAACACAATATCGTCTGCGAACATCATGCACCACGGGAGAGTCCCCTGAATCGACTTTGACAACTCATCCAAGACTACTGCAAAAAGAAACGGGCTCAACGCTGACCCCTGGTGAAGACCTACCTCTACAGGAAAGAAATCAGTATCCCCCACTGGCGCACGGACACTTGTTTCACTCCTGGTATACATATCCATAATTATCTCTATGTATTTCCTGGGCACTCTTCTACCCTCCAAGCACTCCCAGAGCACCTGTCGTGGCACACTGTCGTAGGCCTTTTCTAGGTCAATAAATACCATATGTAGATCACGCTTCTTCTCCCTATACTTTTCCATTAATCTTCTTATAAGGTGTATTGCCTCTGTGGTGGAACGCCCCGGCATGAAGCCTAATTGGTTGACCGTAACCTGAGTTTCTCGTCTAAGTCTACCCTCAAACACTCTTTCCCATAGCTTCATAGTATGACCGAAACAATACACATTTGATTTCAAAATAACGTGTTAATTGAATTATAAATGCTCTTAGATTTTAATTTTTAAGATATCTTATTACGTGTGTGTGCATGTATGTATGTGCTGGAAAAACTTGTGAAAATGTGTTCACTTTTTATTAACTTTGGACACAACTATTTATATTCTTGAATTATGCACCAACTAATTTTTTACAAACTTTCATTGTCTTTGATAAGATCTCACGCTCCAACTTAAATATGTTAAAACAGAGTTAAGATGAATAAAAGATTGATACCCAAAGTAATGTGTTTGATATAAAACTTGATCATGGAAATAAGAAAAAGTTGTCTCGTATAGTGGGCAAACAAATATTGGAACGGTTGGATCGGTAACCGAGTTACTACTAAGTGAGTAAGTGGCACGTTGTTGCTGATGCATGTTACTACTGTGCATTTAGTTACTGCTGGTGGTCACTCTATAGTCTATAGTTGGAAGTTATTACTGCCCGGTTACTAATAAGTACTTTCCTACTAGCCGGTTACTATCGCTCAACAATCAACAACAGTAATAAATTAATGTTAAGTGGTTATTAACAATTGATTTTATCACGAATTGAAATGAGAGTTCCAGTATTCATTCAAATCCATATTATAACATAACTTAATATTTTTTTTACAATATTAAATATACTTTCCAGTTTCTCTTTTGCGAATTTAAAACGAAAAACCACTCTTGAGATGATGAAAAACACTCATACACTCAAGCGAGCAATTGAGAGTTACGAGCCAATATGAAACCTTTAATAAGTATTAGAGGGAAGTACTCTTTATTTATTCCAACTAACTACTTCTTCGTTTTATTACAAAAACAGAGACTATTTTCTCAAGAGAGACTCGTTACTGTTTTAAGAGACTATTTTCCCAGCTAAAGCTAACAATTTATTAAGCATAAAATTGTAATTTTATACTTGTTATATTTCATACTAGATTATTTTGTATAACTAAACAAAGTATCTTCATTTTGTGTTGATTGATAAAATGCTTTCTTTGTTGTACGTATATTAGTGAGTTTTGGTTTGAAACAAAATCGAGGACCAATGGTCATCGTGTTCCCTAAATCAGAGAGTCCCCAATCAACTCACAAATTTCCCGAATAAGGTTGGGCGTCGATTGTCGAATACCCATCACATATGAGTTATTTTTTTGGCATCTTTTATCAAATATCTAACATATTATTTGGTATTTTTTTTTCAACAATAAAGCTCCATAGTTGGTTAAGTAGGTAGCTATTCATGATATACAAAGGCCAAAGATCATGGTATACTATAGGTTAGTGACTGATTAATCACACACAAGTTTTAAGACATCTCTATCAATCACTTGTAGGCGCAACGACGGTTAACGTTAAATAACAGTTCTACCCCCAACCATGTCAACCACATTCTAAACTGGTGTACGCTATTCCCGCAGCCAAATTACCAAATAAAAGTCGTTAAATATCACGTGCGCCCAATATTTTCGTCTAGACTTAAAATATCATTTTTTATATAATTCCAAATCCAAGTTGCATTCCAATCTCCACACGCCTACATAAATACACAAATCTCACATCTCCCAAACAATCATCATTCCACAATTCACAATTTCACATAATATTAATTTCAATGCCTATGGAGTGGGTTAGAGGTAAAACAATCGGTCACGGAAGCTTTGCATCAGTCAGTTTAGCAAAACCCGTAATCCCGAGTTCGGGTTCGTGTTCGGCTTACCCAAACATCATAGCGGTGAAATCTTGTGGCGTGTCACGCTCAGCGTCATTAAAACACGAGCGAATAATATTACAAGAGCTAAAAGACTGTCCCGATATTATTCGATGCCTCGGTGATTCGGTCACGGTAGAGAACGGTGAGAGGTTATATAATGTTGCCTTGGAGTATGCCTCCGGTGGAGCATTATCGGAAAAAGTCCGGTTACCGGAAAATCAAGTCCGGCGGTACACAAATTCAATATTGAACGGGCTTGAGTTTATTCATAGGAATGGGTTTGTGCACTGTGATATCAAGCTTCAGAATATTCTGTTAGTTAATAATGGCGGGAAAGAATCGATTAAAATAGCCGATTTCGGGTTGGCAAAAAGAGCGAAAACAGTCTACGGAGATGATGATTTGAAGTACGAAATCAGGGGAACTCCGATGTATATGTCGCCGGAGACTGTGACCGTCGGCGATCAGGAGTCACCGTCGGATATATGGGCGTTAGGGTGTCTGGTGACGGAGATGATCACCGGAAACCCGGTCTGGAACTGCTCCGACGTCGGAGGTTTATTGATGAAAATCGGTGTCGGCGCCGCAATTCCTGAAATTCCCGGGAAATTATCTGACGACGGGAAAGATTTCCTGGGGAAATGTTTTTTGAAAGATCCTAGGAAAAGATGGACGGCTGAGATGCTTTTGGATCACCCGTTTATTAAAAGTGTTGTTAATGAAGAAGCAGAGGATCAAGATCAAATATCACCGAGGGACCCATTTGGGTTTCTTGATTGGGAATCGGAGCAGTCGTGTAATTCGATGTCGCCGGAAGGAGAATTCCGGTTGCCGGAGATTCTGGCGGAGACGAGGTTAGGGCAGCTGCTGACAGAGCAAAAACCTAATTGGTCGGTTTCCAACAGTTGGGTTAACGTAAGGTAGATGCCAGCAGATTCAAAGCACCGAGGGAGGGTTGTGTTAATTTACAATTTTGACACGGATTTTTTTAATTGGTTATTATAGATAGAATATGTTTAGTTGTATATTCAGACAGATAGATAGATAGATAGATAGATAGATAGATAGATAGATAGGTAAATGGGAATGTGTACATACACGATAGTTTGTTATTATATGACTTATTTAACAATATATCTTTTTCGTTCTTTAGAAATTTATACTTTACAATTCTTTTTCTTCAATTGTAAGGTATCCATCATCATTGGAACTACCAATTGTGTATAAGTAATCATGTACGATCTTTATCATACTGTATATAACGTAATATAAAATTAAAAGATTAAATTGAGAAGAGATTATACATGACGTAACAAAATAAAAAAGATAAAACTGAAAAGAGCATGCAGTGGTTTTGAGTTTTGTTTCGAGCTTAGCATTTGCCAATAATGGCAATTTGTCACCGTCAAACGGGTATAAGAAAACCAATCATTTGACTAATGAATCTTGATTTTGATTAAGATCGATTATTTTATAAGTAATTATATTATAAATATTCTTTAAAAAGGTGGAGGTGTAACTTGCAAGTATCATGTTGAAGTAAACCAGAGGATGAAAGCAAGGATCTTTTTGCCACAAATTTGATGACTTTTGCAGGATTGGGGATCCTACTACTATTAGAAAAAAAAACGTTTAATTTTAATATTTAATAATATTCAGAGCACCTTGCTTTAGAATTAGAATTATATTTATGTTTTCTAAACAAAAACGTTTAAAGATATTTTAATATCAACAAACATTAAACATATTATATTATACGACCTTTAAATTAGGACCAACCCCAAATAATAGTTTTATATGTTATATTATATCATATATCGTGTGAAATAAACTTATGTCCGCTCAAGTTGGTCAAAGATTGTAGACGTTCTTCCTTTTCTCCGATAGGAGGCATCCTATTATCCCACCTACCTAGGTTTATGCCTCCAACTCTCCAAGTGACATCGGACATTTTTTTATTAGTTTAGTAGTTTAAGAAGACAAGTTTTCCAATCAACATAAAAAGTGTTATTGGCAAGTTGACTTCATTCCTTGCGTGCCCAAAAGAGCGGGCTTATTATATTCCATAAAACTTTACAGCCCAATAAACTAAACGGTTAATAGGCCAAAAAGCGGGCTTATAATCTTACTATTTGATGCCAAAATTTGGGCCTATTCAAAGCCCCATCGTAACACTGTTTAGCATGCAACTAGAGGTGCATAAATCGGGTTTTTTAGATACCCGATTCCGGGTTTGCAAACGGATTTGGGTATAGCTAGGTATTGACAATACCAGATTCGGGTCAGGGTATTGTCTCTCAAAATCATACCGTATGCATCTGGTTCGAGTCGGGTATAAAACCGGGTATTCTAAAATTGGGTTTCTGAATACCTTTTTTTCGGGGTTCTATTTGCATATCATATTATCGGGTATTGAAAACCCCATTATTTTTGGGTTTTTAGAGTAGTTTTCGGGTATAGATTGGGCTTTTTAAGGGTTTGCACCTTTTTGGGTTATTTTTCGGGTAATTTTAGGTATAGATCGGGTATTTGAAAAACTCAGTTTCGGGTATTGAAAAATTTTGGTTCTGGGTATGGAATCGGTTCCGGTTTTTGGGTATTACCAGGTATAAATCGGGTTCGGTTCCGGGTACGGGTTTTGCAACTGAAATGCATACTCTATTCGTACCCTACAGGTAGGGTCGGGTACATGTTCGGTTATTAAAAACCCGGGTTCTGGTTTTTTTTTCCCGGATCCGGTTCAAGTTTGGGTTTTTGTGCACCTCTACATGCAACTACTTATTGTGATTCGATTATGTAGGAAAAGTTAGAATGCAAATGAAGACAAAAATGAGAAATGTGATAAGAATTTATGGCAAAAAAAACGCCTAAAAAAATAAAAATCTTAACTCAAAATATAAATAAAAATAAACTAAAATATTTCCATTAAAAAGTTATATATCGTTTTTCAAATTTTGAGTTATGCTAAATAAAAGACACAAAAAATCCTTATAAAATAAGGAAGCATGGCTTAAGTTGAATTTTTTTTTTTTGTTACTAGTGTAGAGATTAAAAGTACTAATCGCACATGCTACGGTTGATCCATTGTGTGCCCGTGTGTCGATTGTATCACTTCTGATTTGATATCTGAGAATGCATGAAGTGATTTAAATGCCACCAGGGTTTGAAAGTCAGTATCTATTGAGCGCACGCTAGGGTTTGATAAGTGTTTATTTTTTGAGGTGAGTGAGACAATCAACGAAAGCTTGATACAAGATGCTATAACAATAGGTTTATGAGAATATGTGATCTATGAAAAATTAGAATGTGCCACCAAAAATTTTGAACTTCTAAAGTTTAAGTATCGATCAAACTTGTCAAGGTTTATTCACAATATGATTGCAACATTAACCGTATCTCCACTGCCCTTATTTGTATTTATACATCTTTTGTTTGACTTATTTTGATATGTATTTATGTAACTGAAGTGTTTGCATTGTTGCCCCTTTGTGTGCCTTGAATTATGTTATATGTTCTCTTTTGTATGTTTACAGGTTTTCCCTATGGCTTCTCTTTCTTTTTTTTTTTTTTCTTGTTATTCACCTTAGCAATCAGTTTTCTAATTTGCGTATGCCATATAATTTACGGCATAAGCTTAGGGAGTGTGTTCTTCATTCCCTTTTATAAATCCTTAAAGTGAGAGCTAATAAATGAGTTTTAAGCTACCCCTACAGGGTTGACACTCTTCTAGGGATGATTTATTTGCATGACTTACTAAGGCCGGAAATATTTGACCGCATGAAGGGAAAGAAAAAAAAAGTTCATGGGTGTGCCAGTGCCAGTGCCACCGCCACCATTAGTCATACCAGTTGAGAAATACATGAATTCACACAAGTTCCTTACCATTCCTTTGTTCAAGTTTCTTCTCTAGAATTGTAAAATAGTGTGTAAAATTATACAAAAATAGCGAGTCCGAGTCACATGTTATCCAAGTTCGAGGACTTGGCAATCGTTATCCATGTTCTGCTTAATGTAGAGGCTTTTGTGCAATACCACCATGTCCGGCTCATAGGACAGCTAAATCAAGTCAAGGCTTTAGGCCTCCAATTTGATAAGACCTTTTGCCTTTTAGGGCTTTTAGAAGTGGGCTTCAGGCTTGTTTTTGTTTATTTTGAAACTGGAACTGTTGGGCCTTCATAATTGTTTTATTCGGAAGGGATGGCTCATGGCTATATGTAACCAAAAAGCATATAAAATTATATTTGTTAAAAGACTATTAACTAAAGTAGGAGATATTATCACCGGCAACGGTTGTGTAACCTGTGGCGGTGGACGATGGAGTAGAACTGTAGCTGTAGCTGTAGATGGAAGAATTTTGCTGGTAAGAGTATTCTCAGCCCATTCCCTATATTTATAGTGAGATGGTTTTGTAAATTATGTGGTATGGTTATTAGTGTTTGTAAGTAGGGGAGAGAGAAAATGTTATATGGGAAAGTTAAATTTGGGGTTTCACTGTTCATACCGTATAATATTTTAATATTTTTAAAAAGTGATTGTGAGTGAAAGAGAGAAAAAAGATAATGATAAAGATATAAAAGTATTATTTAATTAAATAGGAGATAGAAAATACAGTGATTTTTAGTGTAATTATATGATATATATGGATATATGGTAGGGAATGCTCTAAGCCCGGTTAAAGTAGGGTTTATATCAAATTTTGTCAGTTTCAGGCCTTCAGAAACACTAACCCAGCCCTGAGTACCATAACAAGACTTTGCAGACAGGAAAAGAAAGTGTTATAGGAGAAATTTATTTTTTTATCACAACATGGAGTAACGTGTGATAAAACCTCTCAAGGTGCAAAAACAAGAATCTGTCTATTTTTAGTATATTTCTCGTTAGTTGGCAACTCATTTTGTTAATACAGTTGAGATGACATAGGTAGTTTTAAGGTCTAGAATTGCTGATGGTGTCGTTTGTTGGTTATGTACAATTGTTAAAACTACAACCTTTCTCTCACAAAAAAAAATATACTCAATAAAACATTTTTTATAAATAAAATTACATCAAAATTTATAGATCCAAAAGGGCAAAAAGGTAACACATCATAAATGTTATTGGCCTTTAATTTAATAATAAATCAACGGTGCAAACTCCAAACCACCAAGTGCAATTAATTTACACGTAAAAAAGTGCAGGAATCATAACGTAGTGGTACTTATAAAAAAGTACATATATATATATATATATATATATATTCCATTAAATAGTTAAAAATAAATATCACAATTATAGATCCGTTCACGTTTCCAATCACCACCGACACCTCCCTCCAGATCATCAGCTGGCCCACCGGTTAACAACTGCCCGTAACACTCAGATCTGCCCAAGCTTCAATTTCTCATCTTTAAAAAAATTAAACAAAAATGAACTGTAACAATAATTTACACAACATTGCAGGAGTTTTTGAGTGAAAGTGGCACATTGACTTTGGTTGGTTTATAGAGAATGTCACATGAAACCTTTCTATGGAACTTGGGTTTCACCAGTTTACCGAGCACATTAGCCTTGGCTTTGACCGTGAAAGTTAGGTTCAGTGGCACCGGTGCGGTCATTTTTCCGTTCTGGCTGCTCCAGTTCACACCGCCGCCGTATAAGGGAACGTGGCGCCCCTGTATGTTCACACTCACTAGCCTGTGCCCCTTTCTTGATTGGTAAAATTTCTTGATCTGCAAGATACACAATTGATTATTAAATTGATGTTAAAGTAATAAGATTTATGTGAAATTGAGATATAATCAACAATGCCCATGTGAAATTGATACCAAATTAGCAAAGAGTATTGTGAAGTTGGGATCAAATTAGTAAGATTCAGATGAAATTGAGATCAAATTAACAACACCCGTGTGAAATTAGGAACAAATTAGCAAAAGATTTTATGTGAAATTGGGATCAAATTAGCAATTCCTATATGAAATTGAAAACTGAGATCAAATTAAGAAGATCCATGTAAAATTGAGATCATATTAGCAATACCCATTTGAAATTGAGATCAAATTAGCAAGATTTATGTAAAATTGGGATCCAATTAACAACACCCATGTGAAATTGGCACCAAATTACTACAATTTAGCTGAAAACTTGAGTGACTTACAGTTCCAGAAGCTAGAGTTAACTCTATACGACAGATCGATAGGCGTGGAAGAAACATGAACTCCGAAGAAGGTACCCCTGTTTCGGAAACTGAACTTAATGGTAGCATTCAAATTGACCATCTCTGTAGCAACACCAGTCGCATCCGCACCAGCATTCGCCACAAACTCATCAAACGAAATACTCTGCAATTCAATTCAATCAAAACATCAAATTTGTTTCAAACCCCCAAATCCAATTAACTCAAAACCCATAATAAAAAAAACCCAACAAGCAAATTCAAATACTGAATTACCCTCATAACAATATCGGTTTCTGAGGCTTAGCAGCAGCCCACAAAACCAAGGCAAAGAAGCCGACAACAAACGCCAGGAAATAACAGCGGCGAGGTATTCCTCTTCGGTAATCATCGTCAACGAGACCCTCTTCCTAAATGGCATCGAAGCCTTTACCGTGTTTGGGGGGCTGTAAGGGTTGGGTGGTTTTTCTGGATCCGGAAAAGCGGGTGGAGGAAGAGTTGCGGGAGTGGCGACCCGGAGAGGCGTTAGGGCTTAAGACAGGGGTTGAGTGGAAGGAGTTGGTGGTTTTCTCGCCGTCGTGGGAGTCGCGTGATGGGCTCTGGACGAAGTAGACAGGGCGCCGTGGGGATCTGGTGGGAGACGACGCCGTTTGGCTCGTCACCTCGGAGTCGGTCTTTGCGTGCATTGACATGATGTTTCTTTCTTTGGGTTTTGATTTGGAGAAGAAAAGGGTGGTTTTTAGGGGTGAAGTGAAGTCTTGCTGGTAAAGGCTGGAATTTTGGGGCTTTATTGGATAGTATGGACAAAGTGTCAAGGTGATTGATTCCAGCTAATAATTATTTTACTTATTAAAAATATCTTTATAATTTAGTTTTGCTTATTAATTAATTTCGATAGCTGAAAAACTTTTCAACGTAGTGTATTGGCAGGAAATTTGGGGTTTTGACGAGACTCGAGTTTAAAGCCTACTTACAATAATTTGGAGGGGTATGTCATATGTGTGGCTTAATGAAGGAAGATTGTGATTTTTGTAATATTTAGTTTGATCCTAAGAGCGTCCGGGTTTTACCAGTGGACTTTGGGCAGGTGGTTTTACTCCGGAACTGAAGATAAAACGGAGGCGCCTTAAGGTTTCGTACGGCTAGCGGTGACCCTTTGTCATTTGGTCACCTCGTATGGTACCTGGGCAATTATTTGTTTGTTAACCGTTCAAAAAAAATCATGGTGACAATGTTGTATCTGTTCTAGCGTCTAGCTAGTTTATTGTTGGTCACTCTCTATAAAAGGGCAGACCGTTCAATAAACCAAAAGTTATATTATTAAGTTATATTATTTAGTTTAAATGTAATCAATAAATTTTTAAATTGGTTGAGCTATATTAGTTGAATATATTGTACACTATTGCTATGTTTAAAATGATGTTAGTTCTTTTTAGGGTGATTGAAATAGATATGTCATTTCTACATTACTACATTAGGGGGGTGTTTGGTACAGAGAAAAAGAATGGGAAGAAATGGAAATAGAAATGGGAGAGAAATGGAATTGGAGAGAAATAGAAATGGGTGGAGAATTGACAATCATTTCCTTTGTTTGGTACAATAGAGAAATGGGTGGAGAAACGGGAGCAGAGACGTGATTAGGGTTCCGCCTCGGCATCATCATGGTGGAGAAATGGTGGCTCAGAGACGCGTCGCAACACCGCGAACGGAGTAGAGCGTCATCATCATCGCCGCGCAACATCAACACCGCGATTTAGGGTTCCGCCTCGCAACACCGCCTCGCGAAGGGTTTCGTTTTGGCTCAGAGACGCGAACGGACGTGGCTGCGGCGTCGGCCGCCGTGCCGGACGTCGGCATCATCATCACCATCGCCGGTCGGAGCATCATCATCATCATACGCGAACGGAGTAGAGCAGAGACGCGATTTAGAAGCAGAGAGAATTCCATTTCTCTTCCAAATGGAGAGAATTGGATTTCTCTACTTTTTGCCTACACCCAATTCTCCGCCCAATTCTCCGCCTAATTCTCCCAAACAAGAGAAACCTAATTCTCCACCCTCAAATCTCTCTACCAAACACCCCCTAGAGGTGAAATAAATCTTAGATGATGACACAATTCTCACCACATCAATCAGCAAACGTGCCACATATCAATATCATTGAAAATAAGGCCTATGAGATTAAATCGGAAGCCACAATGATTTAGTGCATAGACAACATGCATTCTTATGAAACACCATACATGATTGTTACTTAACATTTTCATTTCACTCGATTATATGTTCTCATGATTTAGTAGTCCATGATTAAAGACTCACTGCAATCTAATTCAACAAAATTGCCTCGAATCTTGCTTTGTGAGGTCTTTAGGTATACTATACATCCATATATAAACCCTTATGATGAAATATTCACCGCATTTTGACTCCCTTTTAAACGTCTAAATGTCTAATATTGTTGTTTGTAATGATAAAATAAAATATACTTGTGTCACATTAAAATAAACTCAAAATAACCAAATCCTAGCCGTTACTTGAGAAAAACCATAGAAGGGGAGGCACGTCTGTATGGATTTCTATTTCATGTTATTTCGTGTTCTACATAAAGTCTCAATTTCAGTTTTAGATTCGAGTTACTGTTCATCAATCTTTTTATGGGGCATCTCTACTTTCATCGTTGCTATCAATCGAATTGTCTCCCTTGGATTAACCAGCAGCCAAAATCGTCATAGAGTTTATGTCATTTTAAAAATAAAACAAAAAACAAGATCTAAATCAAATACATGCTCTTGTTACACCATTAGGGAGGTGGGGTGGTTCACACCCATCACTTGCAACACCCAATAGAGGTGTGCCACCTCACCCCACCACTTTCTATCAGTAGTGATGGAATTTTAGTGAGGTGGTGGTGTGGTGGAATTTTAGCATGCACACAAGGCCAACGGTTAAAAATCTCGGGGCTCACCACGTGATGGCCATCACGGCCGGACCCCCATCACGCGTGATGGGAGGACCGGCGACGGTGTTCGTGGGTGCATAACGTGTAAAGGGGGTGGCCATCACGGACCACCCCGTCCCCCCTTATAAAAGCTAAAAGTCATCATCATCATCATCATCGTACTCAGTATATCCCACCAATAGCAAAGCTATGGTAGGGTCTGAGGAGGGTAAGATGTAGACAGCTTTACCTCTACCCCATAAGGATAGAGAGGCTGCTTCCGGTGAGACCCCCGGCTCGATAGTAGTTTTGCATCAAGCCTTGGACATAAGGCACATAGCACTCAATCATCGGGACACCGGCTGATCGGTGCATGTACCCTTGTCTTTCGGCTATCAACGCCACTACATGATGCCTGATTAACCGTCAGTCACTTTTAACGTTATTTTCACGAGATTAGTAAAATAACGTCAAAATTAGTGCAATTTCACTTTTGCCCACCCGAGGGTTCACACATATATACATCATATGTGCGCACCGCAAGCAGGGCTTTATAAAAGCTAAAAGTGAGAACATTAAATATCTGGTTTTTACAGTACTCAGTGCTAATATCTTTTGAGTTTATTTTCTTGAGAAAATTAGTTACAAGAAACTATTATCGTTCCCTAATGAATACACTAATTTCTCTAAATGAGTGGAGGAAAAAGAACATTACAATTTCTTATTATCTTTTTCTCGCTTTAGCCGCGTCTTCGTCTAAGTTGAAACTTGTTTAAAATTATTTTTTTTTTCTTAAAAGAACAATACGTAAGTTTATATGAGCTCAGGGTGTGGTCCAAACAGATACTTGTAGTCTTGTAGCAATATAAATTATTGCTCGATAATAACATGTCATCTATATAGATTTAATTGGTGTGCATCCATGTTGTTCCTGCATGAATTGGATTGGGAGGATGTTAAATATTCTCTAAACGAAAACAAAAAATAAAGAATTTCTTTTTAAATAATATATAATCATTCTACTTTAAGCATTATCGTGTATAAGCTTTCAGTCTCATATCTTTGGATCCCTGTCGTTTTATCGATAGGTAAAGGTGATAGGCGCTATACCCTCACGTATGATAAATATAATATATTGTGTATTAATATTTCTTTATTTAGGGGCTTGTTGCACCTTCTTGTTCTCCACCTATGTTAACTTATTATTGAGGGATGTGATCTTTATCTTTGCATTGTCAAAATTATCCTATGCTATACCAGTGAAAATAATGCCGATCCACGGATATTATCACATTAACCTATGTCACCCTATAGCCTTGTAACATAAATATAATGTAAATCAAATATTAATACATTGAAAATAATGTTTGATCATCGCCATTAGAGGCATCTTATCACACATCATGATTCCAACACTTATATCCTTCAAATGGCATTACTTTAACGTTCATGTGATCCTTAAACTTCTAGTCTTCTCTTAATTTAATGACGTCCAAGAAAGTACATGGTCGGAATAGAAATAAGTATATCTTATCAAGTTATCGATAGACAAGATTGTGTTAACACAAACATGTACAATATAAGTGTATAACATCAAGGAGGAGCAGGTCCAATTAGAGTTCAAAGGGTAAGACCCGACACTTTTATCTAATACCTTACCCAGACCCTTTACCCGTTTAGGAAGAAATGTGGACCCGAGACCTTACCTTTTAAACAATAAAAGAGTCGGGTATAAATAAGGGTTTCAAGGATCCAACCATTTACCCTTTAAGACGTTAATCACATCTCCTTTTTTTGCATTTATTAGTTGTATATCTCATATATGACTTTAATATATGAATCCTGAAGCAATTATACTTTCATTTAATAACATAGTAAAGTCTAACTTCGAAAGTTTATCAACTATTTGAACTGATGCAAACAATATTCACATTCACAAATTACATATAGAGAACAATTCAGTGATTTCTATATATATGTTTCCATTCAGTAGTATGTCCCTTTAATTTTATTTTTCTTAGTAGTTGAGATATTTCTGATGAATCATATATGAAATACAAACTCTCATAAATTTCAGATTAATCGTAAATCTGATGTATATATATCTAGTAAATGGGTCAAGGGTTTGAAAAAGAGTCGGACCATTGAAACCCTTTTACTCTTTAAGGTGAAATTTAAATACCCTTTACCTAACCCATATTATTTATTCAAGTCTAATTAAGGGTTTTAAGATTCGGGTAACCGGGTTTCAAGGGTCCGGCCCTTATCTTTCTCACCCCTATGTGTGATTATTGGATTATCTGTATTGTTGATACTGCATGTATAAGAATAGTGATCACGTAAAATTCAAAAGGAGTTAGGTACCATTGGATTCGTGTTGGGAAGATGTTGAACATCTCTTCATGGAAAAATGTGAATCGTTGATCTAAGAGACATATTGAGCCACACTTTATAGGACTATTTAAGATACTAGCTCGAGTGACATAGATGCTACAATGGTTGGAAATTTCTGAAGTTTTTAACCAGTTAATAAATAAAGTAAAGGTGCAGAGCCATCACTAATAATCTAAAAATTTAGGGGCCCTCGACAAGTGAAAAAATGGATCCTAATGGGTTTAGTTGGGTAAATAAGTTTAATTGTTTAACGGGACTAAACCAAAATTTAATGGATGACCAAACAAATTGGGTTTTCAAAAATAGTTAAAAGTCTTTTATCTAGAAAATATTAAATATATAATTTTGAATGATTAAATGTATCCAAACTTCATGAAATTATTAAATTTAATGGATTTAGTGATTTACCCATCTTCATGAAATGATTAAATGAATCAGATATATCTTTAAATTTATAAAATGTTGAATGATCGACTATTGAGTGACATATCACATAAGTCAAACTATTAAGTTTGTTTTGAGTTACTTTAGTTCTTATAAACAATTAAACATAGACTTGAAATGGCAACTAATTAGATTACTAGAAAATGGATGCCATAACAAACCCACGTGTCTTGGACCAAAATTAAAATAGAGGAAAAAACGCCTAGTATGGAACCAAGAATCTGAGTTAAAACTTATAAATGTTACCATACACGAATATAATTTAATAGAAATCATAAGTCATGAATCTAGCTGGGTTATAGGTTCTACATCAACCCCCTTGAACATTGTAAATTGTTGGATTTCATGAGTAACTAAACCCTAATGGATTCAGAAAGTTTCTCTTATATGTTCTTATTAGAGTTTTGACATTTATATTGTATTGATTTTAAGTAGTTGATTTATATTTAGTTATTTATCTCTTTTCATTAGTTTTTACTTAATCTTTGTTAAGTAAATATTTGGGTATAATTGCAATATTGCAAATTTAATAAATACCAAAACGAGATTTTACGAGTGTTCGGATTTGTCGGTTCGAGTCTTGATAATTGGTCAAGCTCGAAGCCGAGATTCCAAAGCATTAAATGTTATAAGATAACTCAATGAAATCAAAAGAAGCTTAACCAAGTGTGTAGTTCTATTAAGAAGAACCTCAACGTCCGTTAAGCGAGTGTTTGGTTTTGTCAATCTAAACTTGTTATAAGATCAAGTTAGATCCAACATACCAAGTGTTTTTAGAAAACAATTAAAGTTAGTTTATAATATAGTTTTAGAGAAAATATGAGATTCGGTGGCTCAAAACACAACTAATGTGTCTTAAGTAGTTTGGTCTTGGTTCGGTCCTTGACTCGAAATAAGAGCGAGGATGGTTACCATATACCCAATAATACCATAGAACTTATTAAAATGAACTTAGAATTTATAATATACAAATCTTACATGTAGCATAATATTAAATCATTTTAAATATAAAGCATCTAACGAGAGTTTGGTCTTGGTTCGGTCCTTGACTCGGAATAAAACCGAGGATGGTTACCAAATACCCAATACCATAGAACTCATTAAAACAAATTTAGAAATGATAATACTTGAGTTCTACATACAATATGTTAACAATAAAGTATTTAAACAAAAATTCGGTTTTCGTTCGGTTCTTGGCTCGGGATGAAACCGAGGATGGCTACCACATACCCAAATACCATTGAACTAATAAAACAATTTGGAAACTAAAAGTAATTAAGGACTAAACAATATTAATAAGCTTAAACAAAATTAAAGCATAAATTAAAGTGTTTATCAAGGACTATAATAGTTCTCCATGTAGCCTTGCCTAGCAATACCGAAACCAACATGTCCGGAGAAGGGAAAGCCAGAGAAACAAGGGGAGTATGTTTTAAATAAGTTATAATAACAAGCTTTAATTAACAAAATTTAGTCAGCAACAAAGATTAGTATTAGTTTGACCTTGAAGAGTCAAACTATCAAGAACTTGAAGAATGGATACTTAGATCTTAGATTGAAAGAGTTTGGAAAAGAATGAGCAAACCAAAATGGGTGCACGAGACTTGTTTTTATAGTGGAAAAAGTATAGCTTATTCATAAGGGGTATACGTGCATTTCTTTGGTTAAAAATGATAAAACAATGCACAAAAAACAAACAAAAACGAGCTGGTGACCTGCATGGAGGGGGTGGCAGTGCGCGACCACCTTGAGGGTGATGGTGGCGCGGCGCGACGCCCCTAGGGGGGGGGGGTTCCAGCTTTTGATATTTGACAATATTAGTTCCTTAGGTTTTCGTTTTTAGTCATAAAGAGGTGTTTTAACGTACCGAAAATGACGTTTACTTGATCCGACATTTGTGTACAATAAACGAACATAAAACCCAACATTTTATTAATAACGACGGATCTGAAAGATCAAAACGGGTCGGGTTGTTGATACAAATATAAATTAAACCGAAAATAACAAATGTCACAGTTAAGGCTATTATGATCTACTTTCTCATTCAACGTCTTTTTCAACTGAGCGAATTAGAGGTTGAAAATTCCATTCAGAGGCTGAATGAATTGTAGCCAAACGCTCTTAATCTGAGCGAATCAACTATATACATCTGAATGGAGCCATTCAGAACTCCTTAAAATTAGAGAGAGTTATGATCAAAGAGGAAGAACCGAACGCGAATTTCCCTTACACGCAGTGTCAAAAGCTTTTAGATTATTATTATTATTATTATTATAATTATTAAAAAAGCCGAGTCACGGTCACCCCTAATTAATCTTGTTTAGAAATGCAAAATTAGAAAGAAAAGGTCAATTTACGACAAATATTCGAAATTTCATGAAGTGGGATTTTTGATTATTCCAAGCGGGGTCCACTCATCTCGTGTTAACATTTACACGTCCGCGTAGCACGCTCCCTTTCGATTACGACTAACGAGCCACCTGCTACTTATTTTGCTTCAATAATATTAATCTCTTTTTCTTTCTTTTTCCACCAAATAATAATAAAAACCAAACGGACCACTCTCTTTCATTTCATTTCACCGGTGACAGCCAACATGCGGCGATCCGACCACAATCTCGTCATCATCATCGCATTCGCCCTAACACTGCTACACGTCTTCCATGCTACTTCATCTCTCAAGATCGGAGAAACATGTTCCACCACCACCAACAACTGCGATTCCGGCTTACGCTGTGGCACTTGTCCCGCCAGTGGCAACACGCGACCCAGATGTGTTCGAGTTCAACCTACGACTCCCACTTCTAAGGTTTCTATTTATTTATTTATTTGTCTGCTTTAATTATATGTCCAGGTTTTTAGGGTTTAATTAAGTTTTTGGAGCAGGTTAATGGACTACCGTTTAATCACTACACATGGCTCACAACTCATAACTCATTTGCGGTTTCGGGTACCAAATCACCCACCGGGTCCCCGGTTCTGGGTCCGGCTAACCAGGAAGATGATGTTGCATCTCAACTAAAGGTAACTCAAACTTATCTTTCAACCTTTTTAAAGCATCATTAATAATCCCGGACTAGTGAAATTAGTCTGTGTATGTGTATTGGGGTAGTTTCAAACGCTTTTTAAATGAAAATAAAAGTTCGTTGACTAGCAATTAGTTGTAATAAATATATTTGATGTTAATTTGTTCACGACTTTTGTGCTCATGCGTAAGCAAAATTAACGAGTCAATAAGTTGGTTGAGTTGGTCACATTTTTTTTATCTCTTGTTTCATTAATATTTAATAGTTAATATATCTTAATTAGTTTAAAATTGATTTTGTATTTGAATGTTACACGAGATAAACTTTTACCACGTCTATGATTTTTTATGGTGAGTTTTGACAGATGTAACGAGGAAGCTTTATGAAATAGTTGTTAGTGAAATGCTCTTTTTATATAATATAGTTGATTAATTGGTTTGGTGTATGGGGAATAAGTAGTCAGTAAATTATTAATTAAGTTATTGTTTTTTCTTGAATGATAAGCATCTAATCTCTGTTTTATATTCCACTTGTCTGGGTGGGTGGTTTTGGAATTATTAACTTCGTAAATAAATGTTTTTTAATACCAAAAGCAGTGAAGTTGCATTTGTTTTCTAGAAAAAAGAAAAAGTCTGATATTTTCAATCTACTTTTATTAATATGTTAAAACAGAACATGCCGTATGTGTCTATTAAAAAGTTTGTCCTGTCACTCAATTATTAAAAGTTAGAACAATTAACTTTGTGTTCAACAAATATGGACCTTTTCTTTTTTCTTCACATGTATATATATATATTTATTTTCTAAAGAATTTTTTTAACATTTTAAGCTTTATATTAAATCAATTACATAGTTTTAAAGTTCTTCTTGACGTTTTATTGGCTTAAATAAATCCTTTCCGGTACTTGTAAAGGTTTTCAACTAGCATTGTTCGTTATCTTGATGATCTTTAGATTGAAGCACAAACAATGTGCGGTTTCTATACAAGTAACTGTAATAAGAAATTGAATTCGACAAAAGAAAACGTGACATACATTTTATATCGTACAATATTTAGGCGTTATTGTTAGTTAAAAATAATCCAAATACATGACAGATAATAGATTTGTTGAAACTTTATGTAGAATGGAGTTCGAGGACTAATGTTGGACATGTACGACTTCAATAACGATATATGGTTATGTCACTCCTTCGGCGGTAGATGCTACAACATCACAGCATATGTAAGTACATTAATTCAAAACAAGTTTATGCTTACTATAGCAAATTAGCATATAGTTTTTGCATATAATTTAATTCAACATGTTTTCAACTCAACTACAGCAACCAGCTATAAATGTGCTCCGTGACATTCAAAAGTTTCTACAAGTAAATCCATCAGAAATCATAACCATCTTCATCGAGGATTATGTCACATCCCCAAACGGTTTGACAAAGCTTTTTGCTGCAGCTGGTCTCACTACCTACATGTTTCCAGTAAGCCAAATGCCTAAAAACGGCAGTGATTGGCCCACGATCACTGATATGGTTAAGCAAAATCAACGGTTGATTGTTTTCACCTCCAAATCATCAAAGGAGGCTTCTGAAGGGATCGCGTATGAGTGGACATACGTAGTTGAAAATCAATGTAAGTTTGTTTTCACATAACTTTAGTGGTATTAATTTTTTGTGGTTAAATGAATTTTAATTGAATTCTGTAGATGGAAGCGAGGGACAGATTGCTGGTTCGTGTCCTAGTCGGTCTGAATCAGCCCCGATGAACACAACATCGCGAGCGTTAGTTTTACAAAACTACTTTTCGACTAATCCTAATGTGACTGGAGCGTGTATTGATAACTCTGCTTCGATTATTTCCATGCTGAACACATGTCAGATAGCTGCAGGCAATCGTTGGCCAAATTATATTGCTGTTGACTTTTACCAGGTAAAATTTGGGGTGTGCATTAGTCGGTTTGGTTTGATTTTGGGCTTAAACAGAACCACTTTTGGTTTTCATGCGGGTTTGGTTCGTTTATGGGTCAGTTTTCAGTTTTACATTTGGGTTTGAAATGTTTGGGCCTGAAAGAATTGACCCAAAATATTAGAGAATTGGGCCTCATTTTTTTTGGTTAACTTCCTGCTAATGAATTTAGGTGTTAAACTTTTGACCCAAAATAATAATTTTGGCTGTAAATTTAGTGACAAACATTCAAACAAGTTCTGTGTGGCTCGGTTTTGGACGGTTCGGTTTGAAGCGAGTGCATAATCGAAACTGAACCGCCATTTCTGGTTTTCAAAGAAAATGAAACTGAACCGTTTTGAAGCTAGTGCATAATCAAAACTGAACCGTCATTTCTGTTTTTCAAAGAAAATGAAACCGAACCGTTGGTTATTAATGTAAGTGTGTTTTTTCGGTTTTGATTTGTTGGTTTTTATGTTTTCGATTTTTTGCTCACCCTTAGCTTGAACATTAATCGAGTGTTTTTGGGCACAGAGGAGCGATGGCGGAGGAGCGGCTGAAGCTGTGGATGTAGCCAATGGTCATTTGACATGTGGATGTGATAACATTGCTTATTGTGGGGTATATTATTTAATTCAGTTTTCTGTGAATTTCTAGTAATTTATTCGATAAGATAAATGCATTAAATGAACAAATGGGCGTGCAGGTTAACGGGACATGTAGCACACCGGTCTTGTCACCTCCACCACCAGCACAACTTTCGCCCGGAGGTTCTGGTGGTTCGAGCCAGGGTTACTCACTTCATGAAGTGGTTCGACTACAGTGGTTTGTTGGTGCACTATTATCCACCTTGATCTTGTTATTGTTGTAAGTTTTGCCTAGCTGAAGAGTATTCTCTTGGGTTAAATTCTTTTGCGGCTGAATACATACATGCACATTTGTATATGTTTAACCACTTGTTGCTTATGTTGTATCGAGGATGCTTATGATTCCGTTATATCTAGTTACTTCGAGTTTGGTGGTCATTGTTAAGGAGACCAGTATAACCATCATTACGCGTAATTTTCGTTTTCTTGATGTTGAATTCATAAAAAAGGGAAAAAAAACATTGTGCAAGCGGTATGCTTAAACCGACACATCAAAATCCGGATCCGAAAATCTAGAAAAGCTAAAAGTTTCTTATCGGAGTGGCAAACAAACAGCATTTGAACAATGTTAAAGAAACTAAAACTGGATAACTAAAAGCTGAAAACAACACGATTTAATCATAATCAATGTCTTGGAAGGATCAGAAACTAGGATGATCCGAGTTGAGTTCCGAATGACGGGTCCTGATTGATTGTTCGTGAAAAGTCGAGTACTGGTGGCCGGTTATGGCTAAGCATGTGGTTCACAAGTGGTCCATGGTTTGCTGTCATGTGGATGGACTGGTTCCCATGGTTCAGGCCAGTGGGTCGATGGTTCGGCTGAAGAACGCCATGTGGTGCACACATTGAGTACAAATTGATCCCATTTCTCATTGTTAACATCTGAAACATTAATCGATATATTATTAGTACAAGCCGATTAATTTTGACATTAATTAGATAAATTGGTTGGAGGCTTGCACCTGCACTTGAAGTTGGAGCTGCTTCAGATATTCGATGGCTTCGTCCAGCATAGAAGCCTTGTCAGTCTGATGAATAAATCATGTAACATGAAATCAAATGTTAAAAAAACATGTTTTTATGTTTGTGACCCAAACAGAGAAACATACCTTATTTGAATTAGGGATAAGTTTCTGTAAGGCCTTCATCTTCTCATTTATACGGCTTCTCCTCCTCTGACCGAAACAATAACTCATTTATCAAATGTAGAACAACAACGTACGCACTTTGTTACAATAATATATCGTTACCTTTTCAGACATGTTATGAACCTCGGCAGCACGTGTCCGTTTTGATGGGTTACGAGGAGGGTCTGGTTTTGCAGCCATTTCGTCCATCAAGTGTCCCAATCCCTCCTTCAGAAATTAAAGGGGAAACAGTATATTATAATTCATATATAAGAAATTGTTAGTTTATATATATACTATACCTATAACCTACACATTCTTTGGTAATACAACTCACTAATGTGTAGGTAAAGTTTACAGAACTAAAGTCTAAAACATATATTAAACGCATACATGAAAATACAAAAAGAATTAATAGTTTGATTACTTTTATGTTCATAATCTTCATATTGTATGTAAGAAGCAAAAGAAAAAATAAAAAATATGGACTATTGATGTTAAATTTAAATACTTTGTTCCGTCACTCCGTGTATTCGTAGAGAGAAAAAAAGTTGCTATATGGTAATGATGATCACTATACACACATATATGTAGGCACATATAATAGATATATGTTCACTTTCAAACTAATAACATGTTGAAAATTAACTACGACAACATCACACTATTTGTCATATAAATCAACTAAAATATACATATTTAAATTTCATTATTTTTTACATTTATTATTTAGATATGGTATTAGTTGCATTTTGTCAAAAAAAAATACATGTACACATATCATGTGGGTCGCAATTGCTTCGGATTTGTCTTTTTCTAAGCATGTGCGACGCAAATGTGCGCAGGCGTGTAACAAAATATTACCCAGTTTTCTACACACCAAATCGAACAGATCGAGTTTAAAGAAAGTAACTTTAGATCTTTTATGTTTTAACATCTAGACTCAAATCATCATCTATTCATGTCAGCTAATACATCCAAAATGTCAAAACATGAAAGAAAAATATAAATAAATATTTTTTTTTATTTTTAACATGTTTACCAAATCATAATTTTTTTTATATATACTTAAAACGTTTGTACACTTGTAATATTCACAAGTACGTTATGATAACATATAAGATGCGACATCAACATTAAATGCTGGTTAGGTCCTGTGTTGCTACGAACGTACCGCTGGTAATTAAAGAGTAACGTTACTTTGAAATAATAAAACATAATCATAAATTATGTGTGTACTTGGTTTAATATATATTTTCAGACTACATTTATTATATCTCATAATTTTTAAACTAGAAAATGATCAGAGAGTAAAAAAAAAAAGATATAGATGAGTATAGTGTATACTACGTACCTCACTTTCGCTATCATAGTCATGATCTGGGTCGAAATCAGCAGAAGAAGAAGCCACATGAGCAGCGGCAGCATTCACCGGAATATTAGCAGTGTGGCCGGTGGGGAATAATAACATGGACAGAATTTTGGTTTCAAGTAAACGAAGGTCGCACTTTATACACACATAATGTATGCATCGGAAATTCGGAATATTAAAATGCGTGTTTGGTTTAAGGATTTAAATATAAGACGAACTTTTATAATCCATCCAAACAACCACCTTTTTAGTGGAGTCATTTTATTTCTTTCGTTAGATCCCTAAGTCATTGACTTTTCAAAGGCTTTTTTGTGTTGTATGAATTAATCTAAGGAGATTGAACATGTTATGCTATCTATTGTGGGGTGTGACCCTGGCCTCGGGGCGTGATAAGGTCACGTGAACGCTAAGCACCATTACACATAAGAAGGTCTTCTTCACGAACGTGAGTCCTAGCTCAACATCTCATTTTATATCTTTTTTTGTTAATAACTAATATAAAGTTATAACTTCATCTTAATCCATAATCACATGTCATATTTTACACTACCAAAACATTTGTCTCTAGTGTAAAATGTGAAAGTCCTCTCTACATATGTGACGCCTTAATAGGTACAAGTACAATGCAATAAAATAGATAGTTAATAATCCAGAAAAGATATGCTTGAGGGTTAGAAAAAAAAACAAACCATAGCCGAAAACCGAAACTGGCAAAACCGATTTGTTATAATTATGGCTAACATACTTTAACCAAACCAAAACTCATATATTTGTGTTTTTCAATTTATACTTGTATTTCCATATTTTTTTTCCTTCCATTTCTAGCTTTGAACATATAGATTCATGTTGCTTGTGTAAAACCGAGCTTGGAACACCGTAACCAAGCTTGGAACAAACATATATAAGTTTAAAACTTCATGATTAAGCATTGAACACCATAACCGAACCATTTTCAACCAGAACAAAAGAAAAGGACAATAAAAGATACATTAGATAATTAACCAAGCTTTAAGAAACTGACCCATAACTGACAGTTAAACGACCATTTAGTTATGGTTATAGTTTATCCCCCGGTCTGATTAATCGAACCGACATTGCACACCCGTTCTTATGTCACTATTTCACTGATAGAGGTTGAAGTAGTGCACACCAAAGAGACCTACCGCCATGATGCCATCGGATTATGGATGTCGTTGCTTACTCTTATTATCACCACATTCTTCCTCGTGAGAAAATATTTTGTCATCAATATATCACTAACATTTAACTCATGGCCTTTGGTTCCATCACTTAAACCCTAGCTTCCGGTCCTTGTCCACACACCTTTCAATTTTGTGCCAATGATCTAGACACACTCTACTAGAAAGCAACACGCAAGGTGGAGCCTTATTGTGATTAAAAAAGGGTTGGAGGAGGGAACTCTTACCCTGGTACCCATTTGGATACCCATCACCCCACCCCGCAAGAGGTATGACGCCGGTAAAACACCTCCATTCAGTCCGCGACAGATCTGGGCCGACCCTTAGGATCGAACCCGCGCCACTACGGCTTCCCTGTCTTAGTAGAACTTCATTGGTGACGGGTACCTCAAGGCCGCCCGGAGTGGAATTCGAACTTGAGACCTCCCATAGGAAAGCCCAAGCCTTATCCAACCCAGCTAGACACAGCTGTGTGAACTTTTATTTATGTTTCAAGTCAACTTTTTACTAAATAGAACACATTTCAAGTCTGACACCCTTATCAAATAGATAATCGATTCAAATAAGACTATCCGTGATGGTTTAACTAAAATGTGTAAAAGTTATTACCACACCACCGCAACGTTGGCCGGGGTTTCTCACTATTTTTTCCCTAAAACGCATAATGGTTTAACTAAAAACACATTATTTTTATTTAATTGTTTTGTAATAAAAATTGTGAGTTGGTTGGTGATTGGTTAGAAAATATCTTGGTCACACCAAAGCCCCTCACGCCCTACACGTTTCGATGTTTGGCGCCTTACTAGGCTGATGTTGATAGGGGTGTAAGCTCAATACGCATAGCCGAACATTGTGTAATCTCCCACAAATTTTCTCAAGAGAAAAATAATAATGAAACAATTCAAGGTACTTTAAAAGAAAAAAAAATCACACAATACAAAACTGAATTCACTTTTAGATTGCTAATGGACCGGCCCAGGCTGGAAAAGACCGTTAATCATTAAAAAGTGTAGTTATCATGAAAAAGTGTGATTCCAAAGGGTCAATCGCATTCTATGGAGGACTTTACAAATGCACCGTGTATTAGATACACGTTATTGTTAACTCTTAAAATGGGTTACGTTATTGGGTCCCACATGCTAGTGTTGGTAGAGGTGTAACAAACAACCGGTTTAAGACCGGTTCATGGCAAACTGACCTGAATTGGTTTGACAAGCAAACCGGTTTCACCTAAACCGTTCAGGAACCGACTCAAACCACCAGATTTGGTACCGGTTCCTCTTTTGAACAACCAAACCGGTTTTAAACCGGACCGGTTTAGGGAAAACCGGTTAAACCGACTCTACCGAACCGATCTGGACTAGGTCAACCCCTCTTGCTCTTAAATTGATTTCTAACCCGAACCGATTTTTGGTCAAACCGGTTTTGATCAGGCTTTGACCAAACCGGTTCGGTTTGGGAAAAAAAAGCGGTTTTGTACACCTCTAGGTGTTGGCGTTTGATGAACTTAGGCCCATAGTGTTCATAACATAATTATCTCTAGCTAAATTAGGAGATGTGGTGTACTCAAGTTTTTGTAATTATACTCATTGTATCTCTGTATCAATCAATAGTACATGATACATAACACGTTTTTCATTATTCTATACGTTTATAGACCGTTTGTGTACAAATTCAACAAGATTAATCATTGTTTACACTATCAAAAGTAACAGTTACGCTGTAATAATACACGGTGGCGTGCGGTGATGGGGCGGCCTAGGAAGCCACCGTCGGACGGTTTCGACAAAACTGTTGTCTACCATTCTCATCCGTGACTCTCTCCACCACAAAATGAGCCAACAAATCCTTAGAAGACTTTACCATATTCTCTTTACACAAAAACTCTTCACTAGACACTCTTTCCATCTCCCTATAATAGTTATGCACAAACACATGTGTTTTATGGTTCCCACCCTTTTTGCTCCGGGCCAGTACACCCGCGGTGAATATTGCGGATATACTGCCCGGGCCCTCGGGCCAATACCCGCGTGGACCATCCACAAGTATCACATCCCAGTTTATTTCATATAACTGGTTAGGCAGATCGTTTAACCCGATCTTGCAATCGGAGAATAACAGATTTTGCACGGGGCCACACTCGTTACGCGATTGTTCTCTAACGGATGTCACGAGCTCGTTAAGTTCACTGATCTTGGTGGTGTATTGGACGTCATACGCTTCGATTTCAGGGTGCTTTTCCTCCATGTAGGCTGCATAGTATCGGTTTTCGTCTATGAAAACGGTCCGTCCATAGTGGTTCATAGCGTTCCATAAGAGGGTTTCGGGTGTGAGCCCGAATACTAGGAAGTTACAAGGGGAGGTGCATTGTTTAATGACATCATGGATTTGTTTGATATCGGTTTCGGACATGTGATGGGTGCTGTTAATGTTCGCGGCGTAGTGAATAAGCGCTTTCATCACTGATTCAGGCAGTGTTTGTTGGTTGTTAGTGGCGGTGATGCGGGTGGTGGCAGTGGTGGTGGTTGTGTGAAATGATTCACGGGTGTATGCAAGGGCTAGAAGTGATGCTACCGTGCATAACGACACAAGGGCGATGAGCCAAAGGCGGTTCGGGTTGGCTTGTTTTTGGATGTAGGGATGGAGGAGAATGAGCTTGGTGTTACCATTAGTAATGGTGTTCTTCATTTTGTGTAAGTAAATTGGAATAAAAGGTTTGGAGGAAGAAAGGAGTCGTTTTAAAGAAGGAATACAATTGAATAATATAAGTTTTGTTGAATAAAAAAACTTGTCTATCTACCTATTTTTATAAAAATATTTCATTGAGACTAAGTATGACATTAAAGTGGCACCAACATATGACAGTGAGATATTAGCTGCTGCATTTGGGCACCTAATCTTTTGTTTAGTCAATAATTAATATGTTAGCTTTCACAAACAAGGGAACCCAAATGGCAACAATATATGTCAAACGTGAAGTTAAGTCAATATTTTTTTCAAACTGTTTATAAGCTATTATATTTTGTTTTTATGTTTTTTTTTCTCTCTTTGTTAACTCAAATCATTTCTTCAAACTATGTAAAGAAACGTTTAAACCTTATATTTTGTTTAACTTTTTTTTTCTTTTTTTCTTTTTTCTTTTATGTTTATGAAAGTATATTTTTGAATGTTTGACTTTACTGTTAGATTAAGGGTAGTAGGAGTGTGTTTAGTATTCCTCGGATGACCAGATGGGTGGTGATACCGGCAAATCAACACCTCACCTGTACAAGATGAAAGATCAGGATTTGCGAGCCGAAGGCTATGCCAAATATAAGAAAGAGATGAGCCATAGTTAATAGATTTTCATATTTGTTTTTTTCAAAAATACACTCGGTGATCTTTTTACAGCAACAAAATGATATTAATTATTAGTTGATCTCTTCGTTTGATGGGTTAGTCGTGGAGGTTTGTCTCAAAGATTTTCTTTATGAAGAGGTCAGAAGCCCGAGTATTAAAATGAGAACATTTTGTCAGCACCCCTTACTAAATTAGATGCGTTAGTTGTTAAAATTTCAGGTTTTTGACACACCGATCATCAACTCCAAATGAGGCAGTAAAATCATAGACATTTTACTTTAGTTTCACAAATATTTTAAACGGGTGTGTCAACACGTCAAAAAAATGAGTTCTTATTTTTTATTTTTTAGTATATCAAAATACAATATAAAACACATTATTTTTGAGATATATATATATATTACATCTTCATATCTTTAAAGATATTCTTCAAATCTTTAAGAACACCCTCTCCATAAACTAACACCTAACATACATAGAAACTATAATTCATGATAAAAACTAATAAGACAAATCCAAACATGAAATTTTAAGACTAAGAAAAACAGTCTAAAATAAAAAAGCCTTGTGTATAGGTGGAGATGGAGAACGTAGGTGATGTATACTTGTAAGTTGTAGGGCTGTCACTTTTACCCGAAACCCGAAACCCAACCTCAAAAAACACGTACCTGAACCCGAGAAAAGACTAACCCGAACCTGATTCGAAGTAATTCGGGTTGGTTCTCGGGTTTGATTTATAAGTTTCGGGTCAACCCGAATAAACTTTTTAGTTTTGAAATTAAATATATTTTTAGGTATATTATAGATCGATTGTTTATTGTTAATTAATGTTTTCAGTTTATTACTAATAGCAACCGTAATCGAACAACCACATCACGTCCGGTAGAAGACGATTATGGTTCGAGTTAGTTTTACTCTTATCAAGTTATGTTGGTTTATTATTTGATTATTTGCTTACAAGCAAAGAATAATATTTTGTTTTAATTTTAGCATTGTAGTTTTTAAGTTTTTTTGTTTTTGTTTGGTTTTCTAGGATACTTGAAACCCGATTAACCCAACCCCGAAAAAACCCGAACCCGAAAACTCGTGAGAGATTCGGGTTGGGTTTTGAGTCAAGATTTAAAACTTTGAAACCCGAAGAACTCAACCCGAAAAACGAACCCGAAGAACACCCGTATTAAGCTAAGCTGTAACACCCAAATTTAATCAACTCCTTTTATTATATTTTGCAAAATGTTTCTAAATTTCTAAAATTATCATGTAGCGAGTGACACTAACGAATTATAAAACCAACTGTTAAGATTTGTACGTTCATTTAGTTCAAATTTGGGGAGTACTTCAAACCATAACATGATTCTATATCGATAAGTATTAAATATAACAAGATTAAGTCAAAAAGAGTTTTGATTTCCTTTCTCAAGACTTGATCTTTGTCAGTGGAGATTCCAGAAATTTATTCTAACGGAGTCACTATTTTTAGATTCTTCAGTTTTATAAAAATGAACATAAAAATTTCCAGGTTAGGTCAGGTCAAAAGAAATGTGTAAAAAATTTATGATTTTAGATCTGGAACTCAAGTTTCATCTATGGTCCTAAAGCTTAAAACAACCAATGATTGATCAAACGATACTCTAACTAATAATCCTAATCCTAATTTCTAGACAAATAAATCTTAAACAAAATACAAATAAAGTACTCAATAATAAACAATACTCAGCTAGTAATCCTATTTTCTAAATTAATAAACCATAAACAAATGACAAATAAAGTAATAGACAATCAAACATTAATGAATGAACGGTGTGTGGCAGGATAGAAGAGGGGCTATGGTCATTGGTAACTTTCGTCTAGTGGCAATAGTGATGGCATGATCAGGGGCGGATCCGCGTGGTAGGGTTCGGGGTCCCGGGACACCAATGTTTTTTAAAATTTACTTAGAAGCGGTATATTAATCTTTTAAGGACCCCATAAGAATTAGTATTTGAAACCATTACAACTAATATTGATGTGGCTTTGTGGATACTTCCTTGTTTTTCTAGTGAAAGGTTGCAAGTTCAATCCCTATGACCTATGATTTTGCTGTTTTTCCTTCCAGCACTATTTTTTTGCTTTTTTTCCTTTCTTTCAAACCTACTAAATATTAATTGTTGTTTTTCTTTTTTATTCTTAATGGTTTTGTGTTTTAAATGTTTAAAGTTACTCACTTTGGGCTTTAGACTTTGCAACAAACACATTTAAGAATTTATAACACATTTTTTTCTCATTTTGAATGACATCATGTGTTATGTGTTTAATTATGACTTTGTTTTTTATTATGTTTCTTGTATCGACCCGACCCGAATAACAACCGACCCGATAACTTTGAACACCGAATAAATGGGACCCCGTTGGCCAAAAATCTTGGGTCCGCCACTGGGCATGATGATGCTTGTAGAGGGTGTTATTAAGAAGCGAGGAGGGAGAGTTCAAAAGCTTTCTAAAGAGCATACGAATAACAAGATACTAAACAACATACCACTTTAACGTTTTAACAATAAGCCTATTGCATTTCGCCCCGAGGCTAAAAGTGTATATTAAACCGACACCTTTATCGTAATCACTCAAAGTTATAATGGATACTATAAACACATAATACTTTCTCATTTACTTCGGCTTAATAGCTAGTAACATTAACAATAAACAAATCACATGTAAGCTTCATCAACCTAACAAACAAAACGTCATATGTACAATATTATATATATATATATACTAAACGTTTCATTAGGATTTAGGTGACCAACATGTTACCAACCATCGTAAATTCTTATATTACAACATATGTATTATTGAATATTCATGTAATCAATAATGAATATAGAAAGTAATTGAATATAAAAACGTGCATAGCATAGGATATGGAAGCAGCAAAGGGTGGTTGGGAGAGAGCCGTTCGCAACGTTTTAAGCGACTACTTAACTAATTACAATCCTAACATCACTTTCACTTTGGTTTTTTTCTTTTTCATACAACGTTTAAACTATGACTATATTATATAACATCTTAAAATGATATTAATTAGTTTAGCTAAAATATATAAAAAAAAGTTGGCACACAAACATTTTAACGAAAGCGATGTTATTGTGAAAAGAAAAAAAGCCCAAATGTTTGCTATAAAATTCATGAACATTGTGTACATCTTTTATAGAAAAGAATTAACAAACTTATGCATAACCATTAAAAGAATATGAATTAATACATTAATACAAATTTTTATTGAAATGTTTGTTTAAAATATAAAAAGTGACGTAATGCTTTTATAAGCTAGCCCTTATTCTATATAATAATATTTATGCACATACATATTTTTCATGATATATAAGCTTACAATTAAGACCTATGCGGCAACAATAAGCATGGTCTGTATTAATTGTCACGTTATGTATTGGTCGACCTCACCACATTATCTTATAAACATCAAAGATAACACATTAGAATTAGCGGTGTTCATCGGATCGGATAACGGATTATTCCATTTATTCGGTTCGAGTTATTCGGATTTGAAAATTTTTGGACACTATCCGAAATCCGATCCGAATTAGGAATATTCATATCCGATCCGAATCTATCCGAATTCAATTCGGATCGGATTCGGATAATATCCGAATAATCCGAAAGAAATATAAAAAAATTTCCTAATTTTTGTTCTTAACATTTAATAGTTTGGAATCACAATAAACATATAAACCGGAAAATATTAATTACCCTAGAAACAAATTTAAAGTTCAAACTTCAAGTAATAGTCTAATAAATATACCAAACCGAAAAATACCACTAAAAACATGTTTTTTATTCGGGTTAAACAAATATCCGAATAATCCGAAATTTTTAAAATTCCATATCCGAATTAGTTATTCGGTTATTCGGATTGATCCGATCCAAATATCCGAACAAGAATTCAGATCGATTTATTTGGGTTTCGGTTTCAGTTCGAATTTAGATTTTGTTCAGATTTTGGATTTTTTAAACACCCCTGATTAGAATAAGTTCTACAAAAACATGTATCAACTGAGTCAGTCAGTCAACTATATATTGGAAGTGGATACATGTGGTTGATATGGTCCATAAATATTTGGGCCCCCAATCAAATATATATCGTCAACACATTTAGCTTTCACCAACTTTTACTAGTACTTTAAATTAACTTAAATATTAAGTATGTTTAATAATTATAGAAATGATAAAATAAAATTTATATTTCATATATATATATATGATTAGGATTATGAGAAACTTTTTTGAAATTGAGAACCATGAGAACCATTTTGGACCACAAAAAACCCAAAAATAAAAAAAATCATAAAATAAAAAAAAACACAAAAATGAAAAAGGTAAAAACACCAAAATTCTTATTTTAACATTCCGGTTTCATAAAAAAACAAAAAAAAAACTCGGTTTAACCAAATTATATACACATACGTATAATATATACATATATGTACATTTATATGATTTTTTATACACATGTGTATAATTTAAGATAAATGACACTGTACATATGTGTATATTACGTAAATAAAGATTAAATAAAATTATACATATGTGTATAATACGATGTTTTTTTTATTTTTTATTTTTTTAATAAAACCGGAATGAAATATAAGAATTTTGGTTTTTTTACTTTTTTAAAATTTTTGTTATTTTTTGTTTTATGATTTTTATAAATATTTTTTTCAAATGTGTTTTTAGTGGTCCAAATTTGTTCTCAAAGTTCTCAATTTGCAAAGGGTTCTCTTAGGATCCTTACACTATATATATAATTTGGGTTAAACTTATAAAATGATCGAATACTTGAAGTTAATAGTTTTAGCCGCTATACATTCCTCTTTATTCTTCATAATTTTACTTGGGAAATCAAGGAGTTCATCATCCTAATCAAAATATGTCCGCTTTAATAATTCTACCCAATCATGTATTAGTGACCCAAGGCATCTAGAAACCGAGCAATCCAAAATATTATTTTTCATGTATAAGTTCAAATTAGGTTTCTTTTTTTTTTTACTTCAATACTCATATTTCCTTAAAATAATATACATTACCTACTTATTGGACAACGTATTCATATTTTCTTCAAAACATTTTTGTTTTTCTAAATGAGCCTCACATATACATACAATTCCTTTATAGTTCCATAATATTTCAGTATATTATCTTTGACTCTTTGTAGCTCTAAAATGCAAAGTTGTTGAGGCCGGACCGGACCGGCCGGTCGAACCGGTCCGACTGGGATTCAATTTACTGACCGGTCCGGTTCAAGCAGTTTGCTCGGTTATCAGAGAACCGGCCGGTCCGAATAGCTCAGACCGGCCCGAGTGGAAGACCGGACCGGATAAACCGGTTTTACTACAAATTTTTATTTTTTCTTTTGAAAATTTTTATTTCAACCCTAACCACCATTTTTAGGTGAAAGTTGCTCGGCCGGTTGGACTTGTTCAACCGGTGAACCAGTTACATGTCCGGTTCAATGTTCGATCCGGTTATGAAAACATTACTAGAATGTTTCAATTTATGCTTTTAATATAACTATCTATATAATTATCTACCATGAAATCCTACGTGTCGCTCTCAGATTGTTCTCTCATTCTCTAGAACCACCGGATTGCTTGATTTCTGAATGGAGGCTTCTCATACATTTGACCCGAATTCGTGGGTATGGGTCTCACCAAACTCGGATAGTCTTTAAATGAGTTATAACATTTCATTTATTTGTGAAACTCTTACATAATCAAACAATAATTTTTATGGGTCATGGGTCTCATCAAACCTGGATAACCCTTAAATGGGTTATAACATCTCATTTATTTGTGAAATAACCCCTTAATAATCAAAGAATAATTTCCACGGGTTATGGGTCTTACCAAACACTAATAATCCTCAAATGGGTTATAAAATCTAATTTATTGGTAAACACTTTCATCATTAAACCCTAATTTAATTTATCTCTTTTACATATTCTCTGTTGCTGTTGCTGGTCTATCATCTCCATCGCCGGTTAACTTCCGATACTACCCACCATCGTCAACTACATTAACGTTCCCTTTTTCATTAGACAAATATTTGTGTTCATGTTTATTAAAAAAAACAATATGCTCGTGTTCGTTTATGTTTGTTCGTTAAAAATTTAAAAAACCTACGCATCTCAACTAAAAAAACCCAAACGCTAAAAAATATAATAACAAACTGTTATATATGTATTAAAGTAAAACAAAACTACGTTAAAAATAAAATAAATCATCATAAAAAAATAGCAAAACGATTAAAAATAAAAACTTGAATAAACCCCCGTAACACGGGAGAATCAAACTAAATAAATATAGTAATACCAAATGCTAGATATAACAGAACCATCATAGTATTTTTTTTTTTATTCTAATTCCTCCTATAAAAAGGAGATCAGTTGGACTTTTGATTAATTAATACCTAGACACTCATAGACGAGGAAAGGCGTAAGCAAATTATTCTGATACGATATAAGGGTGTTTGTTTTTGGCTTTGGAAATACTATTGTATATTGGTTTTTTATTGCTTTTGTTGTTAAGTCTTTTAAACTAATGGAGGTTTTGGACCATGACGATATACTTTTAACTTATAAACCAAAAAGCAGTTTGGACTTGGCAGGCAAGAAATTAACTTGATGCACACGAATTATAACATATTAAAGTATTAATGTTCCAGAAATCAGAACAATTACACTTCATGTCGTATTAATGTTAACCTAATTTAAATTAATTCAGGGTAAATATTATAAATCAATATGATATTAAGTTATTAACTTGTTAAAACATACAAATAATATGTATTTTTTTAGAAATTTTCTAACTAACTTGTAAGTTGTAACTGGAGGTGGCAAATGGGTTAGGTTGGGTCGAACGGGTCAAGGTCGAAACAAGTCATGTGTCGAAACGGGTTTGGGTCAGAAATGGTCAATTAAAAAAATGTTATTTTGGTTTGGGTCAGAACAACTTAGGGTCAGAACAGGTTTCGGGTTTTTATTTATTTATTTTTTATGGAACGAGGACAATGGCCGAAACATTTTAATTTTTTTAGATTTTTTGTTTTTAATTTATATTTAGAGTTACGATTTCTTTATTATTAATTTTTAATTTTTTTTCTGAGAGGTTTTATGTTAAGATAAAAAATCCCTCAAAAAATATACAAATATAATAATAAAAAAAATCATAACTCAAAATATAAATTATAAACAAAAAAAACCCTAAAAACGTTTCCTCCGTTGCCCTCATTCCAAAAAAAAGAGAGAAATCGAACTGAAACCGAAAAAATCGACAAAAATTAAACAAAAAACCAAATCCGAAGTTACCGAACCAAATCAACCGAAATCGGAAAAATCAATCAAAATAAAACTAAACAAACTGAAACCAAACAAAAACGAAACTGAAATAATGGACAAAAACGAAACAAAAAAAACCAAAAACGAGTCTGGAATCGACTGAAACGAAACAAAAGAAACCATAACCTGTTAGGGCAAATAAATTTTACACTGGGGATATGTTATTCTGATCTGGATCTATTATCCTTCTGAATGGCTCCGGAGCTGTGATAGGATCAATGATTCAAAGTAGTTGGTATTATTAACAATTGTTTCTTATGTGTAGGTTGTTATTTGATAAGAGAAACGGCTATAAGACTTATTCCACCAGAATTCTCGCTATTGGACTTGTCAAAAGTGGTGTTGAAGATAGTGGGAAGATGGCGGAAATGTAGGACTAAGTAGTTAGTTGTTATTTTCTTTTCTTTATATACTGAGTTATGATCAATGCTAGGTCACACAGTTACAGACACACTCATTAGCTTA